>NC_138051.1:24360359-24848369 GCF_964194185.1 Rhinolophus hipposideros | reverse complement strand
TATCAGCTAGTTGAAATCTTAGGTTAGAAAAGGTTATCAAGTATTTAGCTGCCATTCTGGAAACAGAAATTAGCATCACAAAACCGCTTCACACACAGATAAATTGTATTAGGTTTAGGAAAGTAGATCAGCTATAAACAGGGAGTGGGATGTGTAATGAATGTCCCTAATAGAATTCTTAAGAAAACAACATGTAGTGGACACTACTGGTTGTCTAACCCACATATGCTTTTCTTAACATGGCCCAACTACATTCAGATGTTCACCCTATTCCCATATAGTCCCTATGACTTGGGAAAGGCTGACTAATTTCCTAGATCCAGACTTGAACCCTAATTACTCTAAGGTAATCCTGGTAATTCCCTTCCCATTGCTCATGATTATTTCAGAAAATCAGACATAAGTCAGTACATCAATTTGTCCCATTGTTATCCAGGATAAGTAGGTAGCTCAAAATTATCTCCATTATATTGAAGGGAAAGACTTTTACTCATAAAAGGGTAACACCCCTTCCCTTTTATTTACTGGATTTGAATGAGAAATCCTGTAGTATTCAATACCCCTGGCAGCCATTGTAAGTTACAGGAGGAACCAAATGCAGGATGAAGCTGATGGGTGAACTGCAGGATAGAGAGGTAGAAAAAATGTGTTTCCTCGCTAATATCCAGGAGCAATGAATCAACTAGAACTGAAAACTTTTCTATCTATTTATTAATATGTAATCTCTTCATCACTGAGATAGACTTTCTTTCACTTATAGCTGAACGTAAGAGAAAAAAGTTATAATAAAAGAACCAACGATGTAAATAAATGTACCTGACAGAGAAGAGGAATATGATTTTTCTTCAGGACCATGTATGAATTTTAATAAATCCCTTAATTTTTGAGAGAATCTGGACTTGTTTTATTTTCCAACCAAAATTCTACAAATCTGGAGACTTCCCCATTTTTACGTTATTTTAATCTTGGAGGCTTGAAACTTCACAGTCAGTTTGTACTTTCTGACCTTTCCTCAGCACATAACCATTGGAAAATTGTGTGAATTTTGTTACCTTGAACATTTCGTAAATCAGCTTCTTTCTAATCTGTGCCATCACCATATTTCAGATATTTATCATTCCCTATCTCTTCTTATGCTAATTCATCCTTTAAAATGCCATAGGTTATTTGGAACTAATGCTGCATGAGTGAAATATAAAATGTAGTACATAAAAAGAAAGGTTGATGAATGGAAAATAATTGAAAATCCAGAAACAGATAAATACTAAATCTCAAATCAGTGAAGGAAAATGAGTTACCATTTTGTCAAAAACTAATGTGAGTGGACTTATACCTGTTTTAGCTTATAATAAGGTTGTTTCCAATGTGTGAAAACATTAAATGCAGAAAAATAAAACTATAAATGCTCTAGAAGAAAACATGAACAATTTCCTTTATAAACCTTGAAATGGTTAAGATGTATGTAAATTTGACTAGAAGTCTAGAAACCATGAGATCAAAAACATATATACATTAAAAATAAACTTATTCATGGGAAAGCAATACTGTAAACACAGTGAAATTGCAATATTAAGAAATAATATTTGCTCTTTATATAGTATAATTTCTCCAATATTTGAAGTTGTTTTAGAAATATCTGAGGAAAAGATTCACAACCCAGTAGAAAAATAGGCAAGCATATAAACAAACAATTCATAGAAAAGTAGATGCAAGTGACTTTTAAACATATGAAAATATTTAAACATATTTAAGTTCACTCATAATAAGAAACCTATAATTAAAACTACACTTTGATGATATTCTTTCATCTATCAGAATGATATATCAGTTGATAATACAAACTCCCACAACACATCAAGAAACAGGTGCTCCATTCCATGCAAACCCAAGGTTGGAATATAAATTGATACTTATCTATTGATGGCTTGGTAATAAATATCTTGGTAATAGCTACCAAAATGAAAAATACATATATGCATTTCCAATTAATTGCACCTTAGGTTAAGTTATCCTAAATAACTACTTATGTGTGAAATGACTTATGAATAAATGTATTCATTGCAGAAAAATATTAGCTAAATTCTGGAAACCACAAGACCATCAATTCAGTGTAATTTAATAAGTCATCAATACTTCCTTTTGATGAAAAATATTCTGTAACTGTAAAAAGTAATGAGAATTCTCTGGATATATTAACATGGAAAGCCCTTCAAGAAACATTTTAATGAAAGAGCGAGGTACAGAAAGGACATAATATGCTGCCAAAAAATGGAAGTTGATTATTTATATTGTTATTTCTTATATGTGCATAAAGCACTTAAGACAAGAATAGCATTCAGTCCTGATAAGATATGAGAACTGGGCAGACAAGACAGGATAGAATGGAGAGATTTTCTGAGTTTAAATCATGTAACTATATCATCTTTTCAGAAAATAAAATAATATTCACTCATTCCCCTAAACCTACTAATATCAATTTTTTTAGCCAATCATTTATAGCCCTTCACAATTGTTCCAGTAGTATTTCTTTTTTTCTTGCTCATACTAAACCACTTACTCATCAGCTCTTCAGTACCTTCAATTTGCCTAGCATTTTTCTACCTATGTGATGTTCCACAAATAGACCTTTCAGTGTCTTTTCCTTTTATCTGTTATCACCTATAGACACCCTACATATCTTTCATGACACCTCAAATGACAACTCTTTCAAAAAGCTGTCTTTCATCACCCAAACAGAAATGATTTTTCCCCCATCTAAATTCCTAGTGCTATACTCTCTTCTACCCGTAAGACATCTTCTTATGCGTGAGGCCTGGCTATTAGAATTGAAAGTCCTTATGACCAAGAATGCTATTCATGCATCTTTCTTTTTCAAAGCATTATGTGTAGGAAACTATGCTAGGCACCACATTTTCGCAAAAAAAAATTAGCTTAATAAGTAAAAAAAATAACTAAAACTGGAATGCTAAGTTGTTCCAACATATGTCAAGAAATAGCATCGGTGGTATTTACACCAACAAGCTAATTGGTTGCTGAAGAGATGGTAAAAAAAAAGTGACTTTTAATAGAATTGTTAATGGATTCTGGAGTGTAGTCTATTGAGGGGGGGGAAAATCACAGGGGAGAATCAAGAACTAGATTTGCCATCAACTTTACAACTTTTGAATCTAGGGACATTACTGAAGATGAAGCAAGCCATTGCTCTTCTGATAGCTGTAGCTCACATTCAGTGATGAATCTGCAAGATATGTCTCCTAGAGTTTGACATTTTCTCCTTAAAACTATGCCAATGTTTTCTATGAGAAAAGAGTGGTCCTGGTTCTGTTTGTTTAGTTCCAAATTTATTTTCAATCCATTAACATACAACTCATACTTAATATATTATAAAAGTTTCTAAAAACCTACAACATACTCTAAAATTTCCTGATTCTGTGTTGTCATTATGTAACAGAATGTGGTTACATAAAAGCATGTCCTGGTTTTTGGAAATGCACAACAAAGTATTTAGGGTTAAAGGGTCATGGCATCTCCAGTTTACTCACAAATGGCTCAGAAGGGAGAGAGAACAATATATCAAATGTATTGATGACAATACATCAAAATGTAATACATCACAATGTGATCACAATATATCAGGAGTGAATCTGGATAAAAGGTATATGGGAATTCCTTCTACCAGTTTTGCAATTTTTTGTAAGTTTAAAGTTATATCAAAGACTCACATGCACACACATGTGCACACACACACATAGACACGTGAAAATCCACACATGCACGTATAGCCTGGCAAATTGAATCTGTAATGTTAAAATTCAGGTGAATTGCTATCTTTGATGGCAGAAATGGAGTTGGGAGTAAATAGTGCCAATAAGGGAGTATTATGGGGTCTTCGTGATTTCATTCTTTTTTATGGCTGAGTATATCCCATTGCATATATGTACCACCTCTTTTTCATCTGTTCATGTATTGTTGAACACCTAGGTTGCCTCCATATCTTGGCTATTGTAAACAATACTGCAATGAACATAAGGGTGCATATATCTTTTCAAATTAGTGTTTTTGTTTTCTTCAGATAAATCCAAGACGTGGAATTGCTGATTCTGTTTTCTATTTTCTTAAACATTTTTGAGGAATTTCCATACTGTTTTCCATAGTGGCTGAACTAATTTACAATTCCACCAACAGTGTATGGAGGTTTCCCTTTTTCTCCACATCCTTGCCAACACTTATCTGTTGTCTGCTTGATAATAGCCATTCTGACACGTGTGAGGTGATATGTCATTGTTGTTTTGATTTGCATTTCCCTGATTATTAGTGATATTGAGCATCATTTCATGTGTCTGTTGGCCATCTTCTTTGGAGAAATGTCTATTCAGGTCCTCTGCCCATTTTTCAATTGGATTGTTCATTTTTGGATGTTGAATTGTATGAGTTCTTTATATATTTTGGTTATTAACCCGTTATCAAATGTATAATTTGAAGAGAATGACTTCTCCCCATTGTATATTCTTGCCTCCTTTGTCATAATTGACTGTATAAACATCAGCTTATTTCTAGTCTTTCTGTTCTGTTGATCTACGTGTCTGTTTTTTGTGCCCATACCATACTGTTTTGATTACTATAGCTTGGCACTATAGCTTAAAATCAGGGAGTGTGATACCTCTAAGTTTGTTCTTCTTTTTCAAGATTACTTTTGCTTTAGGAAGTTTTAATGTAACTGTACATACAGTATACTTTTACATATAAACCATTATGTAAACAGAAAACATTTTTAGAAACTTGTCTGCTATCCTGAACTCAAACTAGAAGGTCTAAAAAAAGAGGTTGTAGTGTGTATGTATGTATTTTGCAGAACACTGATAACCCCAACAAAAAAAAATTAACCTTCTTTGAGATTAGTATGGAATATAAAGTGTTGTAGATTCGGAAACGAAGTCAGCATATACAACAGTAAGTTCATTTGCTTTGAAAATATTAGACAGTTACATACAGATGGATCCTGTCACCTTCTAGGGTCTTGTATTATTTTTCCTAAAGAGAGACCCCACATTTTATAAGCTTCAGTTCCCACAAAGCCTGGATCCGTTCCCGTTAAAAATGTTCCAGATAAACTTTAATTGGAAAACCAAAAATGTGGCAGTCCTAAAATGAAACGAATATATATGGAAAAACTCCCCGAGCCACACATTCCCTTCTTTTGGTGGAAATGGAGATAGAAACCAAAAAGATGTTCTGTAATATAAAAAGCACACACAGAAAATGCGCATTGTATCCAAATCTGCATTCTCCTTCCTAGACTGAGCTTAAGAGAGTAAGAAACATGGCTAGTGTTTACCCAGGGCTTAGCACAAATTCTAGCACATAGTAGCTGCGCACTAAATATTTATAAAACAAATGAATCAGTATTTCTCTGGCCTGCCATTACTCTTTCTACATGGAAAATTTATAAAATACCATCAACTCTAGAAAATCCTCACATCTAAGTATTATAATGGTAGGAGGCCCTGTTGCTCCCAGTATGTGATAAGTAACCCAAGGAAACAGAGGAGCAAATCTGAAAGACTCTGTAACACTCACTTTTCAAATAATTCTTATTCATAGTCAACTGCTTATTAAAAGCATCCCTGGACTTGATTTCTTCTTAGGCTTTTATATATAGAGAGATGTAGATGTAGATGTAGATATAGATACATACAATTTTTTTTCTATAACAAGGAGAAATTATTTACTCTTGATTTGGATATGTGTCATAAAGCAGAAAGGGAACTAAATGAACAGTTGCATTTCATTTGTGGCCACTATATAGCTAATAATTTATCGCAATTCTCAAAGGTTTGGTCCTAAGATGCTCGTGCAGGTTCTTCCTTTGCCAACCTCTTACGATCTTTCTGTCAGCATTTTGACTGCCACTGATTCTGTGTGGAACATTTGCAATAGAGGTCAGGCAGGCCATTAAGTTCAGCAGGCCCTCTCACTCATGAATTCTCCTTCTTTTGTGGCTTTTCACTGTGAGTTCATATGTCATGGCCTCTACATCCCAAACTGTAGTAAGCAAATTCCAGTTCTGCGTAAAGGAGAAAAAAGCAAATCCTAATGGATTATTGCTAGCTTGTTTACACTACAGGTCTAAAGCAAGCTGAAATCAACAGTATCTAAATAAAAGAACATCCTCTTTTCAGTAACATTCATACTCAAACTTTCAGGTTCACAGTTCAAATGCTGTCTTTTTTGTTGCGGCGAGCACTGCAGAGGACTGATATGCCTCTAGTTGTCAGAACTGTCACAAGCTCTACCAATGCTATTCTGGGGCTTTTTCCTGTTGCTTATACAATCTGCAGGCTTGATAAGATGGGGGTGGGCACAAAGTTGGGAAGAGCTCAAGCCAACAGGGTTTCCCCACTGGTAATCTGTGTAAATACTTGAGATTATTGCTGTTACAGTTATTATCGCTAATACCCAGAATGCAAATGGACACTTGTGCTGCCTTCACTGTACCTGCACAGCAACCCACTTCCAACGATGAAGCAAATGAAAATCCTCTTGTTGCTTATCTTCCAGAGTGAAATGGCCTAAAAATCAATGCTAGGTTACGTTTTCCTTCTTTCTCTAAACTTGAATCTAGGGATGGTGACAGTGATGATGGTATTTCATTTACACTTAGAGTAAAAAAGAAAAGCCAAACAAACCAAGGTACAAAAGGTGAATGAATAAGGTGTTTGTAGCATCCTTGCTATTTGCATGGACTTTTAAAATATTTTGCTACTTTTTTTCCAGCTGCAGTTACTACAACTGCAGTCCACACAGAGTGAAATTTTAATCACATAGTTGCACTGAAACATGTTAACAAAGGTAAAATTAATAGATGGACCTGAAGCAAGATGTATTTCTGTGGTATCATTACTATACTTCAGAATTTTAAAGTAAGTGTGTTTTTATTCTTCCAATACATTGGAATTGGAATTGGAGTCATGTTATGGAGGTTAAAATGGCTCTATGTAGGGTTCTAACCTCAGGAGAAAACAGAACAAAGAAGTAATAGAAAATAAATGGCAAGTATTTTTTTGCAATCATTTGTATGATAAGCTTATAATGCAGAAAGTATAGGGAAAAAATAAATATGTGCTCAGTGCATGGATAGATAAAGCACTAAGCATGTATGTTGTAAGAAATTCAATATCCCTTTGTTTCCTCTATATCCTGTACCAAATAGAAGATTTCACATAAATCAGAGACTTCAGATGTCTATGTGACTTGAGTACACTTTCCTTTTTCTTTGTTTTTGTATTTTGTTTTTTGCCTGAGACTTAGAGATTTTACCCCCCAAACAGTAAAATCAACCGATTTTTTCTGGGTGATTTGGAATAAGTTATTCAAAACATAAAGAGGATAATGATGGCATGGCATGAATTTGAAAACCAAAGTTTTCTAGATAAAATGTTTTACTTACCTAGATAATGATTTACTTCTGATTGGGAACAATTAATACGTTTGAATAAATTAAATGCAGTCTTAACAGCACAACAAACAGCCTTTATGAATTATCTTATTCACTTCACATACTTAATTACTATAATTTGCACAAAATCTAAATTAGAATGTAATTATTTTCTCTTCAAAGGAATCATAATAGAATTTTTTTAATTAAGAGACTAAGCACATAAAGTTATTTTGTGGCCATGCAAAATGTTTTTTGTTGTTTTCTTTTCGCAGAAGACAATTATATAAGAATGTCAGTGGTCAAATACTGAGCAGCATATAAATATATTAAAATTTAAAAACCAAATAAACATTTATAATATAAAAGTGGATACAAAAGCAAGCATTCCTCTTGTGTTTATAATTATGGTGTTTTACAATATTTATAAAATACTTTCATAAATATGCATTGCCTTTTATTCTTACAGAAATTCTGTCAGCCAGGCAGAGAAGCTGTCCCCACTTTACCTCTATAAAAAATAAGCCTCAAAAGAAATGCGCTCCTCAGAATTATATAATGACAAAGAGCCAGAGATACCCTGTGCACATTTTCTTCCCTATTTGCCTTTCTTTTTTCCTTTTTTTCCTTTTTGTTGTTCAAGTATACTGTTACTTTTGGGGATACATATTTCATTTAACTGTTCATAACTTTTATATTTGTGTTCTTATAGCAAAGTAGTTGACAGACTCCATTTTGGGGGGAATAGAAATGTGGATCTGTAAACTATGAATTGCTGATACTTTATCGTTGCCTGTGTGATATTTCAGAAAAGTGCACTGAGTATATTCATCATAGATTCAACTTACAGGAAACAATTATAAATCCGAGATTAATCCATAATTAATTAGATTCTTGAAATTTTAAAAGAAATTTGCATATGTGGGAGTAATTTAAAAAGAAAATAAACATGAAAGATTTGGATAGCATCAAAGTTTTAAAGTAGACTAAGCTAAGCTTTCTCTGATAAGATGGAAAACTAAAATGATATGAAATCACTTCCATGCATACAACCCTGGAAATGTCACAAAAATAATGAAGGCTGATGTATCGAATACTAATATTATGAGAAGCTCTTAGTTATCAACTACAGTGAGGTCTTTGAGTGGAGGAGAAATAACGGCAATAAGCTGAAATGAAGCTCTAAGGATACCAAAATAGGCAGAGGCAGAGGTTTTCAGTTGTACCAAGTTCTTTTCCTTGTATTCATTTTTTTTCCCTGCTCATTCCAAATTTAGAGTACCCATTATATACAGAGTTTACTTCTAACGAGTGAGAATACAGTAGAGTAATTGGAGTGGGAGGAAGATGGGGGGCAAATAAGAATAAAAATTGAGATGAGATGTTAGGGCAAGAAAAACACAATTAGGTGAAATAAATCCAGTAATATACACGTTACCCACCATGATAAAAATGTACTTTTACAAAAGTATGACTAACTCAGTTCTTGAATGAATGAATGAATGCAGATTGGTAAGACTTGACTTGTTACTTCCAGGATATTCTTCTGGCTTTAACCAATCTCCTTAAACTCCTGATTACCCCTCTTCCTTTATTCTTACCAGGAGGGCTCATTTCTAGTTTATTGAGCCATTCTATGACCATCTTTGGAGAACTTCCTCACATACCTACAGTACCCATAGTTCTTACCATCTCATTTTCCTACATTTGATTATCATTCATCCTTGAATTTTCAGGAGGCCCATTACCCAGACTAACCTTACCAGAACTTTAAATCTAATCTCCTTTCATCTCTAGCACCAGATCTTTGCCTAGCAACTTTGAGCTGCTAATCTTCTGTGGTTCCCTCTTTACTACCGCACACATATGTATGTATGTATGTATGTATGTATATATGTATGTATGTCACGAAAGATTTCAGTTGATATGGCTACCATTTTATACTCCTACCTTCTTTCATTAAAAATATTTTCCCTCTAACTGCCTAATGTAATCATTGACGTGCAATTATGTCCCCTGTTGATTTTCTTCTCAAAATGCATCATTAAAAACATACTAAGAAATAAAGAATGGTAATATTTCAGTCTGCTATGCCTAGAATATCTGAAATTTGGTTTCATAGTTCATTCAAGGAGTATATTTCCCCATCATTTTCCCTGGGAAAACAGGACCTAGCCAACCTATCTGTCCCCTAATTGTAAAGTCCCATTAGCCTCCACTGGATTTGTGTCTCTATGTGAATCAATAACACTTCCAGAAGGAAGTATGACATAATGGTTAAGAGCATAGTCTCCAAAATCAGACAATGTAAATACAAGTCTCAGCCTTACCACTCATTAGCTGTGCAAACTTGGCTTCATCTTCCATGCCAGGTGCTATGAATAAAGGACAAATTCCCTGTTTCAAGTTTCCCCTGTTTATGTCAATCTATTGTCAGTCTAATCCCAAATTTGGAGTTAGGCTCTTTCATTTCCTTAGTTTTTCCCATATCTACTCATCATATATTAAGATTCTTCATTTCAATGATTTCTCAAATTCATTTCTACTTTCTTTACCTACTGTGACCCTTATACATACTAGAAGGTGAAAGTGAAAGTGAAGGTGAAGGATGAAGAAGGCAGTATTCCTGATTTCTTTTTGGAGATACCCATTACGTGTTATTGTTCCATGACTCCTTTTGAAAGTTGGTCCATTGTTTTTCCATCAATTTTTAACTAACCTTTCTCTTTCCTCTTATTTATAGAACAAAGTCCAAATTCCTGAGTCTAACATTCTAAACTGTTAACTTCTAATCATATCTTCAAATATTCTGAAACAATCACATTCTTCAAATTTATACATTCTGTAAACCTCTGTCTGTGTTTTCTATAATCCCTTCACCATAAATTTGCCCTCGTTTCTTTTTAAAATCATCTATAATTCATTCCTTCCTCTTCCTCATGAAATCAACTCCCAAGACCACATTCAAACTTCACTTCCTCTGTTAATCTGTATTTGATCACCATGGCATCCCCTCCTAGAAGATTCCTAGTACATATTTTACTGCACTTTTCTATAAGTTACCCTTGTGTGTGTGTGTGTGTGTTTTCTTCTTACATTTAGACGTGGATAGTAAGTTACCTGAAGGTAAAGACTCTATGTGCTACCTTTTAGGATCACACTAAACACTTGGTAAAGAACTGCACACATACCAATTTTATAAACTATGGAGTGTTTTCTTTCCAGTTTCAGAATGAGTGACTATGTGTTGATATATCTCCTTCAACTTTGTTAGTGAACTTTCATTTATAAATATTTATTAACAGTGTCTTTGAGCTCCCTTCATATCTTTGACTCATTCTATGGTAAAAATGAACAGTTGAGAGGAATAGCAGCAGTGCTGCACTGAGACACAAGAGAAGAGGGGCTCATGTTCTAGCCCCCCCTTTAGAGTGCACCCCTCCTTTCCTTATTCCAACATGGCATGAGGAGTCCACAAAGCCAGGGAATATGTTCACACGAATCAAGAGGCATATCCATGGATCTCTGTCGATGCCAGTGTATAGTACTTAAGACTCTGTAATTCTCTGTAGGAAAAAAACAAGATCCTAAGATTTCTTTCAACATCTATTCAGGCTTCTCCCCAAGTCTGTCGTCCTGATGGACTGGTATGCACACCCTAGGCCAAAGGGATTGCTAACTGATGGGAAGCTGGAGAGTAGGCTGTGGTACCTTTTTAAATGTATATAAAGCCGATCATCATGCAAGATGGGAACAAGAGCAGGCAAAGAATGGAAAGAGACTGCAGGCCTAGAACTGCATTCATCAATCCCCACATTATAGCATGGAATTCCAAGTGATCCAAGAATTCAGGATTTGAACTTGGCTTTCCAGGTGATTATGAAGTTGTATTTGTCAATGTAGGATGAAAAACCAATTTTTAAACTTGATTTATATCTTTTAAATATCTACGTATGTGATATATGGGACTAAATTTATACTTCCTTTTATGCTATTTTATGATTTTTTTCACCATTTCTGACTTAATGAAATCCAACCTATATTTACTGTCTTAAACATTTGTATATTAAATATAGCAATATCTCCTTAGACGCAGCATGATTGAACTTAGATTTAAAAAATCACTGCAGAAGGCAGAGAAAATGAAACAAAGATTAGATACTGGTTCTGAGTATCAGTGGTCTGCTTTTAAAATGGCACACAAAGTGCTGCACATGTAATTCATCACCCAGTGGAAATTATATACATGAAAATCCTCACATTGAACTTGGAAAAATTACCACTCTTGTCAAAATCTTGCCTTGCTGGTATTTTCATCAAGTAACACCGTCCATTTATCTCTTTTCAGCAACAATTTAGTTTATTATTTTCATTATCATGCATGTGTGTTACAATGGAACTTGTTACAAGGTTATATTTTCATTTTTTGCCTTATTTAAAAGTTTCCATCTTTTTATTTCATATCACTTTAATTTTAGCACTTCCCCCAGCTGTCTAATGTCCCTGCCATTCATCATGTTTATTCCCCCACCCTTGAACTTGAATACAGTACTCTCAAAAATGAGGGAGTTATCAGAAAAGCAAGAGATAGATTATTCTAAGAAAAATTATATATATATATACATACACATATATATGCATATGTATGTGTTTGTGTGTATACATAGTATATATTACTATATATGTATGTATACTATACTATGTATACTATGTATGTATACTATGTATACTATATATATATATTTATGTATACACACAACTATGTACACACACGACATATAATGTATACATATATGTATACATATATGTGTATATATGTATACATATATGTGTATATATGTATACATGTATATGAGAGAAAACATATACATATAATATATTTATATATAATATACAAATGCATTTTATATATAAAATATATATATATATATATATATATATACTTTCTCTCATATATATATATATGAGAGAAAAGAAACCTAGGGCAAATTTTAACTATATTTAACATATAAGATATATACTCATATTAATGCTTTAAATACTTCTATATTTCTACAATAGTACTTCTGGATGGATATAATATGAATATATATTATTCATAAATTCAAATTATAAAATAACACAGTTAAACACATAGTAGTTTATAAAGTTTCATAAGACGTTGTTGGGGTATTTCTGCTTAGTATAATCATTTGACTTGAAATCATTTGACCCTCCTTAGCAATAACGTTCATATCTGTCTTCTGGTTTAATGCTAGGCAGATAGATATTAATGTGTTTAAAAGACACATAGTGATTCATTTTTTAAAAAACTTTTATTTATTTAAGTGTGTTTTTTCGGGGCCCATCAGCTCCGAGTCAAGTGGTTGTTTCAATCAAGTTGTGGAGGGCGCAGTTCACAGTGGCCCGTGTGGGGATCGAACTGGCAACCTTGTTAATAGCACCGTGGTCTAACCAACTGAGCTAACCAGCTGCCCCTCGTGATGCATTTTTTGATGCGTGTGTGGACAAGACCAAACACTCCAAGTTAGCTAATAATACTTTTTCTGTGGTAAGAGGTCAAAACCACAAGATTTATATTGTAATTGCATAGCTTTTACTTCCGTGATTTGTATATTCCAGTGATTTTTCTATGAACATTTAAAAATCTTGGAATTTAGTTGGGGATAAACATGACAATGTTTATCAAGATTCCACAGTTCCTTGGAAGGGACATGCAAATCATGAAAATATTTTATTAAAAATGATTCCATTGGAATTGAAATAAAAATGTAGAGATTCAAAACAAATTTGCCACTGTTCTAAATGATTTTATAAATACAATAAAGGCCATTTTCTAAATATTTCCACATTCTTGAAATGGTAGATACTGTCTTAACATTATCTAATAATTATTACCTCATGAGTTAGATAAAATGAATATTCTTTACTGTAGGTAAATATACTTAACCCTTCCATTAAAGACGCATAGGACAATAAACATCTCCCTATGAGAACAACAGAAATGGATCGACTTTGACTTGAAACTTTTATATTCATAGATATTTTTTATAATCTTGTACCTGTAAGATGCAGTCTTACTTATGGATACAAACTGTTTACTTATGTTCATAAAGTAGGTTCATTCAGCAAAAGAGCATTCAGGACTAAAAGAGGAGCAAGAAATTGATGGCAGTGTTGCAGTTAAAATATATCTCACTGAAATACCAAGGTTTTAAAGTTTGATGTCCTTCTTTGGACTTCACACATTTTCTTTTCTTTTCGTCTCCATTTTCCCATGTGGTTAATGATTTATCAACGATAGTCAATGTCTGAATGGTTTAGTATGAAGAGAATATTCGCTCATATTCTCGAAATAGGATAGTCCTGTAGATCAAGGCTTCAGATTTCTTGGTATCATGAGTGTAGAACTTTTCACAGGTAACTTTGGTTTCTAAAGTAGCCAACATAAACTCGGTATTAGTCCCCATGCTCTTGCAGCTTTGGACTTATTCATTTACAAAGTTATCTTTTTCATGGATGTCTTCACTCATGTATAGAAACACAATCTCTTGTTTTTCTATCAGTCTGCCTACCACATGAAGATATTAGTCTATTGATTATATTTCTATTAAGGTTTGTGACTGTCTATTTTGAGATAATGTTAGATTCACAGAAAGTTACAACGTAGTACAGAAAGTGCCTAGATACTCCTTTACCCAGTTTCCCCAATGGTTACATTTTTAGTAACTATAGTACTATATCAAAATGAAGAAATTGACATTTATAACTGTGTGTATAACTGTCATTTTATCACATGTGTAGATTTCTGCGGCCACCACCACTGTTAAAATACTGAACACTTCTGGTGAAGAGTAAAATCCTATTTCCTTCAAAGTCTCTTTATCTGCACTGATGTACATTCATAGACAGACAGACAGACAGACAGACACGTTGTGAACCATATCAGACAATGTTATATTTTTTGTTTCCAGTCAAATTTAGAAAATTCAAAAGAAAGGTAAAATCTATTGTATTTACACATATTTTTACTCTTTTTGTTTTTTTGTTTTCGTTTTCCTGATGATTTAAGACATTTTATTTCTGTTTCAAGAACTTTCTTTAGCCATTCTTTTGGGTAGGTCCCGAAGGACAGTTTTGCCTATATAGAATTCTGGGTTGACAGTTCATGCCTTTCGACACCTGAAAAATGTGTTACTTCTCTGGCTTTCATGGTTTTGATGAGATATCTGCTGGTATTCAAATTGTTATTTCCTTATAAGTAAAGTGTCGTTTTACTCTCACTGCTTTCAAGACTTTTTTTTCTCCTCTTTGTTTTCTGAAATTGGATGTTTGTTTTCTGTTGTGTGAATGTCTTAGGGTTTCTCTGTTTGGGTTTTGCTCAGTTCTTGAATTTTGGCTTGTCTTCTGCCAAGCTTGGAAGTTTTTTAGTGATTATTTCTTCAAATACTTTTTCAGCCCCACCACCTTTCTCCTTTCTTTCTGAGACTCTGATGACATAAATTATTACCTTTTTTGTTATAGTCCCAAATACTTAAAGCCCTGTTGGTTTTTCGTTTGTTCGTTTTCTATTTTGTCTTTGTTCTTCAGATTGAGTAATTTGCGTTGTCCTGATTTCAAGTTCATTTATTCTTTCCTCTTTTCTCTCCATTCTGCTGTTGAGAATATTGATGTTTTTATAATTTTAGTTATTATAATTTTCAGTTCCAAAATTTCTACTTTGTTCGTTGTGTCTTATATTTCTTTGTAAATCATTCCATTTGTTTCATTTGTTTCAAGCATGTCCATAACTGCTCATTAAAACATTTGTATGATGGTGGCTATAAAATCCTGTATATGTCATCTCTGTGTTGGCATTTGTTATCTTATTGGAGATGTGATTTCTCTGCTTGTTGGTGTGCTGAGTAATTTTCAATGTATCCAAGGCATTGTGAAAATTATGTTATGAGACTCCACATTTTATTTAAATTTTGGTTGGTAAATATCCTCTGACATGACACAGGGTGAAAGTGGGTGCTGCCTGGGTGGGGTGAAAGTCCAGGTGCCCTATTCAACCTCTTTTGGAGAGGAGTGCTTCTTGTTTTTGCTCCATATAATGCCTTTACTGAAGGGAGGGCAAGTATCAGGAGACTTTGGACCTTGTACCACTGAATAATGGTGAAAATTCCAGTTTCTCACTTGGTCTCCTTTCACACCAGCTTCGTGGGGAAGGAGAAGGGCACATTATTACCACTTGGTAGGAGAAAAAGCTCTGCATTTATACTAGGCCTTCTCTGATGCCACTTAGGCAGAGGTCAAGATCTGCAAGGTTTTCGGCTTGTTTGTTTAATACACATTACCAAATAGAGTAGCTTTGCCTAAATACATGGTAAACTAAAAAGATAGGCCCCACTGAAGATATGTAATGAAAGTTATGATGTATATGTATAGGGCATTTTCACAGAAGCATTCAGTGGGTGTTTTAAAGGGGAAATTAAAAGTTTAGTCCTAATCACCATGCTAGAGGAATTTACAATGTAAAGAATGGCATCATCAAAAATAATGAAAATACTATTTAAAATCTCAAGTCTTTTTCATTGCATAATGTCAAATTTTTGTTTTCTGTTGCTTTTCAATAAATATTTAGCCTTTTTTTAAAAGTTTGAATATAGTTAGGATTACCATTTCATTAATCCCAGTAGATTGGTACTACTGATACTGCACTTATGTTAGGAAAACATAAATTTCAAACAACAATTTATTTTTCATTTCCTCAAAATATATCAAAAGCTCTATATCTGTTCTAAAGCACCTTGTAAAATGCAATGTACAAATTGGACAAAATACATACAAGAAACAGGGATTTTTTTTTTTTTCTTAGCAGCTATACTGATACAGTGGAGATACAATCTTTTCTCTCTATTGAGTGGATTCACAGAGGGTCATTGCATGTGGTAGTCAATGGAATAAAAACCAATAAAATATAATAGATGAATAGAATGAAAATATCCAAGGGTCAAGTACCATCTTTTCTGCTGGCTCTGGCTGATTTTTCTTTTTTTTTTTTTTTTAACACATGTGAAGACACTACTAAACACACACGTATATATCAAATGCAGTGGTTTTCATTTGTAATTTTCATTTTATTTGCATTTTTGGTTTCCCTATTTTTGTCCAGCTGTCTTCTCTTGTGCCCTCTCACCATTTCAATTATGTGTTGAATTCTGCCTTCACCAGTGGTTAGCATGTACACATTTAAGAATATATTATCCTGATTATTTATCCTCCCCGTAAACGATACAATAATATTTATGAAAGACAATATGGTATTTTGTGTCATGTTTATTCCTACCTTTATCCAGAGCTAATTTAACCTATAAGTTTATTTTAGCAAACTAATATCAAATATTGCCGTGTGTATAACTGTTTATTGTAGCATGAACACAAGAGAGCAAATTAAACTTGTGAAGCCTGTACTTTCCACCACTTTAAGGTGTCTATGCAGATCATTATGTATTCCTCACCACAGGTTAGTTGCTTAGCGACCAGAGAAGTAGAGAACTACTAATTGAAAGTATTCGCTATTGCTAGCAATGCTTGCTGCAGGACATTGAATTTGAAAATAGCAGAGACTATCTCAGATAAAAATGTTGCAGGGGATGAAAGAAAACCAGTTGCAATATTATCTTACTAGAAATGGTTATTATTTGCACATAGATAGTAAATGTTGTTAGCAAAATATTCCCTATGTTTTTTTCTTATGAAAATTACCGTTAAAATTAATTTCACCTTAAAAATCACCAACAGAGTTAAAATTGGAGCATGTATTAAAAAGAAAAATAAGATAAAATAGAAGACAAAGGAAGAAGAAGAGGAGGAAGGAGAAGTAGATAAAGCACTAAGTTGTATCCAGTTTCCTTAAGATAAGTAACAATATTAATTTGGACTTTTATGAATACATACTATATTTCATAATGAAACAAAGGAGGAAGAAGAGGAGGAGGAAGAGGAAGGTAGGAAGAAAAAGAAAGAGGGAGAAGAAGAGAAATAAAACCAAATACATAGGTAAAAGAAAATTGAAAAAAAAGTAGCAACACAACAGATGAGTTTCTTCAAAGCATTAATTTTATACCAGTCTGTCAAGCTCTCTAATATCGAGATTAAATAAAAACAAGATTATTTCTCTTCTCTCCATGTAACATACAATTTTTGTGTCCATGGGAAAATAGGTGAATGCTCATTGTGTGTCCACCTTCATATAACAGAAAAGACTAGGTAAAAAAAAGAGAAAGTCCTTCACAAGACCAAGACTAAATTACCAAGATGGTTCAATTCCCTCGTTAGCTTATTTGCCATAAGAAATCTAATATTATTCTGTTTATGGATTTATTCTCACCCGGTCTTTCTCTCGCACTTCACAGGTATACATGCATAAAAGTGTGTGTGTGTGTGTGAGTGTGTGTGTGTGAGTGTGAGATTCATATAACACTGGTATTTATAAGAACTCATTTGTAGCAGTAGTCAGTTGTCTTTAAGCAGATTATATTTAGTAATGGCTGAAAAGCGGGATGTACATTAATTAGGTGTCGGATCACCTGATGTTTACCAATACATCTTATGTGGATTGCAAATATTAAAAAAAAATAAAACATAGCTAAGTGTTTAAAACCACAATTGATTAGAATTGTTAATATCAAAATGCCAATTCAAGATCAGGCAGGGTCATTATGAATGTCAGTTGTCTGCAGTCATCGGAAGATAAAGGTGGCTAAATAAGAGATGCTCTTAGTCTATGTTGTACTTAATGTTATAGCTTTTTAAAATAATCCTAGAGATTAGGTTGTCATTTGTCTGTTTCTCATACCGTAAAAGCTGAGTATAGAACATGCAAAAATTCCAGTTCAGCTCTTTGTATTCTGGCTATTCTTGCACAGAATTATATAACTTTCTGTTTGGGTGTTCATGAACAGTAGTCTCTATTTACTTATGGGTGGCCTGCATTTTCTTTTCTTCCAGAGATTTAAAGGTAATGGAAGACAGGATTGAAAAAGATACAGGAAAGTTGATCAAAATACTTAATAGGTGAAAAGAAGTCAGGCATGTCTTTGCTATAGTATACCAACTGATATTCTATTTATAATCTATTTTATCCTTGTTTTAAAAATAAATACTTGAAGATAGTACTAGATGATTACAGTTACCTGTTGCTGCATAACAAACCACTCCAAAACATAGCAGCTTGAAACAACTAAGCAACAAGCATTTATCTGCTCACGTTCTCCAATCTGGGTTGAACTCAGCTGTATGGCTTCTCTCTCCTCCAGATGGTGTTGGCTAGGGTCTCTGATGTGTTTGTATTCAGCGAGCAGCTACACAGAGGCTGGAACCTCCAAGATGGCCCCATTCAGATGCTGGGTGCTGACCAGGACTTCCTGTCTGTCTTCCTGGTCCTTCACTCCTGCACCTTTTCCACCATGGGGCCTCTAATCCTCAAGAAAGCTAACCTGAACATGTTTGCACCTGTCTCAGGGATAAGAAGGAATAAATGGAAGCTAAAGTCATTTTAGGGTTTGGACAGGAACTTGCACAGTGTCACTTCTGCTGTATTTTTTTTTTTTTGATTCAAATAACTCATAAAGCTAACCTACATTCAGATTGGGAGGACATTGCAGGGACATGAATTCAAGAGATATCCTGACTTATTCACTGAGGACTATTTAATAATAATGTGTGTTAAGGTTAAACTTTGTTGAAATGTAACCTGTATAGAAAACCTATATGTCCTATATTTGGTTCCTACAGCTGTCATAACAAATTACTACAAACTTGGTGGCTTAAAATAACAGAAATGTATTTTCTTGCAATTCTGAAAGCCTCAGGTCTGAAGTCTAAGTGTTTGCCCTGCTGGAGCCTACTGGAAACTCTGAGAGAGAACCCATATTACCAATAATTTTGGTGTTTCTTGGCTTATGAGTATATACATGTCACTTCAATCTCTGTCATTGTCTTCATGTGAACTTCTTTTATTTCTCTCTTTCTGTTCTGTCTCTTACAAGAACAATTATGATTAGATTTAGAACTCATAATAATCCAGGATGCTTGCACCTTAGATCCTTACCTTAATTATATCTTCAAAGACCCTTATTCTAAATAAGATCATATTGTGAGGTTCCAAGTGGGCATATCTTTTGGGGGGAACACCATCAAGCCATTACAATTCTCTATCAAACTTTATAATTTCCCCCAGGCTTTTTCAGTAATTTCTACCAGAAAAAATTTGGATTTGGAAATTTTCATGTCCACACATATTTAGAGCAGCATTTCTCAAAATATATTCCTAAGGAAACCTGTTCTAAGAGTTGTTCTTTGAGTAAACATAGAGTTTCTTGGTCATACAATGTCGGAAAGTATTGCTTACTATTAACATTTCCTGGAGACTCACATTGTACATTAATTTATTAAAGAGGAACCAACAGGAAAAAATACTAATTTTGTAGGAAGCACATCTTTTTCCTAAAAGCATAGAGACACTGAACAACTCAATTTTTATTCAAGCAATACCAATCAGTACCAGAATTACATATATCAAAGATTCTGATCTGAACTGTGGTATAGACTGCATAATACTAGTTTCAAGATGTTAAACATAATCAACCATGTATATGACTTAACATTTTAATAATCTGCTTCCTGGTCCTTGAACAAGCCCTTTCAGTACCTCGACTATTCTTTCTCCTTTTTCTGGTTAACGCCTACTTGTCCTTTAGAACTCTGACTGAAGGTTATCTTAAAAAGAAAGCTTTTAACTTCCCAAAGGTTCAGTTAGATGTTCTCCTGCATTGGTTTTTTTTGTTTGTTTGTTTTTTGTTTTTTCTTAGCTGCCTGTTCTTCACACTAATAATATCACTAAAACACTCTACTGTAATTACCTCAGTGTGTGATTTTTATTCCGTCTCCAACCATATGCTTGTTGAGGTTAAGAGTCTTATTTGTCATTGATTTCTGGGACACAACTGGTATTCGTATTCAGTCAATGTTTGTTGAATGAACGGATGAGAAAATTTGACATTTGATAGAAATAGATCAACATACATAATCTGGAAAGAACATTAAGTTAAAAAATATTTTTCATGGAAATCACACTATGCTTTTGGATAATGTAAAGTCTTTTATGTCCCATAGTTGCAGCCATCCTGTTTGTGTTGTGAATATCTAGCACTAAACAATGGGCCAGTGGAGTTGTTATAAAAAGACGTCAAGTAGATCTCATAAATCACTTGGTAAAATAATTTGAAACATGTACATCCCTTGACTCCATTAATTATGACTAAATCCATTTATATTACTAGAATTTAGATTTCCCCAAGAAACGGTGCTAACTTTGACTGGTCAAGCTATAAATTTTAAGAAGAAAAAAAAATCCATTTTTTAACAACCTCTGCATAAATAAGTTTATACCCCCTCCATAGTTGACTACAACAAAAAGAATAACAAACTATGTTTATGCAGTCTTTGGTGTATGGCAGACATTTTATTGAAAATGAACAAAGTGAGCCTGTCATGTCAAGGAAAATTGCAAGTATTTGCTACCACTGATAATGCTCAAGCTTTGAAATGAAAATTAGACTTTTGGAAAATGTCAACATGCTCTTGGCACCTTCTCAATATGTAAACTTTTCTAATGATAACATGATTTTTTAAAATATTGTATAATAAAAAGTATGTGAAAGATCAGCCAAAAAAAAAAAAGTAGCTCTGTTGTTTTTGAAAGGAACCAAAATTTTGCCACCCTGAAGCTACCGTTTTGGGATATTGATTTTAAACTGTTTATTAAGAAATAAACTTCAGAAAGAACCATTGACAACATACACACACTTTCCTGTCCAAGAGATTCAGACAGAAAAACCCGCTTTAGGAAGGGAGTCTGGGCTTAATCACCCCACCATTAGCTAGGAAGACTCCAATCCTGTTTAGCTACATAGCCCTTGGATCCCTGTTCCTGAGTTGCCCGGCAAGAATTTACCTGCTATATGTTCCTCTCTTCCTCAACTACCTGGAAATCGCCCATTCTAATGAAAATCTAGATTCTCCTGAAATCTAATACCCTGTTCCCCACCTTTCTTCTTTGTCCAAAATGACATACACTCAGTTTTCCTCACTGTCTTGAATTTTCATGCCTACGTGAATTCCCCATGCAAATGTCGTAAGATATGATTTTTCTACTGTTTATCTCTATTTATTAGCCCAGCTGGAAGAACTTAGAAGGTGGGAGGAAAAGTATTAATATTTTAGGCCTCATATTTTCTGTACTCATTCAGAATTATCCGAACATATAAACACTTAAGCAACAAAGTTATGGCAACCCAATTCATAGAATTCATGAGAGAAGTAAATTTTACACTCTCAGCCTACTGTCCTACTAGTACGATTTGCACCTGCAGCGTTTCTGTCCCTCCACCTCTAAGACACACACACTAGAGAAAACTTATTTAATTGATCTAACTAGTTGAAACCTCAAAGATTACCAGAACTTCATATCTAAATACTTTTGTAAATATAAGATTTCACAGCACAAGGACAAGTTGGCACAGGAGTAGTCATTCTTTTACATGGCTTGAAAAAAGGACTTACTGACAGTCATTCCTGATGAATAATAAAGTGTCATGGAGTAAAAATCATTTTCTTGATGTAAATATTTCATCCAATTGAGCATTTATTCCTGAAATCTAAGTTTCAATTTAACAAAATAGATTTATCTGTTCAATGAATAATTTTTTTTTCAGGATAAAAGAAATATTCCAAAAAAGAAATATTCCAAGTAATTAGTTACTTAGTTTACCCCAAGATTTATGCTATCGATAATCTTGGTTACAATTTGAGGACTAGAATATATAGCAGTTCCTAAAACTCTATCAAATGTTTTTTGTGATGAGTAAAATTGTAAGCCATTGTCTTCACTTTTTATTTCTATTTAAAAACTTTTGTCCATTTATTCTCCTAGTTTAGCTATAATAGCAAAAGTAAATGTGCTTCCCTGGTTGCCCAGTTGCCAACTACAGCTAGGTTGCACCTTCCCAAGTAGCATTTTATAGGAAGTGCATAGTGAGCAAATCAGTTTTCAACTCTCAGACCTGACTTGACTAGAATTTTGAACCACTTCTCCCTTAGAAAGAAACTATTTTCAGAATTTTGTGTTTGCTATTGTTATTCAGTCCTACAGCCTATGAAAGCTGACCTAAATGAAGCCACAGGTGAGATTTTACTAAACTCCTTTCCATAGATTTCTTCACTTCAGAGAGTATTATCCTGCTATAATTTGCCAGGAGAGACCTGACCTGAGAATGACCAGGTACTGTTTAATGAGGCAAGAAAACATACATGAGACTCTTTGCTTCCCTTGTCAAATTCACATGCCATCCCAAATAGAGTTCTGTAGTTTCAATAAATCACACACACACACACACACACACACACACACACACACACAGGTTTACATCATAACCAATAATGAAAAACAAAACAAAACAAAAAAAACCGCACAAACCTGTAGCTACATTGTGCCCCCGAATCCATCGCTTGGTAGTTTGCAAAACCTAAAATAATCTATTGCACGGAACACATTTGAAATTTTTAGAATATACTCAACTTGCTTAAACCTCTTCTAATGGGGTTCATATCTATCATACATTGTAAGATAGTAGACCCACCAGAAGGGACTTCAAAATATTTTTGTTTCTTACGGAAATTTGGAAATCTGTTGACTCCCTAGATGTTCTGTTTGCAAGTATTTCATGCATTGTTTTCCCTATTTATTTTCTCTCAGACATGTGCAAGCTATTGCCTATTGTGTGTACTTGGCAGATTTTCTGGGCGCAGTGCCCAGTTGGTTTGATGTACACTTAATATTGTCTGTAGCATCCCTGATTCTGTTTTGTAGATTGGCATTCTATAAATTACTAACGAACATTTTGATGTTTTACATTCCACTTTGCTTTTGGAATTTTGAAGCAAAGAATGAATGTGCAATCCAATGGGTAATAACAAAGATTATCAAAGCTATACCCAATGCTCGACTGTAAAGGAGGAGAATAAATAACGTTTTGAAGTAAACAAAACAAGATTATTCCTATAAACAGTTGAACAGCAGTAAACAGACTAAATTTATCACTTGACAAAATGTTCATGACATCTTTTATTCCTATTTACCATGCAAATATTGCTTCTGAGTTTTTTTAAAATTAATATCCATGGATAAATATGTTCTTTAATTATATAGAGCCAGAGAAAGTACTAACTTTTCTTCTCCAATTCACAAGAATTTGTGTGCCTGATGTGGTATGATATACTATTAAACATTAAAAGGTCACTGATCAACTCACCTCTGAATTTTGAGTCAGATAATAGCAATTTAAATATAGGTATCATTTCAAAGAAGAAAAAACTCCCATTTATAAATAATTTGCACATGTGCACACACATTTTTAAAGGAGGAAATACCAAAGACAGAAAAACATAGAGGAAAATATGTGGGGGGAAAAGTCTCTGAAAGTGTAGAAAAAGAAAAGAATGTATTTATTGGTAGTAAAATGTAACTACTAATCTATTTCATATAAGTGAAATTGGGTCTTTACCTTATAGCTGTAATGCTTCACATTTTGAAATTAAATTTAAACTAAAGGACAATACAAACCAAGTAAAGAGAATCTCAGAAAATGTCATTTGAGAATTGTTAAATAAGTTCTATCTTATTATTTTTATACTAAAAAACAAAATCTATTGATTCTCAATTATCTTCATTCTGACTAAAGTGAAAAATAATGAAATGACATTTTATTTTCCAAAATCATTCTTCTTTTCCCTTAATCTTACATCTGTTTTTTTTTTGTTTTGTTTTGTTTTGTTTTGTTTTTTCGGAACAGTATAAATATTTTTTAATCCATCCTTCTGAAATTGGATCTGGATCTAGGATTTTGATATATTTTGCTATAAATCTTTGTTTTCTTAGAGTAAAAATATTCTCTACAGTTTTATTATTCTAATATTGATTCTGCTTTAGGGTTAATTTATATGCAAAGCAAATAATTTACCCAAACTTGTAAGGGATATGCATTATCAGAACACAACACCTGCAGGACAAAAGAGAGGTTAATTTCATTGTTGCTCTGAAGCAAAAGGAGATCATTATGGAGCCTGCAGTAACCAAGCTCTGTGAAATAGCTGCATTAGTCATTAACTTTCCAGCACTAAATTTCATATCAAACTCAATTAACTACTACATAGCTTTAATGACAATATTTTTTTAGATACAGCTCTTGTTTACTAATAAGATTTCACATCACGACTCTCTGTCCCATTACTTTCTCCATGTTAATATTCAAGTCTTGATTTTCTCCAAAGAAAATGGGGCAATGAAAATTGCATTTGCTAAAAGTTATCCTTGAATTATGTTCCAGCATTTCAAGTGTGTTAATATAATGCTTTAGAAGCTAAAGGGAACGATTATATAGGAAGCCAGAGTCCTCTATGTCTATCTCCAGGATTGATTAAATTTGCTATTTATGCATATTTTCCCACAACATTGCTTCTGTGTTGGAATTTATCAGGATCAGAACCATCTAAATTGGAAATGCCCCTTAGTATATTTTTATCACAGTGAAATTCAATGCCCAGAATTACAAAAAGGCACAAAATTAATATCATCAGGAAACAATTTACGTAGCTAATTAGCATAGCATTCTCATATAAAAAGACAGATGGATTAAGGGATCAGGTCATTCATAGCCTGCAGTAAACTGCTTCAGTCTTTAATTCCCTGCTGTTACTTATCAACGGGTTGCTCTTTTTATGGACTTAGATAGATCCCTGGAAAGATTTAGACTGTCCCATTAGATTGATTCACCTTGTTCCTTTAACTTTTATTGATGATATATTTCATTATTTTCTTACTAAAGTAACAACAATAAGAATTCAAATTTAGTTAGCAGCTGAAGAATTGAAATAAAAAAAAACATTTTGAACATTTCTCATATAATAGCTTCTACAACAAACAGACACACACGTAAACACTTACTGGTCTGTTGTGTTAAGAAATAGGCCCTGGTTTGACAGCAGCCTTGTAAGAGTTATTTCCTACTTCAACAGAAGTTGGGATTATTTTCCAAGGAATATACACAGTGTCCAAGACAACAACACATCACAGCAGCAGCCACTAATGATCAGCTATGAAAAATGTCAAATTCTGTACATAGACATACTCAATCAGAATAGATTGATTACAATGAGTCTTCTTTAAAGTGTTGTCAAAAATAATGTCTAAGAAAGATACCACTAAAGATGCTTGATCTAGTATATATAAAACCAAAACCAACAAACGAAAAAAATTGTCTCCAAAAAAAATTTTTTTTAAATTGCATGGCATAGGGAAATAAAGTATTTTCTTTGATGATTGTTTTAATTTCCTAGAGCTGCCATAACAAAATCCCACAACGCGGGCTTAAAACAATAAAAATTTAAACCATCACAGTTTTGGAGACTAGAAGTTTGAAATCAAGGTGTTGGTAAGGTTGATTCCTTCTGAAGAACTCTGCCTGTGCCATGTCTCTCCTTGTTTCTAGTAAGTGTTAGCAATTCTTGGTATTTGGATTTCTAAATGCATCACTCTTATCTCTGCTTCTATCATCACATGGTGTTTTTCCCTGTGTGTCTGTGTTTTTCTGTGTCCAGATTTCCTTTTCTTATAAGGACACTGGTCATTGAATTAGGACCCACCCTAATCCAATATGACCTCATCTGAACTTGATTACATCTGCAAAGACCTTATTTCCTATTTCAAATTAAGGTAATATCCACAAGTACTGGGGTTTGAATTTCAACATATCTTTTTGAAGACAATGTAACCCACAACAACTAAAATACAATCAGAATGTTAGTTTATTAATTTATAACGAGAACTATGTTATATGAAATAAAATTCTTACTTGAGGATGACTAGTGAATGTTTTCCCCCAAAGGCACACATAAATGGGAAAAAAATATATAGTCACAGGAGAGCTTGGTATGCATGATATCAGAAAAAAATTAGGTAATTAAAATATTTACTGCCATCAAGCTAAAATAAATGGACACATGCATTTTCAAGATAGGAAGACTTTCCAATGGTATTGGCAATTTTACTAGCCCAGATTTCCTTCAAATCTCAGGATTTGGAATTATAGTTGAAGAAAATGCAAATTTATACCTTAGCTACTAATCTGCATCTCAGTTTCCACAGGTGACTAACTCTCCTGTGATTGACAGTCCCTTTCTTTTCCTATGTTAATTAATTCATTTCCAGCATTGCAAAATCCTCTTGGCTTTAGACCTCTTCGGTGGCTCTAAAATGCTTTTAAGTCTCAGATGTCATTTTTCCTTTTCTTAGTTTTGGGGATTATATTATTTTTGCAGCTCTTCTCCTTGTTATCTCCATTAGCTGCGGATACAGACACACACACACACACACACACACACACACACACAGAGTACTCTTTTTTCCATTCTCTCTTCTATAACGACAGACAGTTCTATAATATGTATATTTCTAATAATCACAATTATTTATTGATATGTATGATTTCCCAGGATATATATGACATACTTTGCGTTCATTATTCCCTTTAATTCTTAATATCTCAATGGGATAATTAATATTATTTCTCTTTCAACGATGAGGGAACCAAGGCTCATTCTGGTGCTCTACATTGCTCATGCTTTCCATAGTATGTATAATAAAGATTAAAATTCTTAGTTTTTCACAACTTCAGAGGTCTTGTTTCATACTACCTCTTCTTCAGCACCTGCATTACTGTGTTTCCCTGAAAATAAGACCTATCCGGATTATCAGCTCTAAAGCTTCTTTTGGAGCAAAAATTAACATAAGACCCGGTCTTATTTTACTACAATATTTTATAAGACCGGGTGTTACATTAATTTTTTCTCCAAAAGACGCATTAGAACTGATAGTCCGGCTAG
This sequence comes from Rhinolophus hipposideros, assembly GCF_964194185.1. Lineage (NCBI taxonomy): Eukaryota > Metazoa > Chordata > Mammalia > Chiroptera > Rhinolophidae > Rhinolophus > Rhinolophus hipposideros. The sequence continues at coordinate 24,820,948 of NC_138051.1, read as the reverse complement.
GTCTTATTTTCAGGGAAACATGGTATTACTAACTTGATTCACCTTGTGGCCTGGACTTTTTGAACCTCCATGCCTTTGCCTGAAACAATTCCTGCATGTAAAACATCTTATTTCAACTTATCTAACCCCTGGTTATTATTTTAGGTAATGTGAAAATGTCGACTCTTCCAAGAAGCTTTTAGAAACAAATTGAAATTAATAACCACTTATTCTGTACTCACATAGCTCTTTGTTAATAATATTAAACATCCTATCAAATCATGCTATTCATAGTCATTTGTGTACGTACTTATTTCCTTCAGTACACTCTAAAGTCAATTAGAAACTTGCTACTTTATTTACTAATTCAACAAATTTTGGAGGGAATATCTAGAATAATTAGTATGTTACTAGGCACTGAATATACTACTATGAACAAAAGAGGTGAAATTGCTTTCTTCGAGAAATGTAAATCTTAGTAAATAGGATACTAATAAGATAAATATACATATAAAAAAATGAAATTGTAATATAGAAACCAAGAGTGAATGACATGTAATAAATTTTTACTGAGTATTTAGTTTAAATTATTAAAATAATATCAGGTTATTTTGGTTTTTAAATTATCTTAAGTTAATATTTAAAAATAAGAAATTATATTTGTTTATTCATGCACAGCTTTAAAATAATGGATAAATCACTTTCTTCCAACAGTAGGATACATTGTTATCTTAATGTTATTAGCCCTTTGCCATCACAAGATTTAAAAAAAAGTATTGTTTCAGAAGGATGTACTTACAGCACATAAGATTATGCACTAGAGCCAGGTTGTGTACCTTTATGATAATAATTATCTAGTGTAATCCTTCCTTTCTTTTTTTTATTTATTTATTGGGGTGACAATTGTTAGTGAAATTGCACAGATTTCAGGTGTACAATTCTGTATTACATCATCTATAAATCCCATTGTGTGTTCACCACCCAGAGTCAGTTCTCCTTCCATCACCATATATTTGGTCTGTAATCCTTCCTTTCTACACATCAATTTTTTTTTCTTCTAAATATTACAGGTATCTGAAAATTACTGTCAATGCTTAGCAATAAATATAAAACATAATTTTTGGTGACTACACAACAGTGATTAGATGGACAGAGATTATTTTTATTTTCCTACTCATAAAGTAAATTGAATACTACATTTGGGGGTATTTATAGCTGGGAAGGAACTTGGAGATCATTCAGTCAAGACATTTTGTTTTATAGATAAAGCAAACAGGACCCATAGAAGTGAAGTTACTTAAGCAAAGTTGTAGCCCTGGTAAGGGACATAGGGACATAGCAGTAGCTCAGACCCTTATTTTTTCACTTTAAGTCCACAATTAGGAATATTGTGTCCAGAGATGACTGATCTACTAACTATGAAAATTACATACAGAATTATTTGCTGTTTTTTTTGTTTTGTTTTTTCTTTTTAGAGTAAAAAGCACATTAAAGCCCTTGTAATCCATCTGTTTACTCTAAACATCATATCAGCTTTTGGGGGTACCCCACATTTTTTCTATATTGTCTTCTTTCTTCAACAGCAGTAATATATTTGAAAGACATATCTAGAAGGGCTAGAGTAAAGTACTATTATGTTTTATATTCAAGTTGTGGTTCTATTTGTCTTCTTTATATTCTCTTTATATTTAAGACATTAAAAATTCTGGATATTATGTTAACCTAGGAATATAATATCTTCAGAAAGAAATGCATGATTGATTTCTAGCATATATTTCATAGCCAAATTTAGCCTTGTAAAAAGCTATGATATTTTTTAAGGCAGATAAAACCATTCTTTGGGGAGACAGTCATCTAGTAATGTAAATACAGTAATCTTTTGTGGTGGAACCTGTCCAAGTTCAGGAAACTCAGATGAGTGTCTCCTTGGTGTTTCAGGTTTGGACTATGACTGTATATCATGAGTACATATTGAAACATACAAATGTGTACTATGAAAATTAGTACATATTTGGCCCCTTCTTGAATCATAATATCCCAGCAATATGTCAAAAGTGTTGATTAAGTTAGAATATCATGAGTAAAGCAAATAGCTGATTCCCCTTGGCTTCCTTTGTCTCCTTTATACAGGTTAAAACCAGGAGAGAAAGAAGGATAAGTAAACATGCAGGTCGACAACAGCCAATTTATTGGCTTGGAGCTGATGCACATGGACGCATGCAGCTAGCATGTAAGCCGCAGGTAAAGGCTGTTGGTGAACCTCCTGACTGGGACCTTGTTCTGTGTGGGTTCGAGTTGCTTGGATTCACTGCAATACAGAGGTAAGTAAATATTTTTTAGGTAAAACGTAAAAGGTCAATTCAAATTAGCAGAGTGCTATCTACCAGATTTTTAGCACATGTTTGTGTGGCAGTTTGTGCTCCTTCAGATTGCATTTTGTCTTCATTATATTTTTTAGTCAGAATTCTAGGCCAAATGGTAAGCTTTAAACCAAGCTGAGTATAAGGGGTGTTGAGCTTTTCTAGTTAGGTCTGGGCACCAGTATCTAGGCATTTAATAAGAAAGCTCAAATTTTAATCCTGTTTATCTTGTACAGAATTACATTTCAGGCCAGAGAAATAAATACATAGGTATTGGATATATTGAACATGTCCCCCAACTTCTGGTATAATATCTTCCCTCTCCTAGCCAAAGCAAAACAGGATATCAAGTTTGTTTATTTAATAAACCCTGATAATAATTCTGTCTTTGGAAACTTTACTATTTTAGAAACACTGTGGGCTAGTATATTTTAATCCATAAGGAATTAAAAATAAATTTGATTTTTTCTGAAGGTGCATACAGGTACATTATATTGAGTTGAAATAGAAACATAAAACTGAATAATTATAAATCAAATAAGAAATGTATACTGTTTGGAATTTACTAATTCTATGTAGTAGGCATGAGATACACAAGGAGATTTAAGGAATACTATTTGGTCTTCAGAAAATGATCTGCAGAAAGGAGAAGTACCCATAGCTCAGGGAAGGTAAAAATGGGTACTTATGTGAACTCAAAATCCACTGTCCTCAAAACTGACATTGTGTGAGATCCCAAGATATACTCTCAAGAAGTATATTAGGGGGAAAAATAGACCCAAATATATATATATATATATATATATATATATATATATATATATATATATATATATATATATATATATATATGGAGATGAAAGTGTTTTGAATCAGTAAGTACTGTTAGACCTCCACGTGTGAGAGAAAGAATGATAGACATCAAAATAGTCGAAAGGCTTAGGAACAACAAAGTATGTTCCACTGCTACAGGAAAAGACAATCAAATAAGAATATCTGTGCTGCCATGGGAGTGATACAAGTTATTCAAGAAATGCAAAGTTCAAAAGCTGAGAGCAGGAAAGATTTTGAGGATTATTTGAGGTACTAGTCTTTATTGGGCCCCTCTGGACACAAGTTAAAAAACAATTAACAACATATTTAGGCCAAAAATTTAGCACATGATTCTCCATTTGCGACTACATGGAGAAAAATAAAATTTGTTTCCTTGATATATGTAAGCCCTAGAACACCAAGATAGGATGGCAAGAAATTGGGATTGGTTAAAGATAGAAGAAATGGTTATAAGTGTTAGTTACCCACAGGAAATGCAGGTTATTTTGCTAGACATATTCCACACAAAATTCAGCACCAAAGTAGACATGGAGAACTTAGTAGGGAAATGCAAATGAAGGTTTTAAACTTGAGCTGAAATATTGAATAAGGATCCATTTTTGTTTTAAGAGGCAGTGTGGTTGTGGTGTGAGCCTAGCTCTTTTAAGAATCTCCTATGACAGGCCTGAGCTCATAGGACCTAGGAAGATGTGCAAAGAGAGAAATTAATCAATTAAAAGGTCCTATCAAAGTGGATATGGATTTGCCTATGTCCCTCTTCTTTACCCCAAAATAGACACACATTGGTTGACCATAGCTCAATGTACTGAGAGGTAGGAGAGGCAATTTATTATCTGTCATATTTCTCCATCAGTTCCTGAGTGGAGAGGGAATTTCATGTCACACCTCAGATAAAGTATTTTGTGATGTCCTTAATATTCTCTATCTACTTTATCTGTGAGGAAAGGAATTCCTAATGAGATTTCTCAAAGAAAATCTTCATTTAGTGATGCCTTAGTTTGAGTGCATGTAATAATGTATGTACATGTATTTTCGTTTGAATAAAAATTATTTCACTGAAAACTCAGAGACCTCAGTGGCACAATGTGATATTTAATTACCCTGTCTTAATAGTTCATGATGGCAACCTGAGATGCATGAGAATGTGGAGGTATTTCTATGGGTTGGTAGTTTTTGAAACCATTATTGGGAAAAAAAAAATGATCTGTTTTATCCTTGAAAGGTGTACTTTTAAAAGCATAATTAAATCAATTTTAAAGAATCTTGGCAATATAAAATATAGCATTGTAATTTAGACTAATATTACATAATAAGTGGATATCAATTAATATTTTAATTGATTAATGTAACACCTTTTATTAGAGAATGGTATTAGAAAACAAAATACAGATGCTAGATTTGCTGGTTGTTACTGGCGAATTGTTGCTCTAGGCACTGTCAGCTGACAATAAGGAAATATAGCCCATGTATGTAAACTTAATAGTAAACATTTTTATAAGTAACCATGAATATTTATATTAAGCTAAACAGGAGTGCATACTGATGATGCCAACCAAGTACATTACCACGTTTCATTCTCACCTTTTCACCTTATCTGTAAACTCTTACTCAAACATTGAAAAATCTGGCTTTCACTATACACTATCAATTTATTTAATTGTTCATTTGCAGTAAACATGTATAACGTTATCAGAATGGTTAACCTATACCCCTGTGGGTAAAAGTTTTATTAACTGAAGTACTGTGCTTACGTACAGTTCCTTTTGTCTTTAATCTTATAGTCTGCTTTTGTTTCCAAAGTTACTTCATTAAGCACATTTTGCTCATCCATTTCAATGAGATTGTTTCAAACCTTTGAATAGTTATTTTTTTACATAATGTCATATGGTTAGAATTATACAATATGTAGTATTTTCAGATGCATTTCTTTCACAGAGCAATGAGTATTTAATATTCATCTATTTCTTCTTGAAGCTTGATAGTCTATCATTTTATTACAGAATAATATTCTGTGGTATGGGTGTAGCACAGTTTGTCAATTAACCTATTTAATTTCATGTGTGTTGCTGTCAGTTTTGGTGAATATGAAAAAAATACAGTGAACAGTTGCGTGTAGATTTTTATGTGATATAAGTGTTCATATTATTTGGGTAAATACATAGAAGCATGATTGCTTGGTGAGACTATGTTTAGATTCGTAAGAAACTGCTGTCTTCCAGTGTGCCTGCACCATTTTAAATTCCCACCAGCAATGAGAGCTATTATTGCTCTGCACCCGTGCCAGATTTTGATATTAAGAGTATGGATTTTAGGCATTTGCATTGGTGTACAGTGATAATCTCACTATTGTTTTAACTGGCATTTCTGTAACAACAAATCATGTTTAGGAAGATCACCCACCCATCTTGTGACTATGAGGAAATAAGCAGGAATTGAATATGACTGAGCAGAAAAATGAAATAATTGGGGACTATACTGCTATCTTAGAGCAACTACATTGACTCTAGACTAACTACAATAAGCCCTTCTTGTGAGAAATTTACATAAGCCACATTTTAAATAAATAATCAGCTGAATACACTTCTTAACTGATACAAATATTTGAAAACACTGATGAATTAAACATGGAAAAATTTTATATCACTTTATCTATTATAAAATTTGAAATTGTCTTTATGGATCAGTGAGTTATTTAATGCACTTTCACTGCTGAGTCCACATTGTAAATTAAAATTATGTCTGCTTTGAATAGCAACCAACTTAAAACTATGATCTATATTCACGCTTGGATTCCGAGTAACAGTAAGATCTCTTATTACTTACGTTATCTAAAAGATTAATATTTATGCAACTTCTGAATGTACAAAATAACCTATCCTTCTCATGAAGGAAGAATATCTAGACTATATTCAGTACATTTCACTTTTTCTGAGGCAAAGGAGACTCTTAATTACGTAGCCTGAAATATTTGATTTAAAAAATGAGAGAGAAAACTGTATTACAGAAGGACGTTAGGATTTACTGTCAACATGCAAAATGTTTTGAAGTTGTCACTTATGTCCTCACAATAAGAAAAAGCTAAATAAATTGAAAATCAAAAACTCTTCTAGGACATATCAGAAAACTGAGGTTACTGAGCAAACATCACTGCATAATTAAGAGGGCTGAGCAAATAAGCCCAGATCTGCTTTGGGGGGCAGATATTGCTGAAATCAAACCTGTAGGGACCCTTAATTGGTAGTTTTACTAATTACTGGAGGCTGACTATGGATTAGTATGAGGGGAGAAGCCCTTTTGGGGTAGTTTTATGAAGATCCCCCAAACTTTCAGAAATTTTATGTCTAAGAATCAAACTGGGTTCCCACGGAAAGACTGAGAAAGATCCTTTAGGACTCTGGCAGGACAAGGAGAAGACTAATCATAATAAAATACAACAAGTGCCTTCTTCATAGCAAAATCTTACAGTCCAGGTTAAAAGTCATTTCCAGATCTTTATGCCATTTGGGGGAGATCATTCCTCTCTGTCTAATCTTGTCTCAACTAAGGGGCGGGGGAAGATACACAACTGAAGAAATTATTGTAAAGGTTATAAAAGTACATAGGTCCACTAAAAGACTGAGATTTAATTGTAACACTAAAGAAAGTTTTCCCTCTTTCACATCTTAAAACTTAAAACGACAGGACTCCAGTATAATAACTGGGAATTACAGCTGAAAGAGCTGCAAGAAGCAGATATTTTTTGAGGAGGAGTGCTTAGGGAAGTTAAGAGAGAAAACGAGAACAGGGATACTAGAGAAATTTGAAACTTCTGACACCTAAAGTTATAAAAAAACTTAAAAAAGAGTTCGACTCCTAGCCATATTGGCCTACACACTCACAGTAAAGGACTATTTACCCCGGTACCTATTACTGATACAACATGGATGGCTATTAAGAAAACAAAAACAAACAAACAGAAAGCATGGCATGGCAAAAGCCTAGAAAAAGCATAGTCAGAAGAGACAAAGAGATCATCAGAACAAAACTGAGACAATGCAGAATTTGTAAATACCAGACAGGGAATTTAAAATTATTATAATGAAGATGTTAAAGTCTCTAATGAAAAAAGTCAACAACATGCAAGAAAAGATGGGTAATGTAAGTAGAGAGATAAAAACTCAAAGAATTAAAAGGAAATGCTAGAAATCAAAAGAACTGTAACAGAAATGAAAAATGTCTTTGATGGGTTCATTAGTACACTAGACACAGTTGGGGAATCAGTGACATTTGAGATAGTTCTAGGGAAATATTTCAAATTAAAATGCCAGAAGTAAAAGAAAAAGAAAAAATGACAAAGCAGACATTCCAAGAACTGTGGGACAATTTCCAAAGTTGTAGCATACATGTAATTGGAATACCAGGAGAAGGAGAGAGAGACAGAAGAGAGGAAAATAAATATTAATATCTGAAGCAGTAATAATCAAGAAATATTAAAACATAATGGCATGAACCAAAGCACAGACCCAGGAAGCTCAGAAACATTCAATATGATTATCATGCCAAAAATGCAAAAGCTGGGCATGACATATTCTATCTATAGAAAACCAGTGATGAGAAATCTTGAGAGAAGCCAAAGTGCAAAATATGTTACCTGTAGAAAGTCAAGGATAAGGATTATAGGCTACTTCTACTAAGTAACCATACAAGTAAGAAGGGAGTGGAATGGAAGAATAAAAACATCAATTTTAAATTCTATACATAGCACATTTATCCTTTAAGTGAAGGAGAAATAAAAACTTTATCAGACAGCCAAAAACTGACAGAATTCCTTGCCAGCTATCCCACCTTGTCAACTGTTAAAAGGGGTTCTTCAGAGAAAAGGAAGATGGTAAACGTTAGAAACTTGCATCTGAGTAAAGAACAGGAATATGCCAGTGAAAGAATAAATAAGGGTAAAGTAAAATGTTTTATTTTTCTTATTCTATATTGATCTAACTATAACTGTTTAAATTAACAGCAAGAATATATTGGGTGATTCAGCTAGACATGGGTAATGAACAATAGCAATGTTATAAGAAATGGGATTGAGGAATTGGTAATACTCTGTTAAGGAACCTTAACATGTGAAATAGTATAGTATTATTTGAAGGTGATGTTAGAATAATTACAAATGTATATTGGGAACTAGTTAAAAAAGATATTTTCATATCTGAAGAGTGACTTTGGGCTTGATGATTAATTTTTAAACACAACCTAAAAAGCTTGATCGGTAAAGGAAAAAATTGACAAATTGGACTTTATTAAAATTAAAAGTTCCAGCTCTTAAAAGACCCTACCAAGAGACTGAAAAGAAAAGTCATAGACTGGAAGAAAATACCTGCAAAACAGACAGACATCTGATAAAGGACTGGTATCTAAAATATACAAAGAACTCAACAAATAAGAAAACAACTCAATTAAAAAATGGACAAAGGATCTGAACAGAAACTCCACCAAAGATACACTGATGGCAAGTAGCATATTAAAAGATGGTCAGCATAATTTGTTGATATAGAAATGCCAGCTAAAACAATAGTGAGATTATCACTGTACACCAATGCAAATGCCTAAAATCCATACACTTAATATCAAAATCTGGCATGGGTGCAGAGCAATAATGCCTCTTATTGCTGGTGGGAATTTAAAATGGTGCAGGCACACTGGAAGACAGCAGTTTCTTACGAATCTAAACATAGTCTCACCAAGCTCTCCAGCAATCATGCTTCTATGTATTTACCCAAATAAATGAACACTTACATTACATAAAAATCTACACACAAATGTTCACTGTATTTTTCTCATAATCACCAAAACTGACAGCAACGCACATGAAATTAAATAGGTTAATTGACAAACTGTGCTACACCCATACCACAGAATATTATTCTGTAATAAAATTATAGACTATCAAGCTTCAAGAAGAAATAGAGCTACATATCTAACCAAATGACATTGTGTAAAGAAATATTATCTGTTAAAAGATTTGAAACAATCTCATTGAAGTGGATGAGGGAAAAGTGCTTAATGAAGTAACTTTGGAAATGAAAGGAGAGTATAAAATTAAAGACAAAAGGAACTGTACATAAGCACAGTACTTCAGTTAATAAGGCAAAATTGTAGAGACAGTAAAAAAAAAGCATTGGTACCAGCGATGAGGGGAGAGGAAAGAAGGTTGAATAGGTGAAATACCACACCAGGGATTTTTCTAGGAAACTGAAACTAGTAATATCTGTATGATTTTTGTGAATGGTGAATACATGACATTATTCATTTGTCAATATGCACAGAATTTTTAAGCCTGAATAGTAAACCTTAATTTATACAAAATGGAGTGAAGAATGTGACAGAGTGGCTGAATGCGTAAGAAAATAGGACCCTTACATATGAGTATGCTGCCAACATGAGACTCACTTCAGATCGAAAGACACACACAGACTAAAAGCAAATGGTTGGGAAAAAGATGAAAATGGAAATAAACAAACAAAGGAAACTGGGGTGGCAATACTTATGTCAGGCAAAGTGGACTTTAAAACAAAGACTATAACGAGACAAAGAAGGACCCAGTAATCCCATTTTTTGGTATTTACCTGAAGAAACCTAAAATGCTACTTTGAGGGGCCATGTACATCCATATGTTCACTGCAGCATTGTTTACAATGGCTAAGATGTGGAGGCAGCCTGGGTGTTCCTCCATGGATGAATGGATAAAGAGTTGGTGATATACACAATGGAATATTGCTTGACCATGGAAGGGAATGGGTTCTCGCCATCTGTGGCGGCATGGATGGGCCTGAAAAGTATTGTGCTGAGTGGAGTATGACAGACAGAGAAAGACAGACAGATGCAGTGTGATTTCACTTATATGTGGAATCTAAGAACAAAATAAACAAACAAGACAGAAACAAACTCATAGATACAGAAAACATTTTGATGGGAGAGTTTTTTAGGAGTGGGTGAAAAAGGAGAAGGGACTAAGAAATACAAATTAGTTGTTACACAGTAATTTGGGGATATAGAGTATAGCATAAAGAATATAGATAGTCAATAATATTGTAATAACTATGTATAGTGCTAAGTGGATACTAGACTAGTCATGGGGATCACTTCCTAAATTATATAAATGTCTAACCACTTATGCTATACTCCTGAAATTAGTATAAAATAATATTGAATGACAACTGTAATTGAAAAATTAAAAAGGGGGGGAAGGTGAAGGGGAATTAGATGTTCAAATTTCCAGTTATAAAATAAGTTATGGGATGTAATGTACAGCATTGGGAATATAGTCAATATTGTGATAGTGTGGTATGGTGTCATATGGTTGCTGGACTTACCATGGTGATCACTTCTTTAGGTATATAAATATTGAATAGCTATGGTATAAAATTGAAACTAATATAATGGTATATGTTTGCTATATTATAAAAAACAATTAAAAAGCACATAGTCGTCAGAGTACATAAATGCCCTAGAAGAGTGCCATTTATGAGTAAAATAATTCTGAATATTTATCTGAAATAAATTTTTAAAAACTCCTGAAAAATTAATATCATTGTTTATCATAATCAACAGATTTCTGAGAAAATGTACTATTTGGTATAAAAAAAAAAAGTATTGTGTGAAATACCTTGCTCCTGGAACCTTTATATGGGAAAATGTATAATCATTCTGAGAAGTAACAAAGTTTGGTAAACAGAAGTTTCAATGTTTAATACTATTAAATGATATTTTGGAGGATTATATAGACATTCTTATTTCAGTAAAGAGTCGATTTATATATCTATTAAGATATATATAAATGATATTATATTATATATCTATTAAGAGTGCTGGCATAAAAGAACATTTTGATGTTGAAATATAAATCATTAAAAACAAATTGTTTTTTCATATGATGAATGTGGTTGAGACATTTGAAATTATAGTAAAGCAAAAGAATAATGCACTGCTGACGGGCTCTAGGATGTGTGTGTGTGCGGGTGTGTGTGTGTGTGTGTGGTGTGGTGTGTGTTTCTGTTAAATGCAGAAGGTAGCAGAAAAACAAACAAACAAAAAGATTAGGCTTCCGCTTTCAGTTGAGGATGGGGAAACTAAGTGAAGACCAAGAAAAATGTGCATAATATTAAAGTCATATAAATCTATGTGATTATTTATGGGCAGTAGACACACTAAAGCCTTGACTAACTACTAATCAGCAAGTAGAGCCCTTTCTAGTTTTACAGGAAGCCACGTTAGCTTCTTGTTGCAAAAGCTGATGGAGGTGAAGAACTTCCAGCGACAGAAAACCTAGCGGGTAGGCAAGAGATCAATGGAGCTACTGGGAATCATTGGGGCAGGAGGGATTGATGAACATATCTGGAAAACTTAAATGTAACATCAGTTAATTCAACATAGAAATTTTCCAGACCTACTCCTCTCCAAAATTTTACTGAGATGTGGTCAGTGAAGATAGGCCTAAAAGCATAACAAATCTACAGTTTTGCCTATTCTCATGGGTTTTAGAAGCACTGATTCTAAACATAATATTTCTGCTAACCTTGCTTCAGCTTCTAGGCTCAAATACTAGCCGAGAAAGCTAACCACTGGACAGCTGTAGCAACAGAGTAGCACAAATGGCACCAGGAGCAGTAGTGGCACAGTTGAATTGAACTAACCAAAAGTAAGTTCAGTCTTCTTAAAGATGGTGCTCTGTAGCATGTCTACTCAAAACTTTGTGAAATTTGAATGATTACTTTCTCACTTGAGCATCGACACATAGAGCAGAGCTCCTTCTAACTGGAAGAAAAATGACAAAACAATAATAAAGCAGTATTCCTCTATTGCCATTGTCATTCTATATACACTGTGTGTTATACAATAAAATAAAGTAAGATATCTGAAGAAGCAAAAAAGCACACATTCAGGGAAAAAAAGCAACAGAAACCAACCTAGAGAAATTTGAAATATTGGAACCACAAGACAAGTAATTTTGTATAGTTATAATAAATACACATCTAGATTTAAATACAAAAATTGGTAAACAGTGAATCTCCACAGTTGACTGAAACTATAAACATGAATCATTAGAAATCCTACATATATGTAATAAATATAGGGCTATTTAATGTATCCCTTATTTTTGTATTACTTTACTTAAATTGAGATTATCAAGAGCATTTTACATTTCAACTACACTTTATCTTGTTGAGATACATTTATTCGCAGTATTTCCTTCTTAGGCATTTAAAGGATCTGTGATATTGTCCCCTTTCATTCTTGATAGTGGCAATTTTTGTTTTCTTTTTCTCTTTTTTTCTTTACCAGTTTTTTAGGGGTTATCGATTTTCTTTCTTTTTTTCAAAAGACCATCTTGTGGATATAGTGATTTTTTCTATTGTTTGTTTTCTATTTCACTGATTTCTGCTCTTTTCTTTCTTATTTTCATCTTACTTTGGTTTAATTTGCCCTTGTTTTCATTGCTTCTTAAGTAGAATTTGTAATCATTGATTTTTAATTTTTCTTCATGATCTTCCAATATAGGGACTTAAAGCTTATAATTTCCTCTCATTGGTGCTTTAGCTGCATTCCATATATGTGGATATGTTGTTCTTTATCATTCAATTCAAACTTCCTCCATTATTCGTTGTGATTCATTCTTTGACCCACTCACAAAGCATTTTCCAGTTTCTATAATCTGCTTCCAAAGTCAGATCCTATAGAAAGCTACATTCATTCTACTGTGGAATATAGGCAATGTCTTTTTAAAATTTAATGTTTTCAGTTTTTTAGAAACAGTTGCAAAAACAACACACCATGCCAAGACATCTTCTCTAGATAATTATTTTAAATGTTTAGTAGAGAAATTATTACTGTTTATTTCAGAATATTGAGACTGTACCATTTACCAATTTATTATGAGTCATCATAAGACTAATATCAGATATTGCCAAAAATTTGAGAAAAGATAATAATTAAATAATCTTCATGATACATAGACACACATATCCCTAAGAATATATTAATATACTGAATCCAGTAAGATATAAAAATAAAAAATAATTTTGACTAAATGAGATGAATTGCAGGAATGCATGATTTATTTTGTATTCAAAAATCAATCATTGTAATTTTGACACTGATGGAAAAAAGGCAAAAATCCTTTATGCTCATCTCAGTAGACACAGAGAAAAAATTGACAGTAATCAATATTTCTTCATGTTAAAAACTCAGAAAATTAGGAATTGCTTCAGTTTTATAGAAGACATAAAATCCTATAGCAAACATCATGCTTAATGGTGAAATACTGTGGATCTTCCATCTAAGGTCGTCCACCCCAAATACTAGAAAGGAACATCACCCAATTTTAAAAAGGCAAAAATTATTTGGATACTGCACATACACACACATACACGTACACACACACACTATACAAATAGTCAATGAGCTCATAAAAAGATGATCAGTATAATTAAATATTAGAGAAATATAAATTAGAATAATGCGATTCCACTACACTTCTAATAGGATATCTAAAATGCAAACAATACCAGATGATGAATAGGATAACGAGCAACTAAATCTTTCATATATTATTAGTTGAAATGTAAAATTCTACAGCCACTGTGGAAGACAGTTAAACATACTCCAATCTTAAATATAGCAACTTCACTCAGGAATTTATACCCCCAAAATTAAAACTTGTTTGCTTAAAGACTTGAATAAGAATGCTTATAATAGCTTTATTTATAATGGCCCAAATCTGGAAACACCCAAATGTCCAACAAACAAAGAAAGAATAAACAAATTGTTATTTATTAATATAAGGAATACTTTTCTGCAATAGAAAGTAACAAGATATTGACACACATAAACACGTGGAAACATTTTAAAAATGTCTCATTGAACAAAGGAAATCAGACCCAAAGAGTATACTGCTTACAATTCTATTTATACAAAGATTAGGAACAGGCAAAATCACAGCGTAAGATTGTGAAGTGGATAGTGAGTGCCTATAGTCGGGAAGGGAATTTTTCAGGTGATGTTAATGATCTGTAACTTTAACTGAGGTGTTGAGTATGTCAGAGAGGAAAAATAATTTTTCCTCTACCCTTCTAGGTTCTGGGCTGAGACACACTGCCCCCGCCCCCGCCTTATAAAAGACAGATTAACAGGAGAAAAACAAACAGAAGTTTAATAACTCGTGTACCTTCTGTATACATGGGAGATACCCAGGAAAACTGAGTAACTCCCTGAAATGGCCAAACACCATCTCCAACTAAAGAAAAAGATGTTGAGAGTGGAATGGAGGCCAGTTATGGAAGATTATCAAGCAAAGCATTGTTAAAGAACATATGGTTATTACGAGTATTTACGCCTGTCTTTTTCAGTGAAAGAGTTTCTAGAGATTGAGAATCATCTTTCTCTTCCTGGTTCAGAAAGGGAGACACCCTTACAAATGGAGAGTTCTCTTATAAATGTAAATGTCTCTTACGAAAGGGTAACTTCTGTTTTCAACAATTCTATATCTGCCATTTCCTAAAAATAACCAGCTCAAAATAATCCTTATGCCAAAACTCATATTTTGGGGTGGTATAGTCTGCCCCCCTTCGAGTATATGCACATATATTTTTTAAAATAATATTTATATACTTTATGCTATTATATCTGAATTTTAAAAATGTTCTATAAAATCTGTTTAAAATTGGTATCTTATGTTCTATCTATATTTTATTATAGAGTTTATTTTGTTCAATAACATTTTAATTTCTTCTGTAAATTGTTCATGTAGCATTTTATTATTAATTTTTCTCATAACCATTTTTTCTGATTAGGCATTTTAATATATAAATGTTTACAAGTTTAGAATATATAAAAGGGGGTAAAGTGTTGATTGATTTTAAGGGCATAGCTTTGGTGTTAGGTTATGTTCAAATCTAGCTCTGCTACTTGCTTTCTTCATTTGTAAAACTGCAATGATAATTTGGAATAAAATTGGGATAATAACCTTATAGGGTTGTTGTAATTATTAAACATTTTGACATAAAAGTTCATAAAATAATGCCAGCACATACTAAGTGTATAAATTGTTATCATTTATTTTGTATGTGTGTATATATACATATTTTATTTATATACTTTTATACAAATGCTTTTATACATTATATATGTGTGTATATATATATATGTGTGTGTGTGTGTGTGTGTGTGTGTGTGTGTGTGTGTGTTTTGATAATTGGGATAATATAAATAACATTTGCAAAAATGCATTCTAATTTGAAGTATTACTTAATTATTTTAGCTTGTAAATAAAAGTTCCACAGGCTCTTCTGAGAAATCAAAAAAAGTTTTACTCAGATATGATTCACAAATCAGAAAAAAAAATGGCCTTAGGCATGAACCAAAGACATGACCCTCTCCAAGGTGGAAAAAATAAGGCAAGGGTCTTAAAAATGAGAATTGCAAGGAGCTGATGATCAAAGGAATGGGTTGCTAGGGAAGCAAGACCATGAACTTCCATCATTCATTTTGATTGGTGGGCACTGGACTTTCAAGGGCTGGTTGACTCAGTGGTCAGCAAGTGGGGTAGTGAGGGAAGAACAATGGGTAGTTTCAGTTGACTCATGGCCAGCAGGTAGAGTCATGGGATATGACCAACAGTTGGAGTCATAAGACATGGTCAGTGGGGTGTGGTGGGGGGGTCTATAAGACATGGGCTAATGCCCCAGTGTCCCTTGTAGTGTGCAAAATAAACTCGGCAAAGAAATTTTGTGGTGAAATGGACAATGCAGTGGGAATGCATTTCATCAAGTCGACAGAATCAGAGTTTAAACTGTAAATGGCCTAGTCACTCCAGCAGGATCAGAGACCAAGTCGCAGAAGGGTTTAGATAGTCACAAAACTATGAGGTTAGAATCCTCAATCTGGACTTCTAAAATAGCTTTTTCCGTGTTTATTAAGGTCTTAGGTCTTACTACCTTTTTAAAAAAAATGTAAATAATCCTGTGGCCAAAGAATTTTATGAAGTCTGAGTGTAACACTATTTAAAGAGCTTTTTAATTAAGGAGATGACTAAGCTTTAATATGATATGGTACATTGTAAATATGCAAATAGAGAATTTGGAGTATGCAACATATCCCAACATTAGTTATAAAAGACATTTCTAATTGGGATATCTTCAATATTTGAGGTTGTGTGAAAGAAGCTTTAGGAAATTATGTACCAGGTACAAAGACAGCACAGTGTCTGGCACCTAAAAATGTAGTAAATCAAAGCATTGGCTATGGTGTCAAACATAGCAGGATTCAAAAATTCTCTTTCAAGTCACTCGACTTCATGGAGCCCCAGTAGTCAGTGTGCTGCAATTATGTGCATATTTTATCTTGTACATATTAGTTGTAATAAAAATAGAAACACTGAATTGTAGTTGCCGGCTTACGTGCCAATTTTTCTAATAAACTCTACGTTTCCTGAAGTCACAAACATTTGTTACATGTTTGTTTCCAAAGAATAGTGTACATTATAGGTGCTCAAATATTGCTTGTGATTATGATTTTTGAATTTAAAAAAATATTTTATTAATAGGTAGTGTTAAATCCTCTTTCCAGAATTCCATTGGTTTCTTTCCTTGCTTTACTTAACTATACCCATTTGATTAGTTCATAATTCTTATACACCACATCATTTCCCAGGTATATAAGCTTAATTTCTTTCTTGAGTAAAGATAAGATGTAAATATACTTCTATCAACTCCTTCATTTTCTAATTCAAAAGATGGATAGCTAATGCCAATTTCTTTGAAATTCCACATTGTACTGTGTACTTTTATTATTTTTATTAAAGGTACACACACACACACGCACACATGTGCATTGTAAGTGTAAAACTAAATGAATTAAAAAGAATGAATACCTCCATGAAAGCTCCTCTCAGATCAAGAAATAGAAAATTACCGATACCATAAACTCTCCCCTACATTTGCTCTCTTCCAATCATGAATTCCCCTACCCTAAGGAAACCTCTGTTCTGACTACAAAATGAAATAGATTGATAGATTTGTTTTGCTCATTGTTTACCTCCATGTAAATGGAATTACACACTGTGGGTTCTATAATGAATGGTGACTTTCATTCAACATCATATTTGTGAGATTTATTCATGATGGTGATATCCTTGTAGTTCTTTTATTTATATTACCACATTGTTGTTGCATTTATGAACATGTCACATTTTATTAATCTAGTTTTGATTTTTTTGAGATGCTTCTATTTTGATTGTATTTAAACGAGTGCCATCATGCACACTCTTGTGCATGTCCTGTGATGTATAATGTGAACATATGCAGGAATGAAATTACTGGGTCATCAGATATGTCTGTGCAGCTTTATACCAAACATACCAGTTTTCACACATGGTACACCAAATGACATTTTCACTAGAAGTATAAGAGACTTCCAGTTCATCTACTTTTTCTGCAAATTTATCGTTATGTCTTTTTTTCCATTTTAATGGGTGCCAAGTGCCATTTCATTTTTAAAGTATATTTTATTGAATAATAAAATATATCTATGTGTTATATGTAGATATGTATTCCATTATATTATAATTAAGTATTATATTACATACAATTTGAATATTTTATATGTAGATATGTCTCGTATAACTGTACAACTCATGGGAGTATAGTTCCGTTCATTTTGACAAAGCTAGCACATTCATATAAATAACTTCAGCTTAAGAAAGAGAACATTACCTTTACCTCAGAAGCCCATTTGTGCCCTCTAGCTGTTGTTGCCTTCACAAAATCATCAGTATTCTGAAATCAGTAGAACTACGACACCAACTTCCTTTTAGTTGGTGCTTACATGGAATATTTATTCCGTCGTTTACTTTCAAACTTTTGGTATTTTTATTTTTAAAGTACCTCTTGTAACTGCCTGTTGTTTTTTGTCCAGAAGGAATAAGCATACTAATTTATATTAGATTTAATAGTGCTAAGTTATACAGTAATATAACTACTAAAGGAATAGTAAAAGAATGTAAAACGAGTATGCTACAGAAGAGGAAGTAAAATGAAATAGTAAAAAATTCTTGACTCATCTCATAGGAGACAGAGAGAAGACAGTAAAAAAGTAAACCAACTGTGAAAAATAGAAACCATATAATAAAATGCCAGATCAAAACCCTGATATATTAATAGTTACTTTGAACATAAATGGACATAATACTCCAATTAGATAATAAAAAACATTTTTTCTCCATGTTACTGTATCTGATACTGCTGTAGTTCATCTGGACCCTTGGTTTCTTCAATCTGTTTTGATTTTTAATTCCTAAAGTTGTTTCATTTCCACAGATGCCTTTCCTCTGCAGTAGAATGTTCTATGTGTCCTCACTGTCTACCTTTGACTTCTTCTAAAATATCACAGAAAAGTTACTTATTAAAAAGCCACTTATAATGTACATTTTCAAAATCTTTGGAAGATTGTTTAGAGGACATTAATTGTTATTTATTGATTAGATTTATCATCAATATCAAGAATGTTTTTGGATTAGATTTTTAATAGTAGGTTACTACTAAGAAAACATAGTTTACAGCTTCAGGCAGAAGACATCTCCCTGTAAAATGGAGGAAGTATAGATTTTTCAACAGAATACATAATTTTTATGTTTCTCTTACATATCTACATGTCTATCCATCCATCTATCTATATCTATCTTCTGTGCATAATAGCGACAGATTCCATTTGTGGTATTCCCTTAGGGAAGCTTGGCATAGTGATTATGAACTAGCTAATAAATTTAAATGAATTTTGGTTCATCAATTGAGGTTGGCCCACTTCTATTATTAATTGCTAGCTATTTCCTAATCAATGATCCCTCTCAGATTAAACTCTACGTACACATTACAAGAATTTACTGAGACACACACACACACACACACACACGTAGATAACTGAATAATATATTCAGTTTTGAATAAGCATAAAGTTAATCTAGATATTTAAATGATAGAAAAGAACGTTTTTAATTTTTAAGTAATGTAACTTGTTCCAAAAATGAAAACGCTGTTATGTGTTGATACAGCAAATCTGAATCCTGCCCTCAGGCAGCAGCTGAACATTGTGCTTTATTAGCTATCAACAGTTTGCTGCACTGCAGGCGAAATTTGATGGTTTAAGTACAGCAGTGTTAATACTAATGTTCAAAGTGTTAGTTTAGAGGGAAGGCATTAATTGACTTCATGAGATTAAGCTATAAAAATAATATCTTTTAGTTTGAGCATTAAAACAGTTCAGACAGAGCTTCAAATCCTCTTGGTAAAGCGATTAATAACACGACCAAAGCTAAGATCATCCACCCCTCATATTCCCAATTATTATGTACAGATACTGAAATTGGACAATGAAGAAGGCTGTTAGGAAAGAAAAAGATTCATTAGAAATATAGTGTAAGAGGAAAAATCCACAGATACCCGCAACCACTGGAAAGATGAACAAGTGGGTCCTATAGCAAGTAGAGCCTGAAACATCCCTGTAGGCAAACATGACAAAACTGAGGTTGTCCTGCTTCAGGTACATCATGAGAAGGTAGGTGTTTTTGGAAAAAACAATAATGCTGGGAAAATAGAAGGAAGCGTCAAAAGAGGAAGACCAAATATGAGATAGAATGATTCCATAAAAGAAGCCATAGGCATGAGTCTCCAGGAGCTGAGCCAACTGTTGAGGACAGGACATTGAGGACATCACTCATTTGTAAGGTTACCAAGAGTCAGAGCCAGCTCAATGACATGTAATACATACAACATAATCCAAAACTGATTTTCACTCAAAGTTTACTGTAGAGAAAATTGTTTTCAGTTAGACTCCAAAATTGTAAAGAAAGAAAAGTAAATCTCAGATGTCTTTCTCTCTCCCACCTTTCTCTTCCACATCATTCGCCATGGACATACTATGTTTGCGAACTTGCCACCATGCTCTTACATTGGCAGCACTGTACAAACAGCCCAGTAAGGTTTCATAACCTTGGTATATCAGTGTCTCATAGCTGTGTTCGTGTCAACAGGTGGTGGTGTCTTGATGAGTGGCGTTCATTATTGTTGTGTGCCTTTGCAAGAATATCTGAGCTTGAATTAGAGCAGCAATAAATTTCTTGTTAAACTCTGCAAGAGTGGAAGTAAAATCAGGGACATGTTAGTTCAAGTTTATGGGGATAATGCCATGAAGAAAACGGCAGTGTGCAAATGGATTAAATGCTTTTCTGAGGGAAGAAAATACATCACTGATGAAGAGAGGTCAGGGCGGCCAGTAATAAGCAGAACTGATGAAAACATTGCAAAAATTTGTTGAATTGTTCATCAGAATTGTTGGTTGACTGTGAGAAGCATAGCAGACCAAATAAACATCGACAGAGAAACAGGAAAATCTTAACTGCAAATCTTGGCATGAGAAAGGTGTGTGCAAAAATGCTCCCGAAGGAGCTCACCGATGAACAAAAGCAAAGGAGAGTTGAAGTTTGCCAAGATGTTTTGGAGAAGCAAGACGATGTTTTGGGCCATGTTATCACTGGTGATGAAACATGGGTGTACCAATATGACCCTGAAACAAAGCGTCAAAGTACACAATGGAAGTCAACCAATTCTCCACAACCAAAAAAAGTTCTATCAGGCCAAATCAAGAGTCAAAATGATGTTGCTAACCTTTTTTGATATCAGAAGTATTATTCATTATGAATTTGTTCCAACTGGTCAGACAGTTAACCAAGTTTACTGTTTGGAAGTGCTAAACTAAAAAGGCTGTTTGAAAAAGTTAAGATGAAAACAACCTGAACTTTTTTGCCAACAATTCATGGCTCTTGCATCACCACAATGCACCAGCTCACACGGCACTGTCTGTGAGGGAGTTTTTAGCCAGTAAACAAATCACTGTATTGGAACACCCTCCCTACTCACCTGATCTGGCCCCCAATGACTTATTTCTTTACGCAAAGATAAAAGAAATATTGAAAGGAAGATGTTTTATGGCATCCAGGACATCAAGGGTAATACAACAACAGCTCTGATGGCCATTCCAGAAAAAGAGTTCCAAAATTGCTTTGAAGGGTGAACTAGGTGCTGGCATCAGTGCATAGCTTCCTAGGGGGAGTACTTCAAAAGGGACCATTTTGATATTCAGCTATAAGGTATGTAGCAATTTTTCTAGGATGACTTCATGAACTTAATTGCCAGACCTTGTATTTGTAGGCTGCCCCCTAAATGAAAAATGTTTCCAAACATGGAAGTGTTAGGCTAAGCTCACAATTTAAGTGATATAGACCTGGTTTTAATCAACTTCCAAGGTGCCTGTCCAACTTGAAGTGTGCAAGTACTTAAAAAAAAAATCATTTGCATTAACTTTAACCACTTTTACCAGTTTTTGATTTTTTTCATGCTTCCTTTTGTTATCACATGGAGGGTTATTTTACCTTATAGAGTAAAATATAAAAACAAATGTACACCGAGACATAATATGGCAAATCTTGCCCCAGAAACTTTGGTAATGTTAATGTCGATGGTATTAGAAAAGAAGGGATATACAGCTGCAGCAGTGGTTATGTACAGTTATGCTTTTGGCCTCTCTCGTGTGTTCTGCTTTGCATATTTTAAGAGATCTTAGTGTGGGTGTTCCAATTCAATATCAATAGAGTACTATGAATATTGTTATTAGATCTTCCCTTCATTATAACACCTATATATGTGGCCTACTGAAAAGCAAGCATTTATATCTTTGGGAGGATAAATGAGAAGTCCCAGATCTAGAACAATAATCAAACTTGGATTCATGCTGCTAGCACAGGTATGGATTTTTAATATAATCCCAGGCAGAAAAATGCTTTCAGGCATGTTTTCTCAGTCGGGAGTTGAGGAGACCAAATGTGCAGTGGCAGACACCAGCATCTAGCCTTTGGTTGATTGAGAGATGAAGTCATTGTCAACCTGGGTTTTAAACCAAATATGCTGTATGATGTCTAGACTTAGGCATAAAATACACAGTATATTTTAAAAGGAAGGTTGAGAGTCACAGAAATAAAAAAAATAAATGAGAAAGCTAGCATTTTATATCACCTCTTCTCTACCATAACTGATAATTGATATTCCAAAGACACAGTTTGCCTCGAATTGAAATTATGTTTATTTTGAGCAATTAATAAACTCATCTACAGACATATTTTTAAACAATAAATTAATAAGAGAATGAACATTAATACTCTATGTAATAACAATGTAGTTACTTTTTCCTGATTGCTCTTTTAGTATGAAGACTAGGAGCAGAATCTTTTTTCTATTTTAAAAAATATGTTACCTAAAAGAAAAAAAATATATATATGTATATATATATATATATATATATATATATATATATGATTGTTTCAATGATGTGTACACAGAGAGAGCTAGATAGATTATTGTTTCTTAAACACAGTCATGTAACTCTGAAAACTGCCTACATTTCTTAAATATCTGTGTTAAGATCCATGAACTTTACCCAAGAAAACAGGGTTGTGTAAAAATGTGTTAATTAATGTTTTGAGATGAAGAAGCCAATTAAAAATTTCTCATTTTGTCCATTAAAAATATATTAGTGATAATCATTTGCAACATAAGCTACATTGTAGCAAGCTTATCTTTTAACTAGCAAAATTATGTCTGTGTGTGTATAAAATTCTAAGTTCAAGGATGTAAAAAGAAAGTCATTCACATTGGCATAGGCCAAGATGTTTGAAAATATTTTGTCATGAATTTAGAACCTATATTAATTTTTTAAAGGACATGAAAGTGTTAACAGCTGAACAAAGATTTTATTTCTTTTTTGTCAGTATCTATCCTTTATGTTTCTAGTTAAATTGTCAAATTCCTAAATGTCATTAAAAAAACAAATGAATAATCTTTTATTCATGTTAAAATTCTATTCTGGGTATAAATTTGTTCTGCAATTGAAATACAATGTAAAAATAAATCAATGACAAAGAAAAAGTTAATTCTGTAAAATCAAATTTCTTGAATAAGGTATAATATTAACATGTGAGAATAGTCTACTGGTGTCTTTAGAATGTTGTTAGAAATCCCTGTACAGGAGTTGGTATGAATGACATGCTAAACCAGGCATTTCTCTAGTTAAATACTTTACTCAGCATCTGTTCTAATTAGGACCAAAGCAAACATACCCAGATCTGATGATGTGGGGGAAGATGATGATAATCATACGTGCCAGATAACAAATGTATACATTTTATGAATATCAAAGGTTATGCATATCAGTTATTTAACACTCACCATAGTCCTATGAAGGACTTGCAGCATTGCCTAATGTACAACAGAACCACATACATATTGCTGACTCAATGTTATAGGTTATATAATCATCACATTCAAATAAATTAACTGTGGCTAAAAGTTTTGTCTAATATAATTCAGTGAGTTTAGAATCATGGCCTAAAACTGAGATCTGCTGACTTTAGTATTTTTTTCACTCGATTATACATCCCTGTAATTTAGGATAATGGCTCCCATCAAAAGCCCTCTTCATTCTCCTCTTATTTAGAACTAATGGAAAGCCAGAAGAGGAGATTGAAATAGCACAGAGGACAGTTTTGTTTTTAATAGTTTTGTTTGCTTACGATTAAATGTTGTTTACAGCTCAAAGTGACAACTGACCTCATGGTGTTGTGCATTAAGCCCACTGATTTGAGCTTGCTATGAAGCTGGAGGAAGAATTTCCTGTCTACAGCATTTACGTCGCTGACTCAATTTCAGGTAACTTTGGGTCAAAAATTCTGCTTTGGAAAAATAGCATGAGATATAAGATCTTTATCAATGTTACATTTCAGTTTGAAATGAGAATTTCTTTTATATATTTGCCAAATTCTATCTATAACATAAAATTCTGCTTTAAATAAATACATTCTTAATTTTCAGATCTAGAATGATTCTCTTTTTCCTGCTTTTACCTTTTCCACACAGTGAACTGTCAGAAGTAAATACACTGCTAAAAAAAACAGAAGCTTTATGAAATGTTCCACAGCAGTGTGATACTATAACTTACTTTGTCTGTCAGCACCATCCTTTTATTTCTCATAGACCCTTGCACTTGGGAAAAATAAAATGGCCTGCATCATTAATTTCTATGCCCAAATAAAGAGTTTCTCAGCAGGTTGCACAGGAGCTGTTTAAACTGGAGTAGTGGTAAGACAGTCATTAATTATCCAGAAATGAATCTTAAGAATGTGAAAATTGCATTAGCGAGAGTATATATCCTCTGCGAGGGGCTGGCTAAAAGCTGGACTGTGATGTACTGGCAGCATCCAGCAAAAAAATTGAGTGTTAGGTCACACAGCCAGTAACTTTAGGCCATGAGTTACCCATTTAAGATGGTCTTATAGCAAAAGGGTAGGAGTGGCACATGTGTAAGTCATTTCATCTCTGTCGAACCAAAAGCTGTGAGTGGAGTTAGCTATGTATATATCTGAGTTTAAATATAAGATTCGAAATACACAAAACAAGTTCACTCATCAATTCTTCTGAATTTCCTGGATAGTGCATTCTTAATCCCTTAGAAAAATCAAGATTTATAGTACTTAATATCTGTCTTTTTGTTAGCACTTCACATATATTATTAATTCATTTAATACTCAAAACAGCCACGTGAGGTAGGGGGTCTAACAATATTCCCGTTTTAAAAGTGAGGAAATTAAAACAGAGAAAAGTAAAGTTACTTATCAGAGTTGAAATGAGGACCCAGGCAGTCAGGCTCCAGAATCTGTGTTCTCAACACCACACATGGATATATCATATCAGCTTGCATCTGCAGACCTGAGCTCAGGCTTCTTAGGATCAAAGTTCTACCTTTACTAATTTTTTTGTGTTCAATAAATCATTTCTTCTAAGTTTGAACATTATGAATCCTCGGGTAAAATGATAATGGCCAAAAAAGAGTAGTAGGAGATAATTTACCTCCCAGAAGGACAACTTTGCTATTTCTAGGTCTCCTTGGCTTTTTCAAATTCCTGTTTGCTTTACTTGTTTAATGAAAGTGGACAGAATTTCTTTTGGAAACTTTTCTAGTTAGAACCCAAACTCTTCTGGTTTATAAAGTACCTTGTCAACTTACTACTAAATATTTTTTTAATCATTATTTTAATTTACCTGACAGAAGCCTTGTAAAGAATATACAAATGTAATGAATATTTCATAAAGACATAATTTATTAGGACTTCTCTGCCTTTGATTAAAAAATTATCCATCCTTCAAAAAGCAAATACACAAAAACTACCTGCTGGTATAGTAACTACTCGAATCCCCTGAAGGCAAACCCGGTTTCATAATAACTTCCAGGCCTGATAGACTGTGGAAAAGATAGTTAGTCAATGTTCTATTAATATTTTAGCTGGCAATGGAATATAGTTCTAAGTTAGCACATATGGCTGCCAGAACTGTCAGATATGCCACTATAACATTATTAATGATTTAATTTTTATGAGCTCCATATCTTTTTATAAGAAAATAAAATTGATTTAAGGTCTTGAAGTAAAGAATATGCTCATAACAGTTCCTTAGGGTACCTTACCAATACCTCCAATTCCTTTCCAAATATTCTCTGTAACTGGTTACTTCCCCATCTTTGGTAATTACACATATATGTGTCTGTCTGATTCATTTGTGAACAGAGTTGCCTCCAAATGAACACCTTTTACTTTTATTCCAATATTAATATCATTGCATGGCCTCAGCTATCGATAGTGAATTCGCTTGTAATTTATCCCCATTTTCATTATTTTTAGAATATCCACCACATGAAAGCCTTAAAGAGCAACAGAAAAGCCCAAATGAAGATAGATACTGTAATCTATCCTATTCTTCTTTTGTTTGACTCTGATTTAACACCTTACTTATTCTAAGGTTGTAGTGTAAAAATGTAATATCGAAGGCCAAATTTATAATTCCCTTACTGGCGCTTGTAATATTTCCACTGTTCCTAAAATGTATTAGGATGTATTTATTTGTTATAAATACTACTTAAGATAGCCAATTATATGATGTGTTGGAATACACAATTAGTGATGGTGTTTTGACAATGGTAGAAGCCTTTTAGACACTCAATAATATTTTTAGAGTAGACACTCAAAAATATTTTTAGGAGAATCTTGAAGTTAAACATTAATGATTAGAATACTGTTTATGTTTGCTATTTTAAGAATTCTACTTTGCCTTATGTAATATTACTTAAAAGCACATACAGTAGAATTACTTAAAAACAATAACAAAAAAAAGGTTTTAAAATTCTGGATATAAAGAGCATTTGCTATATTTTGCTGGAACAGAATATGCTAAAATTATATGTCCGTTCGGCAATGGTTCTCAAATTTCAGTGTGCCTGTGGATTCTTTTAAAATAAAGATTTCTGGGCTTCAGCCTTATATGTTTAGCTTCATCAGATCAGAGTGTGGCCCAAGATTTTGCATTCCTAAAAATTCCCAATGATACTCCTGGGAATATACTTTGAGCACTGATGTCCTAAGAGACTAGATGTAAATCTCAATTATTCTAAAATCACAAGAAAATAGATGTTCCTATCACAATCACAGATATTAACATTACATAAGTAATCTGGCACTAAAGTAGAAGAAAATGAAAACAAACAAAAAAAAGAGACTCAATGTGATCTGATTAGGGTTAATATTGTTATGTCTTGAACATCATTAGATAAGAAAAGAAATCAAGTTAAAGAGGGAAAATAAACTGATTCAATTCATGCTATATTACTAACTTAAAATAGGAAAATTAAATGATGTATTCATTAGGAAATGATTTTTTAAAAAGATATAGGCTTTGTGTTTAGATACTGAAACTGAAATGAGATATTCAATTACAGTTATTTTATGTTTCTTGATAGGCTTTTGTAATAAATAAATTTGAATAATAAAGGTAGGAGAAGAATAACATTGAAACAAGGATGACCATTCAGTATGTAAGATGGGTATTGTAAAAGAAATACCAGTCTAACAATTAAATCTACGCTGTAGAGATTGGCTGTGCAGATGGTGGGATTCTCCATTTACCAAATGTACTCCATCCATAGCCTCTGCAAAATTTACCAGAAAGTGTGTTGCTAATGTCTGTGTGATGTAGTTGTGTGAAAGACCCTTAGTAACCACTCATGGGTGGCCAGCTCATTGTCAGGCACAGCGTGTTTCTAAAAAGCTATTACACTTTCAACTGGCTGAGGGATCACTTAAATTTTCAAGAAAGAGCTCTTTAATGTGTCACTTCTCAAGTTTTGTATAACACCATTTCTCCTCCAACCCAATTATTCAACATTTTTTTCACTATCAAATCGGAAGGCTCTGACTTTTCTGTTACCCAGCAACACAATTTTCTATTATACTGGACAGGAAAATTTTAACATGTCAATTTAATCATTCATAAAGTACAGTAAGACTTGGGGAAATAATGACAGTTTGCCTCTAATCTGAAGCAAGTATAGATGGACTAATTCTTTTATTCATTCATACATTCAATCAACCTAAATTTTTAAGTACCTATTTCTGCCAGTCTCCAATATAGGCAATGAGTATACCTATACATGGTTGGATAGGCTGTAAGACAATGTACTTTTTAACCTGAGTTAGTAAATGGTTTCATAAAGCAAAAGGGAAGATTACAGTTTTACAGCCTGCTGTGTTGTTAGGCTGGACATGTGACTAATTACAACCAACCGGTAATGCTCAGAAAAAGGTGCATTTAAGTGTAGTAAGACCCTTCAAAGTCCTTTCTCTTGCTGTTAAAAACAAGTGATTTCTTGTATTATGTTTTTGAAATTGTCAAATCAGTTGTTCTTTGTCTTTCCATTTGTAAATTATGTTTTTGAGACTATTTTAACTTTGGAGAGTGTATCGCAGAATATAATACCTTGATAGCCAGGTTATCCCACCTTAGCCTCATCTGGGGAGAGAGGGAGAGGGAAAAAAAAAAAAAGGAAATGGGTGAGACGAATCTTCGATTCTGGTTTTTCCAGAGTCATGGCATTCTTTAAGCATTAGTCTAGCCTAGCACCTAAATTCTCCTAGATGTCAGACCCTGAAGTGCAGTGGGAAACCTTGGTTAGTAAAGGCTGCTTTTGTTCTTAACTCTTGGTCGGTCTGAGAAGAATGCCTGTGGGGATCTTGTTGCTTTGCACATAGCTTTTCCCTTCCCTATGCTTATGGAGAGAAAAAGTGCTTTGAGGTGATGTCCCTGTCCCCTCCCTAAAAGAAGCTGGAGTCAAATCAATTTGTAGGCTTAACTCAATGTCCACTGTGATATTGCTGAGAACAAGATAAAAAGAAAAGTATTTCCAGTATTATATAACACTAGCTTTTCAGAAAGGAAAACATTTTCAGGAAACAGATCATCAAAACTATGTAATATATCACATATAATCATGCAATTATGACTATGTCATAATTTTAAAAGCAACGAATAAAACAGAAGGTAAAAAATGCTGTAAGAATGTTTGATATAACAACTAAACTGGAAAAAAATATTGTGGCAAATATTTAAAAGTTATGACATTTCTATACTACAGATATGAAGTTAAATTGGGGTTAAATTACTGCACTAAAAACATCTGTCATGCAAAGGAAAGTTTGTAGAAATACAAATATTACTATTACTGTTTTATTGAAAATCTTTCAGTGGCTTCCCATTTTGTACAATATTAGAACTAAAAATATGAACATGGTTTAAAAGCACCTGAATGATGCAGAAATTGCCTATATTTTTCTGCCTTATCTCACAGGACTCTCTTTCCCTATGTTTCTCTAGTTATGCTGCCCTTATTTCACTTTAAGAATCACCCCATGATTCTTCCCTTATCGGGAATTTGCCCATATCATTATCTTTTTTCTGGAATTCTATCACTCTAATATTTAACATTGCATCCTGCCTAGCTAGTATAATATAATTTTATATTTCTAACACCTGGTGCAATGTGTGGTAAAGTCTCATTAATTCTGTGTTAATAATTACATAAATTTGTTTGTCTGTGTGTGTATATATATATATATATATGTATGTATTTATGTGTAAATGTATACCCATGCATATATACAGTTTTCAGTAATCAAAAGTTATCAATTAATCCTGAAGAGCTCAACTTTCATATCTTAATTTCCTGGGTTCAAATATAGACTTCATCACTTTATAGTCAAGAGAGTTAAGGTCATTACCTCGTTTATCATATTTTTATCCCAGTTTTCTTATCGGTAAGATGATACCAATAATATACCTACCTCATAGGTTTTAAAGAGTAAAAGTAAAGAGTTTAATTCATATAAAGTGCTTGGAATGACACCTAGTATGTACTAAGTGTTCGATAAATGATCGCTATTATATGATAAAAAATAATATTATTATATTGTGGTTTCCTCAGAGTAGCCTTCCGTGTTTACTGCCAGTCTTGGTCATGCCTTCTTGTGTCATCTCCAAAAATCTTGCAGATTTCTTTTGAAGCCTTTATCACTATTTTAATTATATATTTGTGTATCATCTGCTTACTGTCTCACCAAACACAATGAAAGACCCATAAAAACATTAACTCTATTTGTTTTGCTCAAAAATATATCTTAAGTGTCTAGTGAGGCTTCAATAGACATGTTATATAACTGTATGCATTAAACTTCAAATAGCCCCTAAAATACCAAGGAATTCATAAATCTCTATGAGAATAATTTATCATATTTTGAAGTTGAATATTTCATAATAAAGTGAATAATAGGTACATAAACTCCTAAACATAATTAATTTGATGATTAATTTGGTAGAGAAAAAAATTATCTTTACACAATCTGTAATTTCCTAAGTACTTTTCTTCCATTTCTGAGATTACATAAATCTGTGTCATAAGTAACCTCCAATTTTGTTTACTTCCGGGTTGGATTACAATATCTATGTAAGAAACCATCCCAAAATTTAGTAGCTTAAAACAACAATTATTTATTATTCCTAATTAACCAGCCGGTTGGATAGGGGCAGCTGATTGACTGCCTCAGGTGGGGCCTCCCTACTCTGCATCTCCCTTTATCCTTGGACCAATTTACTAGTCTGAGTGTGTGTGTGTATTGTGGTTAAAAATAAAACAACATATAACATAATTTGCCATCTTATTCATTTTTAAGTATATAAGTTCAGTACTGTTAAGTATATTCACGTTGTTGTCAAATAGATCTCCAGAACTTTTTCAATTTGCAAATCTGAAATTCTATATCCATTAAACAACTTCCTTTTTCTTGTCTCCTCTAGTCTCTGTTAACTACCATTCTACTTTTCATTTCAGTCCATTTGACCATTTTAGATACCTCATAAGTGTTTGTCTTTTTTTCGCTGGCTTATTGTGCTCAGCATAATGTCCTCAAGGTTCATCTACTTTACTACATATGTCAGAATTGTCTTCCTTTTTAAGGCTGAATAATCTTCCATTATGTATACACCACATTCTGTTTATGTATTCATTCATTGATGGATATTTGGGTTGCTTCCACCTCTTGGCTATTGTGTATAGTGCTGTTAGGAACATAGGTGTTCAAATATCTCATTGAGACTTTTGAATTATTTTGAATGTAAACCCAGAAATGGGATTGCTACAAGGTAATTAAATCATTTTTAATGTTTTGAGGAAACTCTATACTATTTTCCACAGTGGTTGTACCATGTTCTTTTTCAAAATTGTTTTGGCTATTTAGGGTCCATACATACACGTTTACAACTAACCCAAGTCCACTCTCAAATAACGCTATACCACTTTATGAGAGTGAGTGCCTTATAATAACATAGTAATCCTAATTCCTCTCTCATGTCTCTTGTATCATTGCTGTCATTCATTTTACTTATATATTAGCATACATGAATATTGCATGTTGTTTTATTTTTAACCACAATTAATACAAACATAAGCATACATAATTGAACACATTCTTGGTATTATCATTTTGAACAAACTGTTATCTGTTAGATTAATTTAGAATAAGAAAGATCAAAGTTCTTATTTTACTTCTTTCTTCTTTGATGCTCTTCCTTAGTTTATGTTGATCCAAGTTTCTGTCCTATGTTATTTTCTTTATCTCTAAAGAATTCCTTTTAACATTTATTGCAAAGCAGGTCTACTGGCAACAAATTCCCTTTGTTTTTGAGAAAGTCTTTAATCTTCATTTTTTCAGGATAATTTTCCTGGGTATAGTATTCTAGGTTACTGTTTTTGTTCTTTCAACACTGTAAATATTTCACCCTGCTCTCTTCTTGCTTGAATAGTTTCTGAGGATAATTCAGATTTAATTCTTACCTTTGTTCCTTTATAATTAAGGTGTTTTCTTTTCCTTTGACTACTTTTAGAATTTGTCTTAATTTTTGACTTTCTGTAGTTTGAAAATGACATGCCTAAGTGTAGTTTTTGGCATTTATTCTACTTAGTGTTCTCTGAGCTTCCCAGATCAGTGGATTGGTTTCTGCCATTAAGTTGGAAAATTCTCAGTCATTGTCATTTCAAATATATATCTTTAGTTTCTTTTTTTTTAGTATATATTCTAGTATTCCCAATATACATGTCATACTTTTTATAGTTGTTCTTCAGTCCTTCAATATTTTGTGCTGTTTTTTTTTTCCAGTATTTGTTTTCTTTGCTTTTCAGTTTTCAAAAATTCTATTGACATCCTCTATCTCTGAGATTCTTTCCTTAGCCATGTCCTATCTACTTATGAGCTCATCAAAGTCATTCTTTGTTTCCACTATAGTGTTATTGATAGCTGGCATTTTTTTTTGGTTCTTTCTTAGTATTTTCATTTCTCTGTTTACATTTGCTCATCTGTTATTGTATGTTGTATGCTTTATTTATTAGAGCCCCTAGCACATTAATCATAGTTGTTTTAAATTTCCAGTCCAATAGTTCAAACAATCCTGCTATGTCTGGTTCTGATGCTTACTTTGTCTCTTCAGTTATTTTTGCTTTTTAGTAAGCTTTGTAATTTTTTCTTGCTAGCTGCATATGATGTACTGAGTAAAAGGAACTGCTGAAAATAATCTTTAGTAATGTGGTGGTGAAATGTGGGGGGAAGAGAAGCATTCTATAATCCTATGATTAAGTCTCTATCAATGAGCCTATGCCTCTGGACTGGGAACTTCCTAAGTATAATATTTCTCAGTTTTTCTGCTCCCTCCTTAAGTGAGATAGGATGGCTAGAGTGAGCTGGAGTTGAGTATATATTTCCCTTTCCCTAGGTTAGTTACGCTCTAATAATACAACAACAGTTTGGGTTCTAGTTAAGTACTTTCCCTTGTGGGCAAGCTTTGTTAAGGATAATAGAGTACTCTGGCATATTTCGAAATTGTTTCTTCTCCCTTCCCCCTTTCAGAAACACTAGCGGATTTTTCATTTACTGTGGGAACACAATCAAGGTCCTAGAAGTAAATCTCACAATATTGTTGGGTCCCTTCCATAATTGGTTCTCCCAGGAAATTTTTACTCTAAGACTTGTCCTCACTGAGCCTCCAGCACGCACCAATTATAGCTTAGATATCCTTACCCCAGCATTGTTTCTGGTTTCCACTGATGAGTCTCTGCTTCCATAAACAATGATCCTTTAATACTTCTGTCTCTCCTGTCTTGGGGGCAGTGGTTTGTGCCCTCCTTTTTCTTATGGATCCAAAAAAAGTTGATGTTTCCGTCTGTACAGCTTTTCACCTTTTGTTAAGATGGAGTGGCAACTTCCAAGTCCTCATATGGGGAAACAGAAACCAAACTTAACAGTTTTATTTTCTTTCTAAATTCTGCTTAAAAATTGGTCTGTTTTATTTCTGAACTTACTCTGTCTTGTAAAACTTAATCAGATGTGGCCAAAATAAATTTGTTCATGCTGTCAACATTCTGCCTGGCAATAATCTGCCTCAATTCCTTAAATACATTTTTCAGTTATTGTGGGTGACATAAGACAGGTTTCCATTTTTCAAGTCTTCAATAAAAAGTTGTATTGTATTTTATCCTGTCTTCACTTCTCTCTTCCAAAATCAATGCTACATATTTTAGTGTTTTATTATGACATCACTCCATTTGTCACCACCAGTTTTAGTAAGGTTGGCTGTTGATACATAGCAATGCACTCCCAAATTCTACTGGAGGTTAGTTGTTCTAGGATGGACTCAATTGAAGTGTATCTGCTCCATATCTCTCTTATCTTTCTTGCACCAACACGCTTGACTATGCATCATGATTTTCTTAGGGTGATGGCAGAAGTTCTAGAGACAAAATCAACATTAAATGTGGTTTTAAGTCTTTTGTCACTTCACATCAGCTATATTCTACTGACAAATGCAAACATGACAGATCATAAAGATCAAGTTTGGGCATGCATTCTCTGCCCATAGAGGTGGGGAATGGTTAAAGTAAATATTTCTAAATAGTTATCAAATGAATTTGTTCCATATTGGTACTAGTACTCTTAAATGAAATTCCTCTCTCTCTCTCTCTCTCTCTCTCTTTCTCTCTCTCTCTCGTCTCTGTCGTTTTCTCTTTCTCAATAAACACACACACACACACACACAGATACCACTAGCCATGTGAAAATTAGAAAAAAAAAGGATTCTTATGAGTGGACACATTTCTAATGTTCGAAATTTGGTAAGTAAAGTGAGTACTAAATTTTAGGTCATTTTTACCCTCTTACTGATAGGTACTCATGGATCGAATAAGTTCCACTGCCAAATATAGATCTCTTATAGGCATTTAAATCTAACAGAAATTACAAGTGTATTCTTAACTACTCATGGCTTCCTAAGGATAAGATTTGTGGTGTGTAAATTCCTGTGCCATCTTCTCTAAACTCCTTTCTTTTCCCCCGTTAGAAACACCAACAACACATTCAAAATAGGATCTTTTACATTGAGAGAACATTATGCTTTGTTACTATGGAAACTGTCTGCTCTTCCTGGAAAGCTTTCATAGTCTTCTTTTTTTTCCTCTCTCTGCATGTTTTACTCTTCATATTCTTTAACTGCCACTTTGTATCTGCCTTTGCTCTGACTTTGATTGAGTGGAATTTTATGACATTCATATTTCTAGTATAATCATTTCTTTGATCTGAAATTTTGCTTTCTTTTCCATGAAAGGAAGAGTTTAAGTAATCTCTTGTCATTTCTATTTTTTCTTTAATTTTTAGAGAGCAAATTGTCATAATATAAATAAATCTTTTAGGGGAATAAATATTTAGGTAAATAAAATAATTGCTAGTCATTGGGTACAGATTATATGATCATTTCCTCTCTTTATTTAGGACTGTGATGAAGTATTATTCAGAGCCTTGAAGTCAGCCGACAAAGGCCCTGAAATCCATGATTTTCCATAAGGCTTTTGTGAGTGATATAAATACTGCCATAAATTGTACCAATAGACTGCTTAAAGGATTTAAGACACTCCAAGTATTAAAACCTAAGAATGTTTCAGTAGAGTGTTTTGTCTGTAAAAACATAGCTGACTTAGGAGTAAGACGAGAGCAGTGTGTCTATCAAGATTTTTGGAATGACAATGAACCTCCTACCCTCCTATTTTATATTGTGTTTACTAGTGAAATAAGAGATCATACTCTGAATTTGAAGATCATTTTCGGTTAAGAATTAGTCAAAGCTATGTGAATAGTGGAATGCTGATAGGGACAAACTAGAGTGTCAATATCTCTATTTAAATAGAGTTTGGGTGTGCCTTTTAATTACTTTACACATTTTTTTTGGCATAATGATTTGCTATTTAAAACACAACAGAATGGCGTTTGGTGCTGGTAATGGTTACCGTATTTTGCTGTGTATAATGTGCACTTTGTTCCCCAAATTTGTGAGGGGAAAATAAGGATGCACATTATACATGGGTAGTACTATAAAAATGTTTTCAATTGTTTTATTTATACTTATGAGTTAAAAGTGTAACTCTAGAAATCAATGATTGTATCCGTATGCAAAATGATACCCTGGAATATGATAATTGGTTTTGTTGAACTTAGACAAACTTGTAATGACGAAGAGTTCTTGGACTTCTATGATGCGTAAATATTGTAAATTTGTTACTGGTACATAAAATTTCTTGTACCTTGTACCTGTTCTTGTGTTTTGTAATTATTTGTTAACATAGAATTTCTTGTACCATAATATGTTAAAAAAATAAATGCTAAAATTCCTTCATAATACAAAAAACAAGTGCCTACATGTAAATAAATAAAAATTTGAGTTAAAAAATTAAAATGAAAGATTTTTCTCATGGAAAGTTTGGGCCAAAAGTGTAGGTGCATGTTATACACGGGAGTGCATTATACATGGCAAAACATGGTAACTTCGTGTGTCAGTTTGGCTAACTTGTGATGTCTAGTTGCTTGGTTAAATACTAGTTTAGATGTTGCTGTATTCTGCAGATGTGATTAACATTTATAATGACTTTAAATAAAGGAGATTCTCTTTAATAATGTGTGTGGGCCTCATCCACTCAGTTGAAGAGAAGGCCTTATAAGCGAATAGTGAACTTTCAGGAGGAAAAGGAATACTGCCTCAAAACTGTAACAGAAATTCTACCTAAGTTTGCTGTCTGTTGGTCTTTGCGGTAGCTTTTGGATGCGACACTGCAAATTTTACCCTTACTTGAGTCTCTACCCTGCTAGCCTGCCCTTCAGATTTTAGACTTCTCATCCTTCAGAATCTCATCAGCTAATTCCTTAAACTAAATCTCTCTATATAAGATATATTTATATCTTACTGGTTCGATTTGTTTTAGAGACCTATTAAAGAAAAAGATATTCTGACACTTGTTCAATAGGAAGAAAGACCTTTTTTAAGACTAGTGCCATATGGATATTGCATAGGAGTACGGGAGAGAGATCAGCCTCAACTCCAAATACAACAGGGACAAGTGAGAATTTATGACCAGGAAGCAGGATGAGAGAGTAATGGGGGTCAGTGGATAAAAAATTACTAAGAAGAGACATCAAAGTTTGAAGGGTACTTTTGCTAACTGACTTAACAGGATTTTGCTAAAAACTGGATTAGGTTGAGGACTAGTTGAGAAGAGAGTTCAGAGGAGCCTAACTAAAGCTTGGTCAAAGAGTCTTTGTCAGAAACTTTACTGCTGCAGTGTACACTTATCCTTCAAATATGTCTTATTATGTACCTGAATAGCATAACTGCACTTTAGCCGCATTTTCTAGACAAGCATGAAGTACAACATAAACTATAAATCTTATTTAAAGAGTGTGAATATACTCTAATGTTGGGGAAACCAGGTCTTCTAAAAATAATTGGTTGAACATCAACATGTCTTATCGCCCATGGAAATATTGACTTGCCCACTACAAGTGGAAATTTAGTATCTCTGAAGGTAAATGTAGGATAATTCTATTCATTTTCCAGGCAGAGTATACTTTAAATATATGGGCCAAGTTTTAAACTTAGTGTGCAGAATAGCAAATTGTGTTCTCTTTCTTATTATGCCTAATAATAACATTCTAAATTATTAAATATTTCCTTAAGTGCAGCAGCTGGTTTATTGCTGTGTAAGTGCAATCTTGGCTACATCCATTATTTTGAAATTCCTAGAATTGGAGCTGAAAATAAGAGCAGATAAATCTTTATTAGCAAGTACACAAAAATGTACTGACATAATATAGGCACATAATTCGAAGGAATAGTTTAACAGTATGTAAGAAGGCCAAGTTAGTAAGTGCTGAAGCTGTAAATACTCATCTCTGCATTACTATCTATAATAATGTACCATTTCTACCATCAAGATAAAGGGGTAATAATAGTGTCAAGGGATTCTATATAAATGAATCTCATAGGCATAGTAACAGCAGATAATAGAAATGACTTTCTCACCTGGAAATGATTTTCGAAAATGCCAATGGTGGTACAAATTCAATTATTGCAGATCTGTGAGTTTCTTTCCTCTCTCCTAGATACTATGTTTTTTTTTTCTTTGTTTCTTTGATAGTAGGAAAATGTTTGTAAAGTAGTAATGTAGAAAAAAATATGATTGGCTGATATAAGGAAGTGAGAAATAGAATATGTCTTATTATATTGCAAATTTGCCACACTCCTTTGAAGTGATGGAGGTTATTTCTCAGACAACTGATGACTAAGAGGCTTCACGTGCATTTATTATATTATGTTTTATGAGAACACATGAATAGATAAATTTTCTATCAACTTGCTACTGGTACTTTCCTGTGCAGTATTTCAGATCCCAAACATTTGCTGAAAAAAATAGCAGGACTGTGTAAGTGATATGAGCTGATGTCATCACGCACAACACTTAATGTATAAAGCAGATTACTGTGTAAAACTCCATTTAAAAATAATAAAGCTAAAAACCCATCTACTTGTACACTAAGAAAAAGTGAGTACATTTAATATATTTACATACATCATGATTTCCAAATAAATATAAATTGCAAAATTGCATTGGCTTAATTTTTTAACCAGACCTTCCCATGATACTAATATCTATAGACTTACATTTTATAGACTGTATTATTATAACCAATTATCAGTTCCCTTGCTTGTAAAAAGATAACCTGTTCTTACCGTGCTAAGTAACTAACAGAGCCTCATTATGAAAGGAGGATATATTCTTGCTCCATTGACTTGAGGCTTGGCTGTATGCTTTGTTTTGTCCAATGGAAAATGGACAGGAGTGATATAGGCACAGTTGGAGGAAAAGCTTTAAAAATCATTTCATGGATTGTCCATGTCCCTTTTCCTCTGCCAGGAGGCCATGATTGAGGTTGTTCTTTTAGCCTGGATGATACAATAAAGAAACCTGGAATAGAACTGCAAGCAGTCCTCAAAGGACATGTACTATGAGAGAAAATAAACTCCTTTTGTTTTAGATTGCTGATCACTGGGTTATTTGTTACCACAATGTAATTTAGCCAAATCTGTTGGCTACATATACTTTGGGAAAAAATTCAAACTAAATGAATGTTTTTATACTACATGGGAATAAAATATACACATTTAATTTTAAAGTGTAGCATTACTATTGCTGTAATCATCCAGATATATATATCGATCTTATGAGTTTATCTTAATATATTAAGCTCCAGTTA
Organism: Rhinolophus hipposideros; assembly: GCF_964194185.1. Classification (NCBI taxonomy): domain Eukaryota; kingdom Metazoa; phylum Chordata; class Mammalia; order Chiroptera; family Rhinolophidae; genus Rhinolophus; species Rhinolophus hipposideros. The sequence continues at coordinate 24,782,641 of NC_138051.1, read as the reverse complement.
TTATACAGTGTCACCAAGGCACAATCTGGCTTCAAGTAGATTCAAGAGAAATAGAAAATATCAGTTTTGAACAATGGGAATACATTGTAGAAATGCAGACTCACAAACAATATTTTTCATATTTAAATATAAATATATAAGAAATAATATCTTCATAATAAAGATTTTATATCAATAATGAAAATAACATTATTTAACATGATTACATAGCAATAAAAGTTAAAAAAAATAAGTGTTTAAACTAAATATTTAATAATTAATATACTTATATGTATAGATACCTGCAACTTCAATCAAAAACAGTGTTATTAAATTGCTGGTCTGATGGTAACTTTCACCTCTCTAGGTCTTCATAGAATTAAAGAAAATTAGGACCCTACTCTGGATTAGGCTTTGGTTTAATGGAATGTTGTGGCTGGTTTGATCTTTTATTCAGGCCACTAAAACTCTTCATCTCAGCAATAAGCTGTTTTGTTTTGTTATCATTTATGTGTTATCATTTATGTTTTAATTTTCTTCAAGAACTTTTCTTTTGCATTGACAACTTGGCTGTTTGGTACAAGAGGCCTAGCTTTCAGTCTGTCTTGGCTTTTGACATGCTTTCCTTATTAAGCTTAATCATCTCTAGCTTTTGATTTAAAATGAGAGACTTGTGACTCTTCCTTTTACTTGAACACTTACGGGCCACTGTAGGGTTATTAATTGGCCTAATTTAATATTGTTATATCTCAGGGACTAGGGAGGCCTAAAGAGAGGGCAAGAGATGAGGAATGGCAGCTTGGTGGAGTAGTCAGTACACATACAACATTTATCAATTAAGTTTGCCATCTTATGTAGGCATGGTTTGTGGCACCCCAAAACTATTAAGAATAGTAACATCAAAGATCACTAATCACAAGTCATAATAACAAATATAATAATAATGAAAAAGTTTGAAATAGCGTGAGAATTACCAAAATGTGACACACAAAGTGAGCAAATGTTGCTGGAAAAATGGTGCCAATAGACTTAACGTGACACAGAGTTGCCACAAACCTTCAATTTGTAAGAAAAATGCAGTATCTGTGAACTACAATAAAGTGAAGGGCAATAAATGGAAGTATGCCTGTACTGTAAAACTCTCCTTAGGCCTTGTTCTGAAGTTGCCCATATTAGTTTTCTATCTCTATCAGAAAGTTATACCAACTTGGTGTCTTAAACAATACCCACTTATTACATCACAATTCTGTAGCTTTAAAATCTGACATGGGACTCACCAGGCTAAAAGGTTACCGCAGGACTTCATCCAAACTAACAGCTGAGGAAAAACAACACTTTTAGGTTGTTATACAGATTCAGTCCTTCACATTTATAGGACTAGTGTCCCCATTTCCTTTCTAGCTGTCAGCAAGGGACCTTCGCTACAAGAAGCTTCTCTCTGGTCTTTACACATGGGTGCCTACATCTCAGATTCAGCAATGGCAATTGGAATCTTTCTCATACATGGCATCTTCTTGACTTTTCTTTCTGCTGCAAAGGTTTCCAAAGAATCTTTGTTAAGTTGGAGACAATGAAAGTAATGTACCATGAATTTAATATAAAGAACAATGCAAAAGTCTAGTGTTTGTGGATAGAAGCCCACGCTTATCCAGTTATGTAGCAATGGATGCAGGTATTGCTGCAATAGATATATTTAAAAAATCTATACATCTGCTGAGTTTGGTCTCAATGTGTTATTAATAGATAAGGGCTGAAAGATTGATAGGCATACATATGAACAGAATAATTAACAATCTTGATTAAACCACACACAGAATCTGTACCTAAGAAAAAGAAACTGCACAGGATTTCATAAACAGAGAAGTGTTTAACTGCTGAAATTCTTCAAAGAAAAGTAGACATTGTTCTCTATTCATGCAATTCTATTTTAGGGATACCTCCCTGCTTTGACAACACTGAAACATATTTATTTTTTTAATATCAATATATCAGTTTATTTCTGTTTACTTTCATTAGCATTTTTATTACACATCAGGGGAAAGTCAAATGGAGTATTGCATCCTTTAATTCTCTACCATCTAACACCAGAATCTACTACATTTCTTTATTTTAAATTAAACTTTGAACCAGATAACTAATTAAAAGAAGGTAAGCAAAGGAAAGAAATATTTTGTGTCAGAATGGTGAGAAGAGGAGTATAACAAAAGCTTTACAAAAGTATAAAAAAGCTTTACAAAAAGAGTTTTAGTTTAGGGGTTTGGCCTTTAGTTTCAATCAAGTCTGCTTTATAAGACAACTTCTCCCCAACAGATAATAAATGATCTTGATGTTTACTCCTTAGAAAAATATAGATGGTATTGCAGAAACTGAACACATTTATAGGGTACTCAAACTTACTAGTACAGATCTGACAAAGAAAATTTTATCCTACAGAATGCCCTATATGATCCAGATAAGTTTAAAGCACATGTCAATATGACTAACATCACAAGGTGTAAGCAAGTGACAAATACAAATTTACCAAAAATCAGACCTCCCCCAAAAGCCCAATCCTGATTTTAATGAGGCAAGTTTCATTTTACTTTTATTTCCTTGATTAAGTGTCTATAACAGATTAAAATGAAATTAAACAAAATCATCTTTACTATTTATCTTCATGATAAAATCCTTCATGCACACCCTCAAACCAAACATGCAATCATATGTAACAAGTGTAGACAATTGGCTTTTTCTTCAAATCTGTGTTATTTTCTCTTTCCAACAAAATGGAATTAACACTGAAGTTTCAAAGTACCTTTTAAAAAATGTATAATATGATTATCACGATGAATCCTAGAATAAATCTTACTATCTAATGATGATTAATCACTTGAAAGCTAGAAAAATTGATTTCAGGCAGAAAAGACCAAAATCATAATCAGTTATTTTGGAAATAATACCTATGTAGTGATATTTAGAAATAATTGGTGTTATTCTTCTTAGAAAATGGTCAAGAGAGGAAGAAGGAAAGTGGAATAAATTGAAATATGGGCAGATACACATATAGAAGTTATGATAAATAGTATTTATTTTTTGACTCTATTATGGATGGGCATCTATGGATATCCATGTGTGTTATAAACACCATCCAACTACAAATGAAAGTAGGCATGGGTCAAGGACATCTGTGTCTAGCTTGACATACTATTTCTGGATCCATATTTTTTGTTCTGAAGTTTTTATGTCCACGAGTTAAAAGAAAAAATAAAATCTTTCTGAAAAAGGAGGCCTGTCAGCTTTAATGAAGGATAATACAACTTATAATGATTAGCCCAAAATGTTGGTAATCATGTGGAAAAATATTGAACTTAAAAGCGGAAATAATTTTTCTTTCATGAAAGACCATGTCTTCCAAGGGTGGGGGGAGGGTTTCAAGTACATTGTATATTTGTGTGTGTGCATGCACGCAGGGTAGTACATATTATACATAGATTTTATACTTCAAAACTTCATATTCAATACGTTGAAGTATTGAGTTTTGTTATCAAGCATAATAAAAGACATCAGATACCTAGAAAATCTGCAAAGTTCAAATCAGAAAGACATCAAATATATGTAAAGGCAACATTTCCAGATGCCTAAGCGTGTGCCAATATAAAGATGAAGGGAACTAGCAAAATCATGCACAATCAGATTCTACACACAAATATTATAACCAAAACAGCAATTCTGACATCAGTTATTATTTTAAAATAACTTACTTGTGCAATACAATTTAAAAATATAGAAGTACCCATGTGCCACTTTAACCTAAGAAAATTTTCCACGATATCATCTACATACAAAAGTCATTATCTGTAATATGAAATATATTGTTCATTCTTGGAGAAAAATATTTTTTTATGACAATTAGTGCATTTAACATGCATTTAGTTTCATCAAATAGCACACTGATCTCTTTATAGGATAGGTAATCCTTTTCAACCACTGAGTAGATTGCTCTCAGGAAAAGATTTCTCACTTAATATATAATAAATCTCTTTGGATTCATATAGCCCTATTTGAAATTTAAGAAAATTTGGTGTGGTGGCAAACTTAAGATTATTTTCTCTGTGTATTAAGTTCATCTAACAAATGACAAGGAAAAGCAACCAAATGAAGAAAAGTCTGATATGTGAAAGCTTGAATCTTAAAATTAGTTTGGACCTTACTCATTTTATCTTTCTCCCATTCTTTCCACATTCTCTACAATGTCCTTGAAATCTTTTTTCCTTTTGTCTTCTTTCTTACTGGTTTTTGTTTCTTAAAAGCATTGCTTATACCAAAGCACCTCTAAAATCTTTATTTTGGTATTGCTTCTCTGTCAGTAGGTCCTTTAAAATACTACAACAGGAATGGAGTGTCATACCACAGTACAGATATTGTCTGAGGAGTACAGATTTTAGTAAAGAATCACCTCCCATGACACACAGCTTTTTCATTAAATCTAATAGAAAACATGCTATTTACAGCCACAACTTCCTTTTAAGCTAAATGGGTCCTGTTAAATAGGTGCCTCTTTCATTCTCCTGACACCTGGAAGGGTGTGGGTATCGCAGTTTGGGGAAGGGATCTAAACCAGAGAATTTCAAATTGTGAGTAATACAGAAAGAAAATATGAAGATTTTCTAGGCATTTTGGGAAATGGGTAGCAAGGAAAAAAAATGGAGGAGAAAAATTGAACAAAAACTGATTGACAGTTCAGTGCTATTAATATGACTATTAATAATTCCTTATATTTTTATTTATGTAAAGTTACTGATTTATGTATATTTCCATTAGCCTAGTGATAAAATGACACAGGTGATTTTTAAAAATTTAATTTACAGTGACATAAATAGAAACCTAGAAATTAATGTAAAAAATCTCTACACTGAAAACTGTAAAATATTACTGAGAGAGATTATATAACTCCCAAATAAATGGAGCTACATTTCATGTAATTACATTGGAAGTCTCAATATTTGGAGGTGTCAGTTCTACCTAAATAGATGTATACATTTAAAGCAATACCATTCAAAATCTCAGAAGATTCTTTCTCTCTTGTTTTTCTGTCTCTTCTTTCTTCACTTTCTTTCCTTCCTTTTTTTTGGTGAAAATATAGGACACTTACAGAAGCCAGAAATAATATTGTAAAAGAAAAATGAGGGAGGACCTACACTATCAAAAGTTAAGGCTTAATACAAAACTACAATAATTAAACAGGCTGTTATTGACAGAATAACTCACAAAAGACAAAATGAACAAAACAGTATGGAAACAGAATCACATGCACACGATATAATAAGTGATATGGTATATCACTTGACATGATAAAACGTCACTGTAGATCACTGGGGAAATGATGTTTTTCAACACACTGTGCTCAATAAATAAGATATCCGTATCGAAACTATGAACCTTGACACTTACCACTATGCTCAAAAATTAACTTGTGAGAGATTAAGTTTCTAGAGGGAAAATGGTACCAGATGGTCTCATGAATTTGGGATAAACATTTATTTGATAAATGGGAAAAACATAAAATAAGAGATTGATTAATTGGACTTCATTAAAATATAGAACTTCTGTTGATCAAAGTAAATGATTCAGGAAATTAAAAAGTCAAACCAATTACTGGAATAAGGTATTTACTACACATGAATCTCCTAAAGGCCTTCCATAGATGATAAAAGAGAACAGCTTCTGATCACTAAGGGAGAAAAACAAAGATACATATAAAAGTAAGGAAAAGTAGTGGAGAGTAACTTCACAATATAGTATATCCAAATGATCAAGAAAAATATAAATGGTTTTTAACATCATTAGTATAAAGAGATATTCAAATTAAACCCCCGAGGAGATGCCACTATCTCAACCCTCACCTTAATCCTTAATAATTAATTTTAAAAAGACTGGATATACTAGATTGTTGGTAAGATTATAGAACAACTGAAAATCTCATAAATAATTGCCAGGAGTGAATTTCCACATTCACTTTGGAGAGCTGTTCAATAACATCTAAAGCTAATACACAGCAATTATACTTTTAGATATAGACTCAAAGGAAAAGGGTGCATGTTTTCACAAACGATACATAAAAAAAATGTTCATAGCTATTTTATTCATGGTAGCCAAAAATTAGAAACAACTCAAATTTTCATCTAGTGAAAAAAATCAATAAATAAACTGGTATATTCATGAAATGGAGTCAAACACAGTAATATAAAGTGTACCAAGTGATAAACACAATATGAATTTTTAAATTATTTGAGCAAAATTGCTAGGCACATTGCAGTATGTTTCCACTTATATGAACTGTGAGAAAAGACAAATAGCATAGCTCATTATATTAATAGAAATTGATAAAAATTGAAAATCACCTAAAGCATATTATGTTTGTGTGCTGTATGTGAATGTGTGTGCATATATGTGAATGTGAGCGTATGTACTTAAAATATAAAGGCATAAACTAGATATTTACATGGTTAAACCACTTAGAGAAGAAAATGACAAAACCCAAAGTCTCTTTCTGTCTCTCGCCCTTTCTCCCTCTTTTTCTCTCTCAGCAGCAACTCATAAATCAACATCCAACTTCAAAGTCATTTTTAAATATATTAATGTAGAAGTTGAATAATGATTTTCTAAATCTCCATATTTCATATTAAATGCCATATTTCAAACGTCTTTGTCCTGATTTCTTTGCCTTTTTGTATATAATCCTAAGGGATCTCTACTTAGAATGTGTATAATATCCCATGTGATTTACTTTTACGTTTTTGATATAAAAATAATATGAATCTCATAAAATAATTTAGATCATTTCTTTATTATTTTGGTAAAATTCACTGATGAGGATATATGACCCCCAAAGTTTCACTAAGGAAGATTTTAAATTAATATTTCAATTACTCAGTAATTATAGAACTAATCAAATCTCCTACCTCTTTATGTGTTGGTGTCAAAGTGATTATTTTTTTAAACGATAATTTAATTTATACATTTGTTTCCATAAAGGTATTTACAATTTTTATATTTAAAGCATTACTTTCTAAAATTACATAAGATTTACATGTAGTAAGATGTAGAGAATTCAACATATTTCTGCATGTGTTTTTCATAGGCAACTCCTTGAAAATCACCCTTTCCCCAAAATGCCTGGAACATCTTTATATTTTCTTTATATTTCTGTATTACTCACAATTTGAAATTCTCTGGTTTAGATCCCTTCCCCAAATTGCAATACCCACATCCTTCCAGGTGTCAGGAAAATAAAAGAGGCATCCATTTAACAGGACCCATTTAGCTTAAAAGGAAGTTGTGCATGTAGATAGCATGTTTTCTATTAGATTTAATGAAAAAGCTGTGTGTCATGGGAGGTGCTTCTTTACTAAAATCTGTACTCCTCAGACGATAGTCCACGGAAAAGATGCATTGTGTCTTAGAAAAAAAGATCAGAAATATAAGCAATTTGATAGAATTAAAAGTACAGTTTGATAATATTTGCTGAAGGATTTGTTGAAAAATCTGACATAAAACAGCTTTTTGCCGTGAACGTCTGGGTCAAAGGCAAGGACAACACATTTTGGGGGAAAGCCTTGTAAAGGAGCCGATTTGAGGAGGCAAAGGAGGAAGTGTGTGTGTGTTACTGTGGAGTTAGTTCTGACTCTCGGTAACCCTACACATGAGTGATGTCCACAATGTCCTGTGCTCAACAGCCCCTCAGCTCTGGTAGACTGATGCCTATGGCTTCTTTTATAAAATCAGTCCATTTGGTCTTTCTTTTTTCCTGCTGCTTTATACTTTTCCCAGCATTATTGTCTTTTCCAAGAATCCTGCCTTTTCATGAGGTATCCAAAGTAGGACAACCTCAGTTTTGTCATTTTTGTCTCCAGGGATGTTTCAGGATTAATTTGCTCTAGGATCCACTTGTTCATCTTTCTGGTGCTCCAGGGTATCCATAGAACTTTCCTCCAACATCACATTTCAAATGAATCTTTTTTTTTTTTTCATAACAGCCTTCTTCACTGTCCAACTTTAGTATCTGTACATAGTAATTGGAAATATGAGCAAAGTAATTGGGTGATCTTAACCTTGGTCTCTAATGACACATCTTTGCTCTTGGTGATCTTTCCTAATTCTTCCATTGCTGCCCTTCTGAGTCTCGGCCTACTGTTGATTTCTTGGCTGCAGTCCAGTCTCCTTTTGAACTGACGACGGAACTAGGATAAGCAAAATCTCTAACAATTTTGATATCTTCATTGTCTATGGTAAAGCTGTGAATTTTTTTCTGTAGTCATGATATTTTTTTCTTTTTGATGTTCAAATGCTGTCCTGCTTTGGCACTTTCATCTTTCATTTTTATCAGAAGTTGCATCAAATCATTGCTAATTTCTGTCAGTAAGATGTATCATTTGCATATCTTAGGTTATTGATATTCCGTCCACTAATTTTCACTCCTCCTTCTTCTAAGTGTGGCCCAGTTTCTCGTATGTGTTCTGCATAAAGATTAAACAAATGGGAAAACAACATACACCCTTGTTGGACACCATTGCCTGTAGGAAACCATTCTGTATTTCCATATTTGTGATGACAGAGGCTTCCTGTCCACATGTAAGATCTTTATTACGCATTAGGGAAGATGCCAAGCAGGAGGTTAGAGACGTTAGTCTGGAGCTCATGGGGAAGATCATGCTGGAGATAATAGTATGGAGAACCATCACTTTATTTAAACCCATTGGACAGTAGGAGATCACCAAGGAGTTGGTGTAGATAGAGATGAGAAAAAGCTCCTGATGGGTCCCTGGATTCCCCAAATTGTTGAAAGATAAGAAGCAATAGCACAGGCTCTGAGAATCTGTTCCTAGAGAGGTAGCAATAAAACCAAGAGGGCATGACACCTTATGGGCTAAGTAAAAATATGATGTTTGTTTTGCTCTTTAGTATTTACTGTTTGTTTGTCTTTGTTTCTATCTCGCCAGTAGGCTCTGAACTCCTTAATGGAGCTTTGGTTCCCAGTTCTTAGTATCAGTGGCGTGTGCACAGTAGACACTTAATTTATGTTGAAGTATTGAAAAGGCAGATGACAAATCATAAATAATTTTAAAAAGCGTAATAGAAGAACTGAAAATAGTATATAAAGTGTCTTAAGTGCTTAATGGCTTGGGGACATATGATGGAGCAGAATGAAGATATACTGCTCTGGAGAAGAGCATTAAAGAAGGAGGCTGAAAATTGTAAAGGCAAATTTCAAACGTCTCACAACTTTGCCTTTGGCTAGACCTGGGGCTGAGGCTGCTAGATTTTGAGGAGAAAAATGTTGAAATTTTGGAATATAAATTACTAGAAGCCTAGATTATTATAGATTATTGTAGTTATTCTATGTACAATGTATCTATGTACATGTTGGTTACCTGCCAATTTCTTAAAGAGATAATAAAAGCCTTCATTTTCCATGTTGACATTTTCAAAATGTATCATAGATTCATGAAGGTTATTAGGTGATGCTTTTCAAGAATATATGCATAGTAGATAACTCTGAATCTTATAAGTAAGGTTATTTTTTTCAGGCAAAAATACGATTAAACTAGATTTAGCCTAAAGCAAAATTTCATTTATGATTTATTGATATTTTTTGTTGGTTAAATCACTGCAGGGGAATCATGTTAGAAAAGCAGTTTGTGTCATCTTACTGAAACTTAACCCTATATCCAGTAAACGATAAGCAGCACTTACATTTTGCTTTGCTATATACCAAAGAGCTGGGAGCCTATAAACTCTGGAATACAAATGTTTCTTTACTTTGAGGAGCATAAAGGCTTCACCATACTAAATACAATAATATACGAGGGCCTACTTTAATTAGTGATCTGGCAACATTTAAAATGTTTTTATGTCAAGGAATGACTGCATATAACAATATAAATAATGACATTTTCTCTTTCGAAAAATGTCTCTAGAAGGGTTAAGATAATAAACAAGGTAATTTCATTCTTCACTGTTCTTCCTACATAAGAAAATTGAATAAATAACGATTTTTTTATAAATCAGTGAATTATAAAATCTGTATAACAAAAAGCTTTAATGTTAATCAGTGTATTTTCATTTTATTTATTTGTTTTGTTTATTTATTTATTTTAGGTATTTAATATCTTAAAGTTCAGGTGAGCATGCATAAAGTGAGTAAATGGTAAATAGTTACCTCATTTGGATAACATAGGTATCAATGTGCAAACATCTAAAAGCATACAAAGTATGTATAGGAAGAATATAGGATTTAGAATAAACCAGATCAGCATTTAATTGTAGTATTACTAACTATAAAACTTTAAGCGATTATCTGAATTTCAGTTACCTCAACTGTTTTAATGGGGGAAAAATGTCCATATACCTCATTTGAATGAAGATAAGTAAATTGTGAAGATAGATTAGAATTAACTCAAAGTGTGTGTCTTGTAAGGCATCAGTTTTCATTTGGCATTGCAAAGCATTGACAAATTTTTGAATTGAAAATGACTTCATAGTTTTTCATGTAGAATATTTTCCTAAAGGAACTATGCAGATAAAATCTTGGTCTATAGAAGTTCACGAACTTTTTTCATGTGTCTTGAAATCAATAAATGAAGGTCAGGGTGTGTTATTAAAGAATAATCTTGAATTCAACTGAGGTTTTTTTAATCTATTATTCAATTACTAATCAAGTCTGTGTTAGAGCATAGTTTAGACATAGACTGTATTTAGGATTGCCAGATAATACACAGAACAACCAGTTATGCTTGAATTTCAGATATTTATATAATAAAGATTTTTTAATATAAGTTTGTCCCACAAAATATTTAGGGCGTTCTTATCTAAAAAATTATTTCTTGTTTACGTGAAATTCAAATTTTACTAGGCGCATATATGTATATTTACTAAATCTGGCAGCCCTAATTGTAAAATTTTCAGATTTTAGTAACAAACATTTAGTAACATTTAGTAAATGTAAGATAATGTTACAACATAACTTTAATATTGCAAACAGTAGATAAGTGTGATTGTCAATTCCCTTTTTTCCCTCTATTAGTGGAATGATTTAAATTATCTGGGTCATGTTTGCCTTGTTTCCAAAAAGAGTATAGTAACTGAAAATTTTTTTGTAAATCACTGTGTCTTGATTGAGTTTGGGGATCTAAAATTCTGTAAAATGTAATTAAAATATTCATTTCAAGTATCTGACATGTGATTTAGTGCCATTTAATCCTTTTATTTTAAAAGAACCACAAGGTTAATCTTAAATATTATGTTGTAACAGTTCTCCACGTAGTAATATATCAGTTTGGAGGTTTCTTCACCAACAGTTCTGAACCAAGAGCATTAACCTATGAAAAACTTTGATTTTTTTATATCTTACTATTTTTAAAAGACTATAATCACTTAACATGATTTTAAAGTGGTCCTCCAAATTAGATTTTTAAAAATCATAATGTTCTTAAAGGTAATATCCCACTAGGAAAATCAGCAGTGTGAGCACCAAAATCTTTAATATAATTTTACCTTATATAAGGCACTAAAAGAAGTACTTAAATTTTGACAATTTTTATTGGTGTTGAAAGAAATTAAATACTGAAAAATGGAAAGATATTTATTATTTTTTATTATATTATAGTATAATATATTACATTATACCCAGTCTTATATTAAAATAAGATCAGATCTTATATTAATTTTTGCTCCAAAAGACGCATTAGAGCTGATGATGGTCCGGCGAGGCCTTATTTCAGGGAAACACGGTGTGTGAGTTCTTGTCTCATTGATTTTCAGTTTGTCCAGATGACATGCTTTTGCCAATAAGAGGAGCATAGAACACCACTAGCCCCACCGTAACAGACACTTTAAATATGACTGCGTGGTCTCCTCTTTCTCTCTCGTGCTCCTGCCCTCTACCTCCAGTCCGGTGTGACCTAAAGAGCAGTAGCTCTTTCACTCTGGGTCCCAGGTGAGAAGGCACATGGATTCTGGTGGATTCCTGTGGAACTAGATGAATGAGAAACTCTCCCATAATATGAGCAAGAAATAACTTTGTTTAATAAACCAATAGGATAATGTTTCTCTTTCTTTTTCTTTTTTTTTTTTTTGTACTACTGCAAAAATTGAAGACATATATTCCATGTGACTCCAGGCTTCACTAAGGGTCCAGCAACTCTTTAATCAATATTTTAAATAAGTATAATACATACATAATGAAACTTACTGTCTATTATGCTGATACAGGACTGATTCTGCCTTAACAGGTAAAGAATGTGATCTTTCACTTATAGTATGATTTGGAGGGATTAAAAAAAAAAGATGATCAAATGTTTTTGTGGTTTAGATCATTGCTAAGAATAAGTATCTTATATTTGTTTTATCTCTTTTAGGGTGTGTACCAAGATTTGTTGTAGGACTATCTAGCTTTCACTGTAAAATTCAGAAATTGAGTGAGCAAGTGTGCAAACAAAACTTTTATGTGCACCAGTTGGACTTGGGATGACAAAAACAATAGTAATATTCAAACAATATTCAGAGAAAGTGTTTTCCACAAAACATTCTATAGTTGAAATTTATTTACTCATTGGTTACAGTCAGATCATCAAAAGCTAATTATTCAGATCTCACTGGCCCACTAATAGAACTGTTTATCCAAAATGTAATTTTACGTATATTGCCAGTTGATATTAAGTGCCATTATAAGAAAAAAAATAGTCTCATGAAACGCATTCTACCTGTGTCACTTTTAAGAATAATTTGAAGATGTTGTTTATTACACAGCAGAGAAATTTCTGTCTGTAATTTGTACAAAAACAATATACTTCTCATTAGCAAATGGTTTGTTTATCTTTGCAGGAAATTTATCTGACTAACCAGGTTCCTTTAGTTTCTTCAAAGCAAAAAAGTCTTAAAGCTAAATTTGACATTGATTTTTTTTTTAGCCATATTTTCTCCATACTTCTATGTCACTACACTCTTGTTTGTTGTTTGTTTCATTTATTTTAATTTTATCATGTTAAATTTGATGTATCATTTTAAATCCTTTAAAAGCTTTGTGGAACAATTATAGCATCAATATAGAAATATGTATTTTTACAATTCTGACATGAATCCATATACATCTTTAGCTGCTCTCTTATAATACTAAAATGACAAAATGATATATCTTAAATTTCCTTGTGTAAAAATAGGATTACCAATTATATAAAATCTAAGGTCTTTTTAAGCTCATATATTAGGACTGTAGGAACTCTTCCTCTTAAGCAAAACCAATAATTACCCGATCCTTTCCATCCACATCCACTGACACTAAGATCTAATATAGGAAAAAACCTTCCTTGTACAGTATCTTCTTCATCTCCTGGTTCTCAGTAAGACCATGCTTCTCATGCTTTCATGTTCATATTCACTTTAGGATCTAATTCAGTAGTTACGGGGGGTGGGGGGGAGTCTGAGATTCTGCATTTCTTATACTGTAATACTGATACTGCTTGTCTGCAAATCACTCTTGAAAGGGATTAGACTCAACTAAATGTTGTGAGGAATAATTTGATGTTAGCTACCTGAGCAATAAGAATTTTATAGGTGCTCTCAATATTGAAAACTATATCATAGACCACATTTGAGGTCTGATACTCCAAAAAAAAAAAAAGTTAAAAAAACACATTTAATTGACTATTCACCTGAAATTACTCTATTTTCAAAAGTGGGTATTTGCACAGTGTAACTTATAAAACCAAAACAATATGCAGCACAGGAACCTAAAGAATAGTAAATAAGGAAACATTTTTCACCTTGAGAAAAAAAGGAACGAAAAAAGGAGTTGCTAGCACCAGAATCATAATTTGATTTACTAAATTTTAGCATATTGTAAAAATAAGTTCTGGAATTTAGGTTGGTGTATAGTAAGCTTAAAGAAGATGTGATTGTTTATGCATTTTGTTTTGGTTTAAACAAATCTGTTGGCATTCTGCAAAGAGAAAACAGAGACAAATGGTTTAAACAGAACTTCACTCTGTGTTTCAGTACACTGCCATAAAACAAGTTAGATGAAATTAAGCATGCAGCAAGATGGAAAAATTTTGCTGGCGTTATCACAAGTGCTTTCCATAAATATATTATAGTACATGCAAAAAGACTGCAAGGAAAATTCATGCTATCAAACTGTGAATTGATTTCATCGGTATTTTTCATACTGGCTGCCTTTGTTTATTTTGGTTTGCTTTGTTTTGTGTGATTATCATTCACAATTGAAATATGCAGACAAACACACCATTAATTTTCTCCATTATTTGCAAAGCATTAATGAGGAATTATGTAAACATTGATGTTTTTAATGAAGACAGCTTTCCTTTTAGTGAATTTATTGGGGCTATGGGGATAGAAGTGTTTCATGTTATTAAAAATAAATCTACAGAAAAAAAAGTGTGTCTGCCTTGGCACTGGATTGTGATCTTCATAGGAGATTTTCCTTTTATTCATCTTTGGACCCCCAAAGCCTTGCATAAGTATTGGTAAATAATTATTTGCTAAATCATTGCTTCTTTGTGCTGTATCACATGATAAGAAAAATCTTATTCAAATTAATGCTACATTAAACTCAGCTTTTGTTTATTTAAAGTAGCATCTAAGCCTAATTGTAGGAGAATATAACAGTGATGTAGGAAGTTAGGACAGAAACACGTTGCCATATGATTTTTTGTGTTATAGAAAAAGAGTTCTACGATCAATGGCAATTTCAAGCTCTTTATTTCTCTTTTTAATTTCACAAAATATACAGAACCACACTTAGCTTATAACAAATATGGTGTAATTTTTATGATGCTTGGGTTTCTATTCTGGCCTTTTATTTAATTACCATAAGGCTTATAGGCCCAGGAATTTAAGACTTTCTTTATAGTTATACACTAAAAAAGTTGGTCTCCTCCTCCTCAATTTTATCAGTCAGTTTTCCTTCTTTCTTAATGGTTTATGTTGGTCAGATAGACACAACATCTGCATATTTGTACAAGGCTTTTAAAAAAATTTATTGAATGGCTATTTGTGCCAATTACTGTACCAAGGGATAAGACCTAAGTCTGTCTTCATAATGTTTGTAATCTAATGGGTGCTGTCAGTTTCCATTGTTTTCTGAACTTGTAGTTTATCATGTTGCCAAAAGCAAAAGTCTCATTTCATGATTCCCTTAATTTTTTGCTTTATTAAAATTTTATGCTACTTTGCATTTGAATTCTAACAATTCCATATATTTTATACTTTTAACTCACACTGGACTTTAACATGTATTAAGTACCTAAACATTAATCACAAACTCAGCAGAAATACTGTAGACTAGTAGTGAATGGGTCTCTACTTGGGCTGTAAGATCAGATTCACCCAGAAAGCATTTAACAATATTTATGCATGACAAACTTAACAAGAAATGCCCATAATATAAATGAGGAAAAACTGCAAAACACTCCTGAAAAATACAAAACTAGACTTGAAAAGTGAAAAAGCCTATGCTGGTTGAATGATAGATATAACAGATATTCAAATATATCTAAAGTCCCTTTAATCAAAATTGTATACACAGATTCATTAATTGACAGATAAAATGTAAAATAATAGAAAAGTCTAAAATATATTAAAGTTTAATATAAACATTTAAACATCTTGCATATCAAAAGGTAGCAAATAAATGAGTGGGAATTTTTTTTTGAGAAGAGGTTTTGAGAAGAGGTACTGGATAATTGAATAATCATTTGGAAAATTAAAATTTGATCTTGTTCAGATGCCACATACAAGAAAATGAATAATTTATTGTTGAATTAGAGATTTACAGATAAAAGTTAACAATTTATGATTACCAGAAAAATTAGGGTAATTTCTCTACAAAATATTTGTAGGGAAATGTTCCTAAATGTTCTGAAATTCAGAAGTAATAATACAAAAGAATAATGAACATGACTAGATAGAAATTTTTAAAAATTATATACAGAACTAAAACAAGATAAGTAAAAAAAAAATGGAAAATTTAGGGAAAGTTGTAATGATACAGTTAATAACGCTGAATACATTTAAAAACTTATAAGAAAGACCACTTGCAGAAATTGGACAAGCTATGGAATCAGTTTTCAGAAAGTGTTCTTATTTATAATTAGGAGAAATATAAATTAATATTACATAAAATTCTACATCTCACCCACTGAGACATTTGACAACATACTTCCTTGATGAGCTAATGGAAAACAAGTATCCTTGTACAGTATTTGTTGTAATACAAAATGTTACATCCTCCAAGGGAGGTGAATTGGGCTAACAAAAACATCTAACAAAATTACAACTGTATTTACTTTTTAACCCAGTAATTCTACCTCTAGGAATGTATTCCAAAGACACACTCAGAAAATTCAAAATGGCTAAGGCTAAAGGCTATTCATCACTGTACTATCTAAGATAACAATAGACTGAATGAAGAGAATCAAAATGTCCATCAGTAGTGGTATGTATAAGAAATTATTGCACATACACACTGTGGTACCAGCTTTAAAAAGGACATTCTCCTAATAATGCTTTGGGATGATCCAAGATATACTGTTCAAAAAAATGTGAATAGTATAATATCTTTTAATACAAAATTGATGGAATGCATGTTTATATGTTTATAAGTTCAAATAAGTCAATGGAAAGATGAACATTAACAAAAGTAGTTAATTAACGGGTGGAGGGAATAGGCAGGAGGGGCTATTTGGAGACTAGACTCTCTAAATGTGTCTTATATAATATTGACATTCAGATGAAGAAAATATATTACATATTAAAAATATTAAAGCAAAACAAAACAAAAAAACCTTTGTACTGAGATCGTGGCTTAAACACACAAAGAATAATTTTCTGTACCTTTAAAATACAATAATTTCTTTGAATATCCCTAGTGAGATATATCCTAAGGAAAACTAACAACTGCCAATAATCTTAGTTTGTATTCAGAATTCATATTTTAATAATAATACTGATATTTTTATATTCATTTATGTATGTATGTACATAATATGTAGTAGATATCCACCGCATATATATATATATATATATATATATATATATATATATATATACATGAGATGGTTAACTTATGTATCAACTTAATTGGGCTAAGGCATGCCCAGATAGCTGATAAAACATTATTTCCGAATGTGTCTGTGAGGGGTTTTCTGGAAGAGATTAGCATTTGAATTAGTGAACTGAGTGTAGCTGATGGTCCTCCCCAATGTGCGTGGGCATCATCCAATATGTTGAGTGGCTAAATGCCGTGTTTCTCCGAAAAATAAGACCTAAGCGGAAAATAAGCTCAAGCATGATTTTTTTCAGGATGACATCCCCTGAACATAAGCCCTAATGCATCTTCTGGAGCAAAAATTAATATAGGACCCAATCTTATTTTCGGGGAAACAGTACAAGGGAAAAAAATGTGGAAGGGTGAATTTTCTCTCTCTGCTTGAGCTGACACATCTGTCTTCTGCCCTTCAGCATCAGTACTTCTGGCTCTTGTGCTTTTGGTCTCACCATTAGCCTCATAAATGTCAGATCTTTGGACTAAGGCTGAATTATACCACTGGCTTTCTTGGTTCTCCACTCTCCAGTTTGCAGATAGCAGATTGTGGGGCTTCTCAGTCTCCGTTACTATGTAAGCTAATTCCTATAATAAATCTCCTCTTATGTATGTCTATTATTATCCTTGTGGTTCTGTTTCTCTGGATAATTCTGACAAATTACATATCTATACATATACATATATGTGTATGTGTATACATGCATATATATATATGTATACATACACACACATATATATACATTCATATATATGTATACATATGTATATATTTATACAGATATAATACATATGCATTTCATGTTCATAAAGCACATAGTAATTCGGCTAATATTGTCAAAACCAAGATTTTTAAAAATAAAATTTGATAAATGTGTAATTATTTGAGCACAACACTGTAATCTGAAATTTGATTTGGACATATTAGAATGCATTCATGCAGTAGTTTTCTCTTTCAAAAAAATGTGTAATTCTTATCTCTGCTACTTTTAAAGGCCTAGAGGCAATGACTGACCTTTTAGCAATGAACAACTTTAGTGCTTAGATTATGATCTTTAATTACCATTTCTTTATCCAGTGAAACAAGGCTTCTTAGAGAAATACTAGGGCATTCGAAATATAAGACTGGAAGTTCTTGTTAAACTAGAAATCATGGAGCCTTTAACCATTACTAGTTGCCATAAGGAGACAGGTGCCAATGTGAAGTCTTCCACGAGCCATAGTGTTGTAATATGAAGACCATAAAACTATGGACTATTTTTCCAAAAAAGAAAATATTATCTGTTTCTAAATAAATCAGTTTATAGAAATCATGTAGAAGAAAATGTTACAGGAGACCAGAGGTGTACAATCAGGAGCATCTGAATATGGGGTGTACTAAAAGACAAATAGAATGAAATAAAAAAAAATAAGCAAATCTATTATAAAAGAGATTTAAAATGCATGTGATGTTTGAAACATGTTTGACTTATTATTTGAAAAAAAAAAACTTGTAAATTGCATTTCTAAGGAAATCAAACCTTTATGACTTTGACAGGATATTTGATGCTTTTAAAACATTGTTGAAATTTAAGTCTGATACTGTTATGGTAACATTTTTAAAACTGTTTTTATTTAGAAATATGTATCAAATTATTTATAACATGATTTAAATTCTAAGATTTGCTTTAAAATTAAAGTAAGTATGTGCGTATGACAGGGAAAGGGGGTATTGGAGAAAAAAGGAAGAGAGAAAGATGAAATTAATCAGGCCATATGTAAGTGGCTGTTGGAGAAGAGTATGTGGGGTTATTGTACTATCTCTTTTACTCACAGGGTGCGTATTTGAAAGTTTTCATGAAGATAGGTTAAAAGTACATAAACTATTGAATTCTGCAAAACAAACAAATCAAACAATAAAACAACCAGCTGAATTAGCATTTCTAGAGGTGGGACCTGATTGTAAGTATTTTAGGAGTTCCCTAGTACTTGAACTGTGCAGGCAGTGAAGAACAAGTGCTAAGGGATAACAAGATGGCCCAGGTTACAATGCCACAAACAAGTCTGACACGTCTGTTGTGAGCAGCCTTGACACACTATCACTTTCTTTGTTATTATAAATATTAAATAGGACTCTTCCTGTTGTGTGAGTTGTTTTTTTTTTTTTTTGAAAGGTACTTGCTTGAAAGGCTAACAAGCAAGAGCTTCCAAAATAGTTCTTTTTTGCATCTGTGAAGGAATTGAGCCAAAATCAGGTTTTTTTTTCATTAATTTATTGGGGTGACGATTGTTAATAAAGTTACATAGATTTCAGGTGTACAATTCTGTATTATATCATTTATAAATCCCATTGTGTGTTCACCACCCAGAGTCAGTTCTCCTTCCTTCACCCTATATTAGATCCCCTTTACCCTCATCTACCACCCTTCTCCCTCCTTACTCTCTGGTAACCACTAAACTATTGTCTGGGTCTATGAGTTTTGTTTCTCATTTGTTTGTCTTGTTCTTTTGTTGTTTTCAGTTTTATATACCACATATCAGTGAAATCATGTGGTTCTCTACTTTTCTGTCTGACTAACTCAGTTAGCATAATAATCTCAAAATCCATCCATGTTGTCGCAAATGGTTTTATTTCATCTTTTCTTATGGCAGAATCATATTCCATCGTGTATATATACCACACAAAATCAGTTTTATAAACCTGAACACTTTATTCTCGTTAGGGCTGTTTAAAAGAATTGAGAATTCCATATAGTGAGGGAAAATTAAAGAGTAAGAACCTTAGGATGAATTAGTGATATGTGTAACACTTTCCTTAGAAGTGGAGAGAAAAAAAAAATATAGGTTCTCCTTCTTCTCAAACCAAATGAAGTGATACTTTAAGGCAAAATTAGGAGATGATGGCCCGTGTTTGGTTGCAGTTTTTGGGACAGAGGGACTGATTTCAGACTCTGCAGGGACAACTCTAAGTATAAATGACTATGAAGGCTTAAAGTAGCCAAAAGGAAAGAAGAAAGGGAGAGAGGGAGGGAGAGAAGAAGAAAGGAAAGAAGGAAGGAAGGAAGGAAGGAAGGAAGGAAGGAAGGAAGGAAGGAAGGAAGGAAGGAAGGAAGGAAAAAAGCGAGGGAGGAAAGGAAGACAAAGGAAAGTAAGTCACTGCTAGGAGTCAGTGTTTCTCCAGTCGGTAATAGACCTGCCCATTTACCAAGGACCAGATGTGGATCTACCCAGAGAAACTGAAATGAATTCTCTCCAGGAGGATCGGTTGGAAGTCAGGATCTCACTGAAATGGTGAACTGTCACATGTTCTGGACTAAGAGAGTTCTGCAAAGCAGTTAGCTAGAGCAAGTATGAAAGAACTCCAGTTGCAGGTCTCAGTCAGAAGAATCCACACACACAAAGGCCCAGAAAGATTCAGCAACTGAACATCTGGCACATGTATGGCACCAACACCTAGACTGAAAGACATTTCCTGCTCCTTTCCTAATCCATACAAGAAGGGCCAAGATCCTCCATCCTTGCTGGAATGGAGTTAAGCTTATAAAAACAGCCCTTCTCCCCACTTTAGGTTTTCAAACTTAGGTTAGGTTTGAGCTTCAGAAGGGAAAAAGTTAAACATGTTCATGTGTTTGGAGAACAGCATTAAAATGACATGGGACCGCACTTTCCATTTGTTAACCTGAGGCTATTTCTGTGACTGAATAGTATCTGAAAAGCAATAGGTCCTGCTCAATATTTCATCCAAGTTGGGTAGACATAGGACTAGAAATCAGATTTGTGAAAAGGAAGGAAAAAAATTAAACGGTATGATGTCCACTCTTTAGCTTACTTAGCTCGTTTGAAAATCTGTATAACAAGTTATAAATATGTAGATTAAAAAAAGATACCACATTTGCTTATCTGTCTCATATCTATGTGTGTAATATCTAAAAGAGCCAAAGAGAATGAGACTTTGTTTTAATGTGATTTTCATGGACTAAAGTAAAAAATTAAAAACCCGCTAAAATGTCTAAGAATTTTTAGCATAAGAACATTATATGAGGCTGTGTGTGTGAGACAGAGAGAGAGAAAAGCTTCATGGAAATGCACTCATACATTAAAGGAGAAGAAATGTAGATGAATGTAAAGCACACCTGGACCTGAATCCCATGGAGTTACATAGCATGAGCTCTCAGCCTCTCATCATGAAAATTCACAAAGGGTTGATGGTGGGTCTGATCTCAGATATATGAATCTCTGAACGACTGTTCCACAAAGACACAGAAAAGGATCAACCAAAGAACAGCAGAGGAGCCGTGCTGGCATTCAATGAATGCACTAACTGCTTTTTTACAGTGTTCTTCAATGTGTTACTTCTGTCATGCTGAGTCCTGCATAAAAATGAAATGTCATACTTCACTACCCTTCCAGCCAGTGGTACAGTTTATTTTCTTGTCTTCTGATAGAGTTCACAAATTTAATAACTGTCTTTTATCCTGGTCTCTATACTCCCTTTCAGCTTCCTATTCAGCGTTCTTTCTCTGCAGGCCTGCAGGAAATGCCTCATTTTAGGTTTTCTATAAAGGACATAATAGACAAGAAAAGCAAAAGAGAAAAGGATATTATCTATCATTTAGAAATGGACAAGGGGCAATCAGAGCATTTTAATGGAAGCAGAATGGGGAAAAAAAACCCTCCTTGCTATTGTGGTATTTACCACGTTATTTGTATTAGACAATTTGGGCTGGAATAAATTGGGTAGTTTGTGTTACAAAGTGTAACACAAACGATTCTTCTGATCAGTGCCCATTTTGAAAACAAACAAACAACTAATTCAACCTTTATTTAAAAAAATACTGGGAAATACTAATAAAGTGGGACTGATTTTTCAGATAATTAACAAATACAGTGATGAATTTGAATGTTTCTGCTTTGATACATATGGCTATAATTAATAATGACTTTGCAGGTCTCCACATGTCTCCTAAATGACAATGACAATATCATTAATGAGGTGCATTATTGTACAGATTTTTTGGAAGTTGGGAAATAATACAGTTCAGGCACTATTCCTAAAGAAATATCATCGGCTGGTGGAACCAATAATCCTTCATTTACATTCTTATTTACATTCTCTGAATAGGCAGCCACCACATCTGAGCTGCTTTTAAACATGCAGGCAAGCACATTACTAGCAAATTGCAAGAGTGGGTTTGTAACTAGACATCTTTGTTCCTGTCCCAGCCTCTATACCTTTCACCTCTTTGATTAAAAACACAGCATGTAAGAATGAATCATTGTTAATCTCAGAGAAAATGGCTTCTAACATTGAATTATTTAAATGCTAATTGCAGTGCATTGCCTACAAATAATCAGCTGGAACTTTTAACTAGATGATGTTTAATTCTCTTTTGAAATACCAAGAGGCTCTCAATGCTTCCATAGTTCTTCTTGCATCCCAATAAGTAAGCATCAAAGTATGTACTTTAGCAGAAGCATGAGATTGACAATTGCTGGAATTAATTTTCTATAATATTCTGTTATTACGCTATGGCATTAGAATGCAGGAACATAATGTTATCCTATGTACTCATAAAAATTCCAATACTAGATACATTTGATATGAATTACTCTCATTATAATCTTCAGAATTTCATGCATTTTATGCCCTTTTATTTTTTCCCTTCCAATGCTAAGGACATAAAGGGCTTTGTGAGAAAATTGTGAGCTGGCTCATTGTTAAACTATGCTCTTGGTGAAAATTTTCAAAGTGTTGATAAAAAGATATTTTTAGATTAGAATATTAAGAAGCTGTTCCTAAATTTTGGTGTGCAAATGGATCCTCTGAGCTGCCTATTAAAAATGGATATTCCCGGGCTGTACCTCTAAAGAGTCAGATTAAATACTTTGGCAGGATGCCCCAGACTTTGCATTTTGATTGTCACTTCTTGTATGATTCTGTTACACTTCACAAAAACACATTTTGAGAATTTGCTTTTTCATTACAAAGCAGCACTTTCAAATATCCTTAGAATCCTTAGTACCATTGTCATATTTTCAGTTCTTCTGGATTTGACTAAAGAGTTTATTTCATTTTATCCTTTCTTTCCTCTAGTCTTTCTCAAAACTGCTCCTTCCCACCTTAAAATAACTTTTGTTTAACTTATTATCTATTTTCTTTGGTGCTTATACACTGACAACACCTATCAGGTTGACTTTACCATTTTACTCAACATCACTGCATTATAAATATTTCCATTAAAATAATTCTTAGTTTTATGTATTATCTATTGAACTACATTGCTGTCAAAGTTATTATACACAGATTAACACAGTAGCTTTCAAATGTGGTGACTATTACTCACCAGAAGGCTTTTTACATTGTGATGGTATATACATGTAGATTACTGAAATATACACACATGCAAAACAGGTTTCCCAGAGCAGTACCTTACTTTAATTATATGTAATTCAATTCTTCTATACTCTTTTAGTCTATGATTTTTTTAATTGTTGAAAACTTCACTAAATTGATCCACAAGTGGGTTTTTACTTACGTTTTGAATTTTGGTTATAGGCTTCACTGACCCACTTCAAGAGTCGCTTTCTTTGTGATGACTTTATTTCTAATTGCTTCTTATTGTTCAAGCACTCTTCCCAGAAAAATGTAAATTAATTTGATGAAGAAACAGAAGGCTTACTTTTGTCCTGGTTTTGCTGAAGACTGGGGCACTGCAGATATATTTGTTTATAAGCAAGATTTTATTCTGTAAACTTTATAGCACAAATGATCCGATTTATATCCTCCAAAAGGTTATGATTTTCTTATCCATCAATAACTCCTTCCTTTGGTAATGTGCTGTTTTTGGCACCTTAATTTACCTAAAGTCAGCACTTACATCTATTTTTACTAAACACTTCCCCCAAGAAAATCAGTATACTAGACATACTATAATCTGTATTTCATAGACTGCCAGAGTTTTGGGGCACCTGAGAAACCAATTATTCCTCTGAGTCATGAATTTCTTCAACAGCATCTCTAACAGACATTGATCACAGTTGGAACATTTCCAGGGACAGGGGAAGCGATCGATGATCAGAATGGAAAAATGGGAGTTACCTAAAAGAGACTGTAAAGACATAATAAAGCAAAACTTTTCTGGAAAAAAAATAAATTAAATACTAAATGTAGGGTTTTAAATACAGAAGTAACATGTTTAGAAAAAACAAACAAACATATCAATGGAAAAAATTAAGTGGGTTTGGTGCCAAGTTTCTCTTGTTTTGTTAAAGATCATTGGATCCATCACTCAGCAGCTCATATTTTTCATCTTCCACCAACTTTAGATTTTCATGTTTACACATGAATCTTTGAAATGAATTTTGATAATGAATATTCTGACCTATTCTTAGTTAAAACAGCACCTCTCATACAATATAGTAGATAATCTATGCTGACAATAGACTTTCCATTCCCAATTCTTTAAATTTTATAGTCTTGGTTTGCCTTTGCTTTTTTTTTTTTTTTTTTCCAATTTGAGTTTTGTTACTTTTAAATTTGTGCCAGGGGCTGGTAAAAGTAGTTTTTTTGTAGTTGATTCTTCAGTCTCTTGGGTTGTAAATGCTTTCTGTCCCCTGAAATTTATGGGTTGATATATTTTTAATTGTTTATTTTCAAGATCTGGACTATTTATCAACATTATGTAATCATTCCTCTAAACTCAACTGGAGAATTTTCTATATGATGAAGATATTGAAACTATCTCCAGTATAACTGTATTTCTCAGCATCTAAAAATGAATTATAGGATATGATAGTCCTGGCATTTCCACTGGTAGGAAATATATAATTATTTCCATGTTAATAAGTTTAAGTAATAACATTGTTGACCTTTACTTCAGTGAACAAAACAATAAAAAGGCCAAAAAATAAAAAGGCAACGTTAGAGATATAGGTCAACTGATATAAAATCATTTGCAAGTGTCATATCATAATATTTACAAATAAATTATTCAATTACCTTAACTGTTGCCCTCGTGAAGCAATTAAATTAAAACCTAAAATTCATATTTAAAAAAAGTTGCTGAGAAAATAACTGATTTTTTATGAAATTGTCTAATGAGTTAATTATACTTCACTAGTATTGTAATTTAGTATATTACTTGGCAGCATAGCAGTTTTTTTTTTAAGTTGAAGCCTCAGTAAGTAGTTTCTGAATCAGATATATAAATTCCTTATGGGTTTATATACTGACCTGATATAAAATGCGTTTTTCATCATTAGGCAAAATATTAACAAGAATTATGAATAACTCAGCAGTGAATACTAATGACATATAAGTAGAAATTAACCTCTTAATAATGTATTAACACCTGAGTTTTATCATTAAGTACATTTCTAATAGATCACTAAAACTCTTTGCAATATCAGGTCTTCAAGTCATCTCTTTCAGCATACAATAAACCCACTCGTATTCATTTGCAATTCATGCATTCAAAGTTTTAGGATTTTTCATTATTAAAGTTTCAGAAGGCTGAGTAATATTATGAATTTGTCACATTAATGCCTATGCATATATGATTGATGAATTATATTTTCATAACAATTCTTTCATGTTTAACTTTTCTTCTAATGGGGTGGGTGGACTTTAAGCTTCAAAACATTTTAAGCATAAATAAATATAAATCTGTTGTAAATCACTATGCATTCAGTGCATTCTCATGATGTCTTATCAGAGTTAAAAATGTTTCCACTAAAGAGAAAACAGGCTAATAAACCACTATGAAATAATTATAAATGGAATTTTTAGTTACTCAGCTGTGTTCTCATGGATTTTGATAATTTTAGTGGGAAGGTGTGTATTTATGATGAATATGATTCTGGTTAAGGAGAAACATAATCAAATCAGAGTTACAGTAGCCTTTTTAAAGTAACTTTTATTGTTTCGTAGAAAGACAACAAATAATTTAGTTTAGTCCTGATAGTTTAATTGGTGTGGATTCATAAATTTACTGTCCCACTTATCCCTGCACAATGGATTGTACCCAGCAATGGCATCCCAAGGGAGAGGCAGTGTGCAAGTGGTGGGCCATCATGCAAAGAGCAGCATTTTATCAATGACATTGTTGAAAATTGTCAAGTAGACTGTCTTTTAATTGCTCTTGTTATTGTTTAAAAATTTTTAACATAAAACACATGTCTTATCACATGTACCCTTAGTACTTCCCTTACCTACATTGCATAGTTGTTAAGATTAAATAAAACTTTGGAACTGACTATTTTGATATTGTAGGCATTTTCCTTGTTTTAAAAATATTAAAAAGTCCTAGACATAAGTATATTTTTTTTAATTAAAGTTTGTTGGAGTGACAATGGTTAGTCAAGTTACATAGGTTTCAAGTGTACAATTCTATAATACGCATATATCATCTACATATAACATTGCGTGTTCACCACACGGAGTCAGCTGTCTAAGTACAATTTTAATATTTGAAATAGCATTTCTTCTATAATCTTACTACATGTTTTTAAAGTAAAAGCAGAAAATTGTCTCCACTTGTTCATTTTGAACTGTAACAGGGATTGTAATTCAAAATATATTCAGGAGATAACGAAAACAAAACATATTTGCCAAATTCACGCTAATGAAAATAGTTCTGTTCTAAACTTTCCAGATAATTAGCTCTTAACCTGTAAATGTACTATGAACTTTAATAGGTAGGCCATAACTTTAGAGAAATAATTCATTCCTATTTCAAATATTTGAAAGAGTTCAAGTATATAGTCACAAAATTTTAAAATACAAAAATTATAATAAAATATTTAAAGAGCTACAAATAAAATGTATTGGTTCATTTTAGATACTTTTATTTGTATTGAATTTTTAAGGTTTATGTCATACTTTATATATGGGCAGATTATGCAACTAAATAAATAAATACCTACATTTAAAATAAGCATTTCTATGTCTACTGATAACATCGAACACCATTTCTTATGCTCATTGGATATTCTCCTTTACTAAGTGACTAGTTAAACTTTCTGTCCATTTCAAAAATTACGTTGATGTTTTTTACTGAGTAATAGGAGTTGCTTATATGTACTCTGGATATGAGTTCATTTTCTCAATGTTTCTTAAATGTTGAAAATAGCTTCCCCCATGTTCTGCTTTGCATTCTCACTTTCTTAATAGTGTCTTTGAGAAACAGAAAGTTTATTTTAAAAAAGTACAATTTATCATTCAGTTTTTTAATGATAAATGTTTTTAATGTTTTTGTAGCCTGTTTAAAAACCTTTACCTAACCCAATGTTAGGAAAGTATTACATCTATATTCTAGAAACTTAAGTGTCTTACTCTTCAAATTAATTTTATAATCCATATACATTTATTTATTTTGGTGTGTATGATATTACATAAAGTCAAACCTTTTTTTTTTTTTGTATGGAGAACCCAATAATCTGGTAAGTGTATTGAAAAAATTATCCTTTCTCCCTGTACTGATGATATTTATCATCATTCTAGTGACTGTATATGCATGGGTCTGTGTCTGACCTCTCTATTCTGTTGTGTCGGTCTATTTGTTCCTTCTTGCTCTAATATCTCACTGTTTCATTTGCTTTAAAATAAGTCTTGATGCTTGGTGGTGTGTGATCTGCAGGGTTTTTTCCCCCCTCAAATGTGTCTTTGTTTCTTTTTTAGCCTTTCCATTGCCGTATATATTTTAGAATCAGCTCGTCAGTTTTCATTAAATAGCTACTGGGATTTTGATTAAAATTATATTAAATCTATAGGTAAATTTTGGGGAAACTTTTCATCTTAGTAACTTTGAAGCTTCTATTCATGAACATGGTGTGTCTCCCAATGGCTTTTTATCTTTAACTGATAAGTCTGTTTTTTTTGTTTGTTTGTTTGTTTTTTTAAATAATGTCAACGGTTATCCTAGAATTTGTAACTTGCATTAGAGTCCAACTTAAATTATAACTATTACCACTTTCAGACACTGCAAAAAAAATTAAAATAGTTTACAAACTTCTTCCCCACTCTTTCCTTTTGTACTATTACTGTCATAAAATATATTTCTACAGATGTTGTAAATCCCAGAGACAGTATTGTCAAACTAAATGTATTTATTGAATTCTTAGTTTTAGCCATGTTCAAAAGGTCTAGTAAACACCCAGTTCCATCGTTTGAAAGTTATACTTTTCAGAAAAGACTAGATCACAAACACAAGTCATCCAAGTTATTCACCACTTTATTACAAGGATTGCCTTTCCTCCATTGTCCAGTAATCTGTTCCTCATTTTGATCTAAGACCTAATCCCAATGGCCTTTACTGTCCATATTTCTACACACATTGTATAAATGTTTATGTATTCTCTGAGAGGATGAAAGCTTTCCTCTTTCCTTTCTGAGCTTTCCCAGAAGCACCTTTAAAAGGTCCTTTACAACAATCTCCACTTCTAGCATGAATTCCAACCTCTACCCAATACTCAGTTCCAAAACTGTTTCCACAGTTTTAGGGTTTTTTTATAGCAATCCCCAATTCCTCAGTACCAATTTCCATTTGGGCAACTATAACAAATTACCATAGACTGAGTGGCTTAAACAACAAAGCTTTACTTCTCACAGTTCTGGAGGTCAAGGTTAGGGATCAGCATGTTTGGGTTCTTGGTGAGGTCCCTGGTTGACAGACGGCTGATTTCTTACTGCATTCTCACGTGTTGGAAAAAGAGCTTTTTCCAATTTCCTTTTCTAATCCTATTCATGAGGATTCCATCCTATTCATGAGGATTCCATCCTCGTACCCTCTTTACAAT
This sequence comes from Rhinolophus hipposideros, assembly GCF_964194185.1. NCBI lineage: Eukaryota > Metazoa > Chordata > Mammalia > Chiroptera > Rhinolophidae > Rhinolophus > Rhinolophus hipposideros. The sequence continues at coordinate 24,753,792 of NC_138051.1, read as the reverse complement.
TGTATATGACAAGATAATTTTTGATATGCTGCAGTAATATAGAACCCTGTACAAACATTATGGCTTGCAATAAAAAGGTATATATGAGCGTATAGAACATTATAAGTTACCATGGCAAAGGAAAAGAAAGCATGATGATTTATTCATCGTCTCTTAAAACTTTTGCCTAAAAGAAGTTTTAACATTTTATTGTCAATGGAAATTATATGAACACATGGTCAATGGGCTGAGATGATAGGAATTAAAATCATGGTATGCCTGTCCCTATCCCACAATTATATACAGTTATATGTGTGTGGGGGGGTGTTTTATATTTGCTTTTTTTTCATTTTTCAATGCATAGAAACATACATCAAGACTAGGCACATCTGGATCTGATATAAAAATACCTGAATTATCCATCCCTGGTTCGAGAGACTGTTGTGTATCACTCAAAGAACCAGTCTGTGAACTTGTAATTTGAATTCATGGGGCTTGCTGTTTATTGGTTTTACCATTTTTTAATGAAAATACACATATCATAAAATGTACAGTCTTAATTTTTAAATGTGCAGTTCAGTGGTATGAATTACATTCAAAATGTTCTGTCACCATCCATCTCCAGAACTCTTTTGACCTTGTAAAACTGAAACTCTATACCTGTTAAACAGTACTTCTCATTTGTCCAACCTCTGGCCACCACCGTCCTACTTTCTGTTTTTATGATTTTGACTACTCTAGCACCTCACACAAGTGGAGTCATGTAGTAGTTGTCTTTTCTTTCTTTTGTTTTTTTTTTGGACTGACTTATATCACTTAGCATAATGTCCCCAAGTTTTATCCATGTTGCAGCATATGTCAGGATAGCCTTCCTTTTTAAGTCTACGTAATTTCTCATTGCATGTATATACCACATTTTGCTTACCCATCTTCTGTTGATATTGTAATAGATACTTGGGCTGCTTTTAGGTTTTATCTATTGTGAATAATGCTGCTATGAACATGAATATACAAATATATCTGTGAGACTCTGCTTTCAATTATTTTAGGTGTATACCCAGAAGTGGAATTGCTGGACCATATGGTAAATTCTATTTTTAATTTTTGAGGAACCACTACACTATTTTTCCACAGCAGCTGTACTATTTACATTTCCACCAACAGTGAACAAGAGTTCCAATTACATCCTCACCAACACTTGTTATTTTCTGTTTTGTGTGAATGTGTTTTGTGTGTATGTGTGTGTGTGTGTGTGTGTGTGTTTGATAGTAGCCGTCCTAATGGGTAAGAGATGATATGTCTTTGTAGTGTTGAATTGCATTTATCTAATGATTAGTAATCTTTCCATGTACTTACTGGTCATTTGTATTTCTTCTTTTGAGAAATGTCTAAGACTTTTGGTCATTGTAGAATCAGGTAATTTGGTTTTTTATTGTTGATTTGTATTTCTCCACATGTTCTGCATATGAAATCTTTATCAAATATGAGAATTGCAAATATTTTCTCCCATTCTGTGACTCACCTTTTTACTCTGTTGATATTGTCTTTTGATGCACAAGTTCTGAATTTTTTAATTTTTAAAATTTTTCAAAAACTCAAATTGTCCAAATTTTTTCTTTTGTTTCCTCTGCCTTTGGTGTCATATCCAAAACAACATTGCCAAGTCCAATGTCATAAAGCTTTTGTCCTATGTTTTCTCTAAGAGTTTTGTAGTTATTAGATGTTACATTTAGGTTTTTGGTCTATTTTGAGTTACTTTTTGTATATGGTGTTAGGTAAACATCGGTCTTCATTCTTGTGCATGTGGCTATCTAGCTTTCCCAGCACGATTTGTTGATAAAACTGTCCTTTCCCCATCGAATAGTCTTGATACACTTGTCAAAAACCTTTGGCTATTAGTGTTTAAAATAAAAGAATATAGTTTATCAGTGTGACTCTATGCGATAGTCATTAGAGTTGATTATAAATAGTCTGATTATCCTTCTGAGATCATGGTAAGTTTGCATGTTTCTGACAGACGTTTTGTCAGGAAAACAGATAACTATTCTGAATATAACATAAAAGAGGAATTAAGGTTTCTTATGAATGTGAAGGAGAGGGGGAAGTCCTTGTGAAAAGGCAGAGAAGCTGCCACCATAAGTTTAGGGAAGCAGAGCTGAACACCTCAGCAGGTTATATTGAAGAACGTGTTTGTCAAATGCTAGCTGGAAATGATTGCCTTTTGAAAGAAATTTCTAGGAAATTTCCCTCCACTTATCTCAGTTGGCAGTGGTGTAGTGGTTGTTCTCAATTCTCACCAAGAAGCAGCTGTGAATCTCACATCTGTTCACTGTGTGCTTGTAACCACTTCCAGGGAATAATGACCCCTGCTTTTCTTCTGTGTTCTGAAAGAGGATTCTAAGACATATAGTTCCAAGCTTCTCTACTATTACCTAGTGATTTTAAAAGGATATGGTGATTATACTGAATTGCTAACAGATAATTCAGACATCCCACCAATTTGAAGTTAGATGTAGCTGCGTGATTTCTTTTGACCAATGAAATGTGAAGAGTATTGTGTCACTTCTGGGAAACATATTACTCCAAGCTTTTCCCACACTCACTTTCCCTGGCATGAGATGATGAAAGCACATGTCAAGATGGGCCTCTGTCAGCCTGGATCTCTGACTGGTTATAATGAACAAAACCCACATTAGACACATTGTATGAGAAATTACATTTTGTCCCTTTAATGGACATTGTGTTGTGAAACCTGACTATCCTAAGTAGTACATAAAAACAATAAAATCTTGTGACATATGTGCATACATGCACACTCCCCACCCACACACAGTCTTCTGTGGTTTAAAGCAAGACAGGATTATTTATTGTTATTTTACATCATATTAATCTCAGGTTCATGAGGGTGTGTCTGCTTTGTGTCATTCCGCACTCCAGGACTCAGGCTGATTAAAATATGAATAGCCATCATATTGAATGTTGCCAATCACACTGACAGAGGGTAAAACAACTGATTCTTATGACTTTTTTCCCCAGAAATGACACAGGACATATTGGCTAAATTTTACTGGACAAAGCAAATCACAAAAATGCACTTATCTTCCAGGACACAAGAAGTATAATTCTATCATGAACCTAGAAAAAAAGATGAACTAGAATATTTATTAATATTCCTAATGATTGCTATAATAGCATGAAACTCGAAAAGATAATGAATGACAATTATACGTTCTGAAAGGATTTTCACAAGCTAGAGATAAGCTGGGTTACAGGATGTAAAATTCAAGAGGGATACAAATGTTCTATATTCAGGTCTCCAAAAATCAACTCTTCAAGTTCTCAATGAACTGGACAAGTAATCAACTACCAAACCAAACACAAAAGTTTTGTTAAGAATATACAAATTAAAAAATAAAATACAGATGCTACTTTAGAAAAAAAATCAATTCCTAGTAATACATTATCTTTAAAGAATAATAGCTACCATATCCTTATTCTTATACATTTCAGAGCCATTCTGGCCATTTCTGAGTACCCCATTCTGAGGGGTATAAAAATATTCCAGACTGAGATTGAATGAAAGATATTCTGACTTATTTTGGGAGGAGTGAGGGACAAATTGTCGAAAAAAAACTGAAAACAATTATTCTCTAGAATAAATATCTCATAATTTCATAACAGCTCTTTGAAGATACTTGGAAGAGAATAACACTTGTCCTTTATTCAAAGTAAAGAAAGAAAAAATGTATAGAATTAATGAGATGGATTTTAGTCTAGTAGAAGGAAGAATTTTAAGACATTCTTCAAAGAGAAAACAAACAACAATGGCAATAACCATTAAAAAGGAAAAAATGAAGCAAGCTGACTCTGGCAGAAAGTCCCATTTATTAGTAGTTAACAAAGAAAGTGCTCAGTATAGAGCACTGTCATGTTGATGTTTTTAAAACATTTTTATCGTATTAGAGATTTGTTTTTTCAGAGATAGTTAGAGATTGTGATGCATCATGTATTCAGAGAAGCAAATTATAGGTCAGGCAGAATAAACAGCAAGAGAAAAGGGCCATAATTTTAAATTTCCGATCATTTTTCCGGATTGTAATGCTAAGTAGTTTCATATACAATTATTATGTTATCTGTGAAAAGAACCATGATTCTCATACTTTCAAATGTTAAGAATCAGGCAAAAACAAAGATAAATTATATTTTAGGCAAGTAATATTGGCAATGGCTAGTGTTCATCTTGTTATGACAGACCATGTGAAAATGTTAAGAATTATATTTTATTATATTTATGTGAAAATTACATGTCAATGTTTTGGAAACTTATAAGTATGTTTTAAAATTGACATAGCATCTGTTCTCAAATGTTTTAATATATTTCTTTGCTCTTAAAATATGGGATATCTATGAAGCAATAATATATTTTGTCTAGAATACACTTTAAACAAAGAAAAGAAATCCAAATATTAGGGACACACGTGAAATTCATAAGGATGAAAAAAAAAAGAAATCCATTCAACGACAAAATAAATTTTAGTAGAATCACACTTTAATTGATGTGTTATCTTAATTGCATAGTATAGTTAATTTCAGATTTGTTTTTTTTAAGGACATGCATTAATGAGGCATTCCTTAAAAAGGAATTGTGCCTTTGCTATATAAAAGATTTCTACACTATAGGTCAAGGTTAAGAATAATATATTCCAACTGACTCTGGGTGGTGAACACACAATGTGATATATAGATGATGTATTGCAGAATTGTACACTTGAAACCTATGTAATTTGACTAACCATTGTCACCCCAATAAATTTTAAAAAGTAATATATTCCTTTACAGAATGATAAAACAGTTCTGCTGTCAGTCTTTAAAAGCCTAATACTCAAGCAGATAAAGAAACTGTGTCTATCTAGTTTATATAACATTGACAAAAAGGGTTTTTCTGTTAAGCAATATTACAGGCTTAATACTCAATGCAAAACAATTGTTGAGATTTATGTAGCTGATTTAAATAATGAATTAATGATAAGAGGGTTGTGATTAGTTGGGGCTGCTATAACAACATACCACAGACTGGGTAGCTAAGAAGCAACACAAATTTATCACTCACTGTTCTGAAAGCTGGAAAGTCCAAGATCAAGGCACCAACATGACCACCTTCTGGTGAGGTTCCTCTTCCCGGTTCATATCCAGCACCTTCTCCCTTTGTCTTCACCTGGTAGAAAGGATTAGAGATCGCTAAGAGCACTAATGCCATTTATGAGGGTTCACCCTCATGGCTGAAGCATTCCCCAAAGGCCTGACCTCCTAATCCCATCCTCTTTGTGTGTTAGGACTTCAATATATGAATGACATTTTTTTTTTTTTTAAAGAGTCAAAGCCTAAAACCCGGATACATTTTTGTTTTAGAATATGTTTATGGTTTCCTACCAGAGTAATAATAAACACTTAAGTTTTATCACTAGTAAAGGAAATAGAATATACAAAAAGTGACTGATCTGATATATCTATTATCAATATAAATTCTAAGTGTGAAATATGAAGGTAAAAATATTTGAATATATACTTATCATTTAACCTAAAGAAAATCTTCAATGAAATATCTTCAAATAAATGAATTATTTATTATTTTAAAATAATTGAAATTCAAGAAGCCAATACTTACACAGATATATAACATATGTATAGCATTATACCCATATGCTCAAATTTTCCCAACTTCAAGAATTCACAGATGACATGACAGTGAAATTTAAATTGGGTCTGTTCCAACTGGGATAATTGTATTCTATTACTTGAAAACTAATCTGTTTAATAAATCAGTTGTAGGCCCTCTATGCCATGCTTGCTATACGTTGTCCACTTACTAATATGTGGAATCATTAAAACAACAAAAACAAGTTATATGTTATGTCCAACAAAGAATTGAAAGTATTTGAATGATTGGAATCACATGACAATTCTTCAGTTCACAGTAATTTTTCATAATTTTTCTACCTTTGTAGCAACTGCTTCATTACTAATGTAAACTAAAATCATTAGATGTTTTTACAAAATCAGCATACAATATGTATTTTGAAGTGAAAACCTTTTGTTTCTCCTTTGTCATAGAGAACTAAAAAACCTGAATTTGATTAGTTAATTATAAGCTCAGTATTGCTACAATTATTGATGGAGTGAAAAAGCGACATTTGGTTTCACCCGAAAGGATTCTACAGTGTAATTGGGGAGTCGGTATTAATGGCAAAAACCAAACATTCATCAAAGAATGTTAAAGTTGCAAGATTTCTTAAATACCATAGAACTTGGCCTCTTCATTTTTCACAATGAATAGGAACAAAACAAACAAACAAAAGATGGTTTAAGAACTTTCTCAAAGTCATTCAGAAATTAATGACCAAGGCCAGATAAGACCCAGGTGGGAGACAGAATATGGTAGGCAATATTATTGACATTGTAGTCAGAAAATATCTGAAATGACCACTTCATAACAGATGACTCATCCTTAAACTCGGTGAGCCGCAGTTCCCCCCTACATAACCCTACTGTTATGACCTGAATTATGTCCCCTCCATAATTCACATCTTAAAAATCTTAGCCCCCAGTACCCCAAAATGTGACTGTTTTGGGAAATAGGGCTTTGAAAGAGGTAATTTGTGTAAAATTAGGTTATATGAGTTGGACCATAATCCAGTATAACTGTTGTCCTTTTAAGAAGAGGAGGTGAAGACACAAACACACATAGAAGAAGAACATGTGAAGACACAGGAACAATACAGCCATCTACAAGCCAAAGAGAGGGGCCTTTAGAAAAAACAACCCTTGCCAACACCTTGATCTTAGTCATCTAGTCTCCAGAACTATAAGAAAATTAACTTCTATTATGTAAGCCACTCAGTCTGTGGTATTTTGTTATGGCAACTGTTGCAAACTAATATATCTCCTAAAGCATAGAGCTGACACACTGATTAAATAGGATTATACATGTGAACCACTTGGCATATAAAAGATGATCAATCAGTTTTAGTTACTTTTCTTCCCTCTCTAATCCTCCCCCTTCAAAAAAAAAAAGAAAAGCCTGAGATGAAGAATGCCCAGTATATCTTAAAAACTCAATAGGCAGAAAGTCTGTAGATGAAAATGTTCAACACTGTCACACCTGCAGAGAAGGAAAATAGGAAGAGAATCAAAGATAAAGTATACTTATCATTTCAGAACCAACTAATAACCTTTCCAAAAGGAACTGAAATCACATTTCTGAGTTGATTAGAAATTTACAGAGGTGAATTTGGTGTAGTATCCTTAAATATGGGTTCAAAGAGTAATGAACGAGTTAAATAAAGATCCACAGAGCCTCCTTATTGTTATCTATAATTACTAGCTAGAAAGACATACTTTATCATTCATCAGAACATCATGTCTGAACATTGTTAAGCATTCCAAAAGCTTATGAGCTGAAAAACAAGTTGAAAGTAACATTATCTTAACTTTTTCAGGTTTCAAAAAAAGTACAAGACATGACTTTTTATTTCTCCAATCAATCTACTTATTACTGACTAGAGATAATTACCTTTTAAAAAAATCCTTTATTTCTTTTATGCTTATCCTAGGTCCCTCCAGGGAGCCTAGTGTATTAGCTAGGCAAACATGTTGCGACATTGCCTGAAGATAGATTTATTTTAAATAAACAGATACCATTAGTCTGACCATTAATCTGGCCAGGCATACATTTCTGCTGAAGAGTGCAACTGCACTCTGCTGAGCCATCATGCTGGGATGCAGAATAGAGCTCTGACATTTGAGTTTGGTAAAGTGTATCCCCGCAGGTCTCCAAGGGATGAAAAGGTAAATTTTACATATGGAATACTTTGTCTTTATCGCCCATCAACACTTTCAATGCCAAGTTATGTCAGGAGAACCATAAAATATGCACAGGAAGGGTGTATTTGTAACATGACTTTTTCTTGTGAAAAGACAAAGAAAAGTATAGTAAGCAATGACAATTTACTAAAAACACTCATGTTGCCTTAGTTTGTTTTTCTTTTTCTTTTTAAATAAAGAATACTTCTTTAGTGTATATTATACAAATAGAATGTGTTAAATTGGCTGAGCTCTTCTCTGGAAAGATCAAGACAAACTAAAGCCAAAAATGTAAGATCTAACACATCATGATATGATGCTAATTTAAAGTTAGATCAATCTCTGTTCACCAATTATTGTATGATCAGATGGGACACTTGGGAAGGATAAGATATTTGAAAGCTCTACAGTCTGGACCAGTGAATACCAGTTGGTCTTTCAAAGTTATCTAGGTCTCTGGGGCAGAAGCCAACAGCAGTGACCCATTACGACTTCAGGAGATGTATCTCCAACTCCAGGGATACAGCACTACTTAGAGACTAACCTGTTTTGGCTTTTGTTAGTGCTACTGGAAAGAAGAGCTTAGAGACATCCAAGAAAGATGACTTATCTAGGGAGAAATTTGTGTGTCGATTTCTCAAATCGTGTGGATTTTGAACACAAAGGAAGAACATAGCACTCTCTTCCCCAATATATTAGTACCCTTGTCATATATTGTCACTTAGGTACATGTTAAATCATTTTATTTTTATTAGTTTCAGGTGTACAGAACAACATAGTGATCAGACATTTACATAACTCATAAAGTGATAACCTCAACAAGTCTACTTCCCACTCGACACTGTATAGTTATTAGAACATTATTGACTATATTTCCCATGCCACACTACTCATCACCGTGACTATTATTTTTTTAATTACAGTTGACATTCAAAATTGTTTTATATTAGTTTCAGGTGTACAGTGTAGTGATTAGACATTTATATAATTTATGAAGTGATCCCCCTAATAAGTCTGGTATGCATAGTTTTGACAATACTATTGACTATATTCCTTATACTATACTTTACATCCCTATGACTCTCCTATAACTATCAATTTGTCCTTAATTCATTCACTCTTCTCAACCAGACTTCCCATCTAACAAACATCAGTTTGTTCTCTGTATCCATGGGTCAGTTTTCGGTTTTTGTTCATTTATGTTGTTCTTTAGATTCCACACATAAATGAGATCATATGGTATTTGTCTTTCTCTGTCTGACTTATTTCACTTAGCATAATACCTTCCAGGTCCATCCATGTTGTTGCAAATGGTAAGATTCATTTTTTTTTTATGGCAGAATAATATTCCATTGGATATATGTGCCACATCTTCTTTATCCAATCATCTATTGATGGACATTTCAGTTGTTTCCATATCTTAGCTATTGTAGCTACAGTGAACATAGGGATGCATATTTCTTTTCAAATTAGTGTTCTGGATTTCTTTGTATATATATATCCAGATGTGGAATTGGTGGGTCATAAGATAGGTCTATTTTTAATTTTTTGATGAATTTTCATACTGTTTTCCATAGTGGCTGCATCAATTTGCAATCCCACCAACAGTGCAAAAGGGTGCCCTTTTTTCCACATCCTCACCAGCACTAGTTATGTGTTGATTTATTGATGACAGTCATGCTGACAGGTGTAAAGTGGTGTCTCATCATGGTTTTTATTTGCATTTCTCTGCTGATTAGTGATGTTAAGCATCTTTTTATATGAGTCTGTCAATTATGTTCCCAAACTCGTCCTAGAAAAAGTGCTACATATCTCATTAATGAATATCACTATAGTCACCTTCGAAGTACTCCCCTTTGGAAGCTATGCACCAATGCCAGCATCTAGTCCACCCTTCAAAGCAATTTTTGAACATTTTTTCTGGAGTAGACATCAGAACCATCGTTGTATTACCCCTTAATGTCCTGAATGTCATTCAAATGTCTTCCTTTCAATATTTCCTTTATCTTCAGGTAAAGAAAGAAGTCATTGGGGGTTAGATCAGATGAGTAGGGAGGGAGTTCCAATATTGTTATTTGTTTACTGGCTAAAAACTCCCTCACACACAGTGCCGTGTGAGCTGGTGCATTGTCGTGATGCAAGAGCCATGAATTGTTGGTGAAAAGTTCAGGTCGTCTAACCTTTTCATGCAGCCTTTTCAGTATTTCCAAATAGTAAACTTGGTTAACTGTTTGTCTAGTTGGTACAAATTCATAATGAGTAATCCCTCTGATATCAAAAAGTTTAGCAACAGCATTTCAACAAGTTCTTGAGCTTAATTGTCAGACCTCATATCTATTGGCCATCTGTATGTCTTCTTTGGAGATAAGTTTATTCAGGTCCTTTGCTTATTTTTTAATTGCATTATTTCTTTTTTTGGTGTTGAGTTGAGTTCTTTATAAATTTTGGATATGAAATCCTTGCCAGTTATATTATTGGCAAATATCTTCTCCTTTTCAATAAGATGTGTTTTTGTGTTGTTGATGGTTTCTTTTGCTGTGAAAAAAACTGTTTAGTTTGATGTAGTCCCATTTGTTTATTTTTTCATTTGTTTCCCTTGATGAAGAAGATATATCAGTCAAAATATTACTAAGGGTAATGTCTGAGAGTAATGTCTGAGAGTTTACTGCCTGTGTTTTCTTCTAGAATTTTTATGGTTTCAAGTCTCACATTTAAGTCTTTAGCCCATTATGAGTGTACTGTTTTATATGGAGTAAGAAGATGGCCCAGTTTCATTTTTTTTTGCATGTATCTGTCCAGTTTGCCTAGCACCATTTATTGAATAGACTGTCTTTATCCCAATATATATTCTTGCTTCCTTTGTCATAGATTAAGTGACCATATAGGCATGGATTTATTTCTGGACTCTCTATTCTATTCCATTGATCTATATGGCTATTTTTATACTAATACCATGTTGTTTTGATTACTATGGCCTTGTGATATATTTTAATATCAGTTAGTGTGATACCTCCAGCTTTGTTCTTATTTCTCAGGATTGCCGTTACTGTTCAGTCTTTTATGGCATGTTAAATCATTTTTTTTTTAAATTGTGGTTGTTTAAAACAATGAAATTATAATGCAAATCTTATACAATTATAATAGAGAATTAGGAGCAAAAAAATAATGCAATAGGTTATCTGACAACTCACTGGGTAAAATGTCAGAATACTTTTAATTATGATTTTTTGACTTATATAAAATAACCATGTAAGATAGAGATAATTTACAAATGAAAATACCATTTCCTGAGTATTATCATATGTAAAATACTATATCCAGCACCTTAGAAGTTAATGATTTTTTGCAAATATTTCATAGGTGAGAAAACTGAGTCTTAATTGGGGGAATGATTTGCCCAAGAATATAAGTGTTAGGACCTGAATATCCATACTTGAATTGAAAACTGCATATTTCAGATTTCAGAAGTAATGCTTTTAACCAAGATGGTTGGATCCAAATCTCCTGAACAGAAATAAAAAATAAAATTAGTCAACATATTGTTGGCCAAATGGAAGTTTATTCTTACTTAGGTAAAGGCAGTTTTCTTGAATATCTTCACACTCCTATTTCCAAGTGTACTAAAAATGCCCAAGAAAGGTTAGTCTCTCTAAATAATGCTATATATTTCAGTGATTCATAGTTGACCAACACACACAAACAGACACATATACATTCACATATATATGTGTATTTACAGATAAATGTAGGGGAGGGAGATTAGTCAGGGTTTTCAATGAACCCTGGCTTAATATGTAGATATGTACTTATGCAATTATGGAGGCTGACAGTCCAGAAGATCTACAGTTCACAAGCTAGAGAACCAGAAGAGCTGGTGTTATAAGTTCCAGTCCAATGGCCAGCAAGCTTGAGACTCATGAAGAGCCAATTGGTCAGTTTGAATCTGAATGCAAAGGGTGGGGGTGGAGGGGAGCAAAACAAAAACCTTTGGTCCAGATAGAAAGCAGTTAGGTAGGAGTAATTTCCTTTTATGCAGTGGGGGATCAGACTTTTGTTCTATTTCCACCCATATTATGGAGGGTAACTTGCTTTACTAAATAATTTACTCACTAGTCAGTTTACTAATTTAAATGTTAAACTCACCCAAAAACACATTCTCATGACTCAGCCAAGTTGAGACAGAAAATTAACCCTTGCAGATAGATAGATACATGAAGGAAGGGAGAAGGAAAGAAGGAAAAATGGAAGGAAAAAAAGAAGGAAAGGAAGAAAGGAAGGGAGGGAGGGAGGGTAAAAGGAAGGGAGGTATGTAAACCCAAAATTGGCTTACACATCCAGAGAAAACAAAAATGCATATAGGAAACAGAAACTGGTAAGATTAACAGTGTTCATTCTTTAGAAACATCATCAATAGTTTAAACCCTGCACATATGAGTGGTCAGTATAATAAATAACATTTCTAATCTAGTTTCATTTTTTAAGTATCTAATTTTCACTCTGATTTTAATATTTTTATTCTATTTAATGGAAGATCATCTGGCATTGCAATATTCTTCATTAATCAAAGAATTTTTGTGTTAGTAGACATTGTTAGGGCCAATTCTGTTAAAAAGATGAAAGGTCTCATAAATTAAAATTTAATTATCTTTGACATTAGATCCATTGATTTTTCTTAATAAATCTTTATAAACATCAATTTTACAGCTTTCTAGAGGAGAATGTGTAAGTATTGACATTCAGAAGTGCATGCATTAGAAGTTTTATAATTTCTTAAGTGGTCAAAATAAAAAAAGTTTGGATTATTTCTTGCTCTTTATGATGATATTCATTTACTCCTGTGTTCTGCTTCAAAGCAAACCCACAAAGGATTTCTTGCAATTATAATTAAACATTATTTGTCTTTATCAAGTACTTAAGAGAAAAAAATGATTATTTTTGAACCCAGGGAATTGTCTTATGTGTCAAACATCAAGACGCATTTCTTTATTGAGAAAGACACTATCCAATATATATTGGAATAAGAGATCATAGATGTCCTATTATATTTTTATGAGAAAATGTTTCTCCCTTCCTGGTCTTTCTCCATGAATTTTTTTTTTATATATGCAAGACTTAATTATTTGATATAAGATAGGGAAAGAGGAACCAATTTACCTGCCAGTAAAAAAACTTTAATTACTCCCATCTTCGTCTTGCTCCTCAACCTCACAGCATAGAAAATTTGATGTAAGCATTTATCATTTAATTCCATGGAATCAAAAATTAATTAATATTTCCCGTGTCCCCCTTCTCTGCACGTATTTCCCCAGGAACTTCAACTGTGAAATGGGCTCTTCTGATATCAATCCCAAGAGAAATAGAAAGAAATTGGGCACTATTAATAGAAATTCATTTCTTCATAACATGATTTATTTTATTATTTGAGGAGATAATAAAATTTATATAAATAATACTCCACACTGTAATTGAGCATAGACATTGGAAGTAAATTGCTTGGGTTTGAATCCTGTTTCTGTTGGTTGCTAGTTGTGTGACCCTTCCATTTTGTCATCTTTAAAATATGGATGAAAATAACAACTGCTGTATAACAATATCACAGGTTTAATGAAAGGCTTAAATGAGTTCATAGAGATAGACACTTAGTAGAGTACTCTTTTAGTGTTTGCTATTATATAATAATATCAATTTGAAAAAAATGTATTTACTATAGTATAATGTCTACTTCTGTATATGACCAATTGATATCTTTTAAAGACAGGTTTTGTTAAGGTGTTAGTGATTGAAGCACCCCAGAAAGACCTTTACAGGCACTATCCCATTTTAAAAAATAAAAAAGAAACTGCCACCCCTAAACAGATAAATTTCTTCGATCACAGTTATTTTACTCCTTATCTAACACTGCTTACATAGATAAAAGTGAAAGTATATTTCCTCATATTATAAGATTAGTTAGAGGAGATAACTAATATTTTATTGATTTTGGGGGATGTGGAAACTTATTACAGCTGGGCTGCATTTAGGATAAATTGCATTTCTGTACATTTTTAATCAGTTGTGTCTGATGTTAAAATATATGTTTATGACAGAAAACAAAAGGACTTTGGATGGATAATTAATACAAAAATTAGTAAATTTTTAGTTTGACCATGTCAGCAAATTTTTATGTACTTCTAAACTGCTAAGACATTTTGCAAAAGCCATTATCAGCATCATATGTTTATGTATAATTATTGGTAGGTGGAAAAATATGCCTTTTGTATCTTTTTATATGTATTTAGTTTGCATTTTAAATTATTAGTTAATAGTCCTAATTCAATACCATTCAAATGTTGCTTTTCTCTTTTGCATAAATTTGATCATTTGTGGATGAATCACAAAGAGTTCAGATTAAATACACTGAATTAGTTTTTTTCTTCTTAATCATGGAAACTCTAAAAACAAGTTTACATAAATATAGTGCAAAGCAAAAGTTTCTACTATTTATTTAAACTTGTAACAATTTGGGCAAAATTGTGAACTTATATTTGGTCCACAGACGTTTGATTATAACTTGCTTACACTTATTGACACATAAACTAATTTTATTAAAATAAAGTTTTTATTTCTGAAATTGACTATCTTTACATCTTTGTTATATTTTTTCAAATACAAAGGATCACTAAGAATAATATAGATATATTCTTAATATATCACTAAGAATAATATACCATTAATAAAGAAATCTATTATTAATATTTATATGGGAAAATGTTGAAAACCTACCATCAAAATACAATAGAAATTACATATTAAGCTGTGCTTGGACCTATTTAATAGGGTCAGATAACCAGTACTCTGACCTGGGAAAATACACATTTATTGGGCTATTAAATGGAGTTTCTTGTTAATAAACAGAAATTATTCTTGATGAAATCTCAAAACTAAAAGTAAACCTTAAGGGCTATACTTCAAGATTTTCATCTGCTTTTACTAGGAAATATAGCACCCCTGTATTGCCCACTAATTATATTGTCGAATGCCCAATTCTAATGGGATAGTTCATATTTAAGCAAAATAGCTTCATGCTTAATATAAGATTAGTGCGCTAAGAATTCTAATCCATACTCTGACACCAGATGTTTTGTTGGATAGAGATGAACTTTGGAAAATTATAAATGAACTTATATATCTATTTTGGCCCACTTCCTTGTCAGCAATTTATATTACTTATGAAATGTTTTTAAATATAAAAGAAAATACCTCGGTACTATTTTAATTCAGTTTTTAAAAATCTACAAAAATTTCACGTTTTTATTATTATTATTTATAATAATAATTATTATTATTAATATAGCACTTATTTTTAGATATCTCTTTAGTTGTTTGATCTGACTTAAAAAGTATGCGAAAGGTAGAATATCCGATGTTGTGATGTAACGGGGTTGGCAAATCCCCTTTCTAAAAACCAACTATTAAAATGGACAAAATTGTTAAAAACAGACTTTAAGTGCTGTTAGGAACTGACCAAATGTAAACAAATGCATTCTTGAAAAATTGTTGGAGTTTGAGTAAGAACAATAGGCGTCTGTAGCATATTTGCTTCAGGCTACTCCCATCCATTCCACCCAGTAGGGCTCTAGTTCTACTAGGATAGAAAAAGACCCCAAAACCCTCAGTTTCAGTGCCAGTGCTGAGTCAATTAGGAGTGGAAGGCATAACATTTTACACTCAAGTTGTTGGTAAGAGTGGCACTCTCAATGCTCAGTGAATGGAAATCAGAAGCTCTGACAGCCTGAGGTTGCATTCTGGTTGGAGCAAACCAGGGATCAGTGAATTTAGAATTTTAACAAAGAAATCCAGAAAATGAAGCAGGCTTTTATAAGGTCTCCACACATTTCTGACCACCCTCTGCATGCGTGTATGCAGGAGAATAGAGAAAATCCAAAATAAACACATTTTCCTGTATGACCAGGTGACTGCTCACATATGCAGAGATTCAGAAGGGCCCAGAAAAGAAGACTAGCAGATCTGAGAACAGCGAGATATTTGAAGGCAATTTCCAGCAAGCTTGAGCATAGCTTCTGATGAATCATTCCCTAACAACAAAGCAGTATAAATTAAAGAGTGAACCCTAAAATACCAGGTTAAATAAAAAAGATACATAGATAAAACTCAACAGAGACATGAATAGCCACATACGGCTGTATAGATTGATTGTACAGATTTTTATGGGAATATCACTAAATAATAAACAAATAACATCAACAACAAATATCATGGGAAAAAGCCAGAATCCAAAGTTGCTAAAATATATTATTGACTATATTAAAGTGTCCAATTTTCAACAAAAATCATGAGATATGCAAAGAAACAGGAAGTTGTTAAAAATTGTTTTCCAGTGAGCCCACATGTAGGACTTAGCAAATAAAGACTGTAAAGCAGCATTATACAATATCTGACAACCAAGTTGGCAAACTTGTTGCAAGGGTGTTGCTAATATTTTTTTGATATCAGAGGGATTATTTCTGATGCATTTGTACCAACTGGACTAACAGTTAATCAAGTTTACTGTTTGGAAATGGTGCTGAAAAGGCTGCATGAAAAGTTAAATGAAACAACTTGAACTTTTCGTCAACAATTCATGCCTCTTGCATCACAATGCACCAACTTACACTGTCTGTGAAGGAATTTTTAGCCAGTAAACAAATAACTCTATTGGAACACCCTCCCTACTCACCTGATATGGTCCCCAATGGCTTCTTTAAAGATAAAGGAAATATTGAAGGAAGACATTTTGATGACATTCAGGACACCAAGGGTAATATGATGAGAGCTCTGATGGCTATTCCAGAAAAAGAGTTCCAAAATTGCTTTGAAGGATGGACTAGGTGCTGGCATTAGTGCATAGCTTCCCAAGGGGATTTCTTCAAAGATGACCATAGTGATACTCAGCAATGAGATACGCAGCACTTTTTCTAGGATCTGTTCACAAACTTAATTGGCAGACCTCATATTTCACAATATCCTGAACCTCCTTTTATAGTACTGATCATATATAGTATTTATATTAAAATTTAGTATTAAACATATAAAATTTATTTCTGGACCTGAGAATTTAATTGTCCATGAAATTTCTCTTTCCCTCTGGCCCAGTGAGCAGTGACATTTGAGATGGTAGCTGCTTAATTCAGCTTGAGTCCCTGAATGAGAAGCATGAACAGAACCATTTCTTCCTCAATCCTGATCCACAGTGGGGTAGCAGAATACATGAAAAAGAAGCCTTTGTTGTTAAAAGAAAATCAAAGTTGGGAATTGTTTTACTTTACAGAATAACCTAGCTTCTCCTCACTGATAGAGTCTACATCTCCTTGCCTTTTCTATCTCCCTATGTGAAAACTCTATTGTGACTCCAATGTTTATTCATAAAAATGTACTATTGTTTTGGGCATATGGCACATGTATGTACCTTTCTTTTTTCATGTTACATTATGTGTGTAAAAATAGTGACATTTATATATGTAGACCAATTTTAACTATTGTATCTAATTTCTTTGTGGGAAAGAACATTTATCTATTTACCTACTGAATCATTTCCCCTGCCTCATAACTTAGGAGTGAAGCTCCTTACAGATGAGCAGGTGACTCCTTTTGCATTGTGCAAGCATTTCTGTGAACTGAAAGTTAAATATATAATTGACCAAGTTTTGGATCACTTTTTCAACTTTAACAGGTTTTCCCAAATATTCTTTGAGGTGGTTGTAGCAATTTAGATTTTCATTAGTGATATATAACAGGTCCCATTTCTTACGTTTTGTCCACTATATAGGTCTATTAGACATTTATTCTGTTGCTACTCTGGTGGATGTGAAATAAAATTTCATGGTTGTTTTAATCTGCATTTCCCTGATTGCTAATAAATTTGGAGGTCCATTTGGGGATCTTTTTTGTGATTTACCTTTTCAAATGATTTACCCACAAATTTTCCAATTTGAGTGCTTATTATTTCATAATATTTTTGTGGAATGTTTTTAATATAGCCTGAACAATAAATCTTTGCCAGTTATGGTCTCAAATATCTGTTGCTTTTCATCTGGATTTAATCATACTTATTTTTAGAATATGGATCTTTAAAAACTTAATGGAGTTAAATTTATTCTCCTTATTTAGTGATGGATGATCAAGGCAGGAAAGAAAGTTCTGATACTTTATCTTATACTAAATGTTATGTTTTTACTTTCCCCTTCATAATATTTTATTCAATATTTCTACCTGGTAAGGATAATATCTGCCTGAAATTATTATAGAAAATTGTCTCGATCATTCTTATCCTTTCCTTTTATATATAAGGTTTAGGGTCAGTTAGTCAAATTCTGTGAAATTTCAAGCTATTTATAGATTAATTTGGGGTAAATTTCCATTTTTATATTGTTAAAGAATGTATTCCCTTAATAACCAAAGAAATCTTAAGAAAAAAGAACAATGTTGGAGGTATCATACTCCCTGACTTTAGCTTACACTACAGGGCTACAATAATCAAAACAGCATGGTATTGGCCAAAAAATAGACACGTAGACCAATGGAATAGAATTGAGAACTCAGAAATAAAACCACATATATATGGACAGACAATTTTTGACAAGGAAGCGAAAAACATACAATGGAGAAAAGACAGCCTCTTCAATAAATGGTGCTGGGAGAATTGGAAAGCCACATGTAAAAGAATGAAACTGGACTGCTGTCACCATGTACCAAAATTAATTCAAAATGGATCAAAGACTTAAGCATAAGACCTGACAAAGTAAACTGCATTGAAGAAAACATAGGTACTAAACTTATGAACCTTGGGTTGAAAAAGCATTTTATGAATTTGACTCCAAAGGCAATGGAAGTAAAAGCTAAAATAAACGAATGGGACTATATGAAACTTAAAAGCTTCTACACAGCAAAAGAAACCATTAACAAAATAAAGAGACAACCAACTGAATGGGAGAGGATTTTTGCAAACAGTGCCTCCAATAAGTGGCTAATATCCAAAATATGCAAGGAACTCATGCAACTCAACAACAAAAAAACAAACAACCCAATTGAAAAATGGACAGAGGACCTGAAGAGACATTTCTCCAAAGAGGACATACAAACAGCAAATAGTCATATGAAAAAATGCTCAATATCACTAATCATCAGAGAAATGCAAATAAAAACCACAATGAGATATCACCTCACCCCAGTCAGAATGGCTATCATCAACAAGACAAATAGTAACAAGTGTTGGAGAGGCTGTGGAGAAAAAGGAACCCTCATACACTGTTAGTGGGAATGCAGACTGGTGCAGCCATTATGGAAGGCAGTGTGGAGGTTCCTCAAAAAATTACGAATAGAATTACTGTATGACCCAGGAATCCCCCTCCTGGGTATCTACCCAAAAAATTTGAAAACATTTATCCATAAAGACACGTGTGCTCCAGTGTTCATTGCAGCTTCATTTACAGTGGCCTAGACATGGAAACAACCAAAATTTCCTTTGATAGATGAATGGATAAAGAAGTTGTGGTATATATGCACAATGGAATACTATTCATCGGTAAGAAAAGATGAAATAGGAACATTTGTGACAACATGGATGGATCTTGAGATTATAATGTTAAGCGAAATAAGTCAGACAGAAAAAGCAGAGACCCATATGATTTCACTGATATGTGGTATGTAAACCAAAAATAACAAAAGATCTAGACAAACAAATGAGAAACAAAAACTCATAGACACAGACATTAGTTTAGTGGTTACCAGAGGGTAAGGGGGGAGGGAATGGTGGATGAGGGTAAAGGGGATCAAATATATGGTGATGGAAGAAGAACGGACTCAGGGTGGTGAACACACAGTGGGATTTATAGATAATGCAATACAGAATTGTACACCTGAAATCTATGTAACTTTACTAACAATTGTCACCCCAATAATCTTTAATTAAAAAATAAAGAATGTATTATTTTGCTTGACTTAGGTCTCCTTTTATGCCTTTTATTGATTCAATGTTAAAGTTTTCTTTATATAATTTCATATACCTAAAGATTTATCGTAAGTAACATAATGTTTGCTATTATTTATGCATATTATAATTTTACGGTTTCTGATTTTCGTACAGGTGGTGTATATCTAGAAAAGTTACTAAAACTATATACATAGCTAAATTATGTTTGCTGTTATTTAACTTAGTATTTTTATATCCACATTATTTGGTGATATTTTTCTTTCTTAAACAGTTCTTGTATGAATTTCTACATAAGCCTCATAAAATAAGTTGAGGCTCTTTTTCTGTCTTCTTATTTTGCATAGGTTATTTTTCATCCAAGTTTGGTAAAGAACTTGTAAAAGCATGTGGACATGATGATAAAAGATGGGCACCAAATTTTGACTACCTGGTTGTTTTCTATCTGGGTCCCACGAGTCTCCTCTGGTTTTCCATTTCTTGTTAAGTATTATTTTAAATTTTTTCTAGGAAATTATCTCCGTAGATAAAATAGACAATATTTATTTTAAATGTCCGTTTGTGATTTTGTTTTAATGATAGCCAAGATTTATTTTAATCAGGTATGGTAATACACACTGACATGGAAGTTTCCATTATACTGTCAGTCCCCTAGATACAGGAGACACAGCATACTCACAAAGCAGAGCTATATGGGGAAGCAGAGAGGTGGGATGAGCAGGCAGAAAAGACAGAGAAACTGCTGGCTGGTGCCTTTATTGCTGTTTTCATAGGATGGAACGGGTAAGGCAAGGTATACAGCTAAGTAGATTTACGATTGGATAATGTGAATAATTTTGGTGGGCTCTGGGATGTAAGAGCAGTCCCTAAATGACGGGTACCTGGCCCTGTTAGGGGTAAGGACTCTGGATTATTTGGTTTATTGGTTTACATATTAAAGTCATACTCCCAGGCAAGCCATTTACTATCTCTAGTAATTAGCTGACCCTGGGAGAGGCAGTAAGCAAGCTCCTAAATGTTAGCATATCAAGAAGAGAAAAAAATGTATATATGAAAATAAAGCTAATACAGATTTTAACTTTTTCCCCCTGTATCTGTAAGTTTATTATTTGTTTATTTACTTCCTGTTTATCTCTCTGTTTTCTGTCTCAGTCACAACACTGTAAGCATGTTGAAGGCAGGGATCATATCTGTTTCTTTTATCTATCACCTCACACGATGCCTAATACACAGTAATACCAAAGCAATATGTGTTGAATGTGTGAATAAATGAGGAGACAAATAGTGTTTTCTTTCATACTCTATTGTATCTTTTATTATTTTCCTTTGTCCTGATGCTTAATTTAATTAACTATTTTTCTAATAAAACTTGCTTCTGCTATTCTGTTCAGTTTTCTGGGGGTGGGCAGGAAGCAGTATTTAAGAATGTCACAAACTTTAGAAGAGATTTCAACTTCCATCTTTTGGACTACATGTTGGACAGATTTGTAGAGCCAACTTTGCCTATAAAACCTACATTTGATAGTAGAGCTGGGGAAAAAAGAAAATACTAAGCCCACCTCCAAAATGCCTCTTTCCTTGGGAGGAACTAGTGTGGAAAGGAAAAGAATTTTAGGGAAAGAAGACATAAGATATTCTTATTTTACATATTTCCTAAGAGCAGATCTCAGGCTACTTGGCCTGTTCGACAATTCTTCCTACTAAATACAAATTTTATAGTTTCACAAGTATGTGCAAAGTAGCTTTCATTGGAAAACAAAGGCAAAGTCAACATAAGAAATAATTATGGAAATACTAACATTGTGAAATATGGTTTGTAACACTCTACAGAAGTCTAGAAATTTACATATTAAAACTA
This sequence comes from Rhinolophus hipposideros, assembly GCF_964194185.1. Lineage (NCBI taxonomy): Eukaryota > Metazoa > Chordata > Mammalia > Chiroptera > Rhinolophidae > Rhinolophus > Rhinolophus hipposideros. The sequence goes on along the minus strand of NC_138051.1, from coordinate 24,732,130 downwards.
AAGCAAAACATTTAATTGGCAATGTCAATTAAGAATAACAATATATTATTCTTGCAAAGCCTTGGCAAGAATAAAAAACCTTTATGGGGCAGATGTCTTAATATTTACAATGCAAGTAGCAGCTGGTAAACTTTACAGAATCTTGATGGCAAATGAGTGATTTTTCGTAACCTGCAAAATAATAAATATTTTCATTTTTTAAGAAAAAAAGTAACAACTCCTATGCATATGGAAAATGTGAAACTTGATATGCCTAAATTAAGAATAATTTCCCATGTCATGTGAGCCTTGTTGCCCATAATTTTATTGATGGCATTTTTTATTAGTCCCCAATTCAATTCTGCTTGTAAGATGAAAAAATAATTTATTTCAATGTTTCAGCGCTTAACATATTATGACTTTCATCCTTCAATACAAATACAGTTATTCTACCTTACAAAGCTATAAGCCCTGTGGACAGGGCATGAATGTTAAAAGGAACAATCCATTCTTCTTCAAAATAGGGAAGAGATGGAGTTCCTTCTTAGGAATACTGCCTCTTTATGCTGTCATCTGTAATCATACAGAATATGTGATGGTGTTAAGAAGGGATATTAGTCACAATAATTTACAAATGTCAGCAAGCATACACTTCCTTTTTTCTGAGTATCTTAGCAATGACTCAGGACTTTAAAGATTCTCTGAGTGTTAGCAGTTTAGCAAGTTAACATATATCATTACTTTGTGCCCCTTTTTGAAGTAAATGCCTTAAATACACTCTGCTTCCATAGTCAACTCTTTACGGCATTGTAGGTGTGCCAGATTAAATACCTTTTTGGAGGAATGAACCTGGAGAACCATTGGAAGTCTAGCTGAACAGAAGTCCTATAACTAAGGATATAAAGAAGCCACATTGAAACCTGTAGGAGGCTTGGAGATGTGGAAAAGGGTGGTCCCAAACCCATGTGTGGTGGTTGAGAATCAGGAGGGATATATCGGCTTCAGAGGTTCCCCCCTTAAGAATGAGGGGTCGCAGTCCCACACTGGGCTCCCCAGATCAGAGCACCAGTGCCGGTAAAAGGAGTCCCCACAACGTCTCGCTGTGAAAATCAACAGGGTTTCCATCTATCTCAGTGAGACAGAAGGCTTCTAGAAACCCAGGCATCTGCTTAAAGGACCTGCACAGACTTCACTCCCAGGCACTTACCTTGGTCTTCCACAGAGGGACGGTGGCTCGTGAGGCACCAGAGATATTAGTGAGAGACTGAGTTGTGTGACTTCAGGGAGAGGGCTGGAGGAAGAGTCATCATTGTCCCTGTGTTAAGCCCTCCTCCCACGTGGCCAAATCTGAATCTGCAAATTTTGATGGCAAGGAAAGAGCTTTATATTTCCTCCTTAAGGTTACCAGGAGACATTCAAGTCAACTCATCAAGGATTAACAATGAGGGCATTACTAGACCAAATGCTGATGGGGGTATAGGCAGATGATCAAAGATGGGAAGGTTACCAGTTGGCTAGTAGATACCGGGCTAGTCCCCAGAACCAAAGTAGCGACTGCTTTGAGAAGTATCTGTAGCTATGCATAAGCAGGAAGAAGCAGTCAAGAGAGGCAAGAAACAGGAGAGGAAGAAGTAAGAGGTACCCAAGCTAAAAGAGGGACAGAGGTCCTGGTCCTGAAAGACTGCAATAAGGAGTGCATAAGGCCATTGCCTGAGGGACGGGGAAGGGGCACACGGTAAAGTGCACATAGACTGTAGCCCCAAGGGAAGAGGGATGTCCCCCCCCTGGGGTAAACTATAAGGGACAGGACTCCAAAGGGGATGCCCTTTCCCCCAGCCTTACACTGTCCTTCTTTGCCTCCTAGATAGGTAGCCAAGTCTTCATCCCTCAGGATTCTCTCCTCGGATGCGTCCTGTCCAACTGGAACCAATTTGACCCCCCGGACACTGAAGAAGAATCTCATCGTCTTTTGTAATATGACCTGACCCCAATACAAGTTAGATTATGGAGAAAGTTGGCCAGGAAATGGCAGTGTAAATTACACTATTCTACAGCTAGATTTATTTTGTTGCAGGATGGGAAAATGGACTGAGGTACCCTATGTCCAGGTCTTTATGGCCCTCAGAGATTATCCAGATCTCTGCTGCTCTTGTAAAATAACCCCTCAGTTTTGCTTCTGGTATCCTGCCCATCAGGGAACTTAATAACCCATTCACCTGCACATATCCTCCAATCCCCTATTTCTGAGGGACTGGGGTACTCAGCCCCTCCTAGCTACCTTCTTCTACTCCTCCAGGCCCTTTGCCTCCATACTGGGTTCCTTGCTAGCCCCAAAGGTTTGCCCACTCCAAGATGTCATTGATTTCTAGCAGGCAACCTTTGTAGGGTGCATTTTCCTTTTTCAATGCAGGACGTTCTTTATAGAAAGGCAGATCTGAGGAGATACTCAGACACCTCTGAGAAGTATATTGATGTATTTTGGAGGCTCACCCTTACTTTTGATAATTACTTATAAAGATATTCATGTCATCATAGGGCAGGCTCTCTCCTAAGCAGAAAGGGAGATGATCATGGAGGCTGCCACTTCTATGCAGATGGCCTCTATGTGACAGACCCCAGTTATCCAATTGGAGTCTGATCTCATTTGAGACTATCACACCTCAGAGGGCACCTGGCAATAAAATTACTTGGTCATATGCTTAACTGAGGGTATGAAACAAAGCAATATTAAGCCAACTAACTACCATAAATTAGCCACCATAGATCAAGGCCCCTCTGAGAACATAATGGCCTTCTTGAGTAATTTCAGGAAGCCCTCATTAAACACACAAATGTAGACCTCAACCCTCTGGAAGTGGAGCTAATGCTCAAGAACCAGTTCATTCCCAGCCTACCCCAGATATCAGGAGGAAGTTACAGAAACTAGCATTAGGACTTAATACCGGGCTGGGGTAACTTGTTAAGATAGTCACCTTGGTCTTTTACTGTTGGGAACAGGAGGAAGAGGAAAAGGCCAGGGAGAGGGAATGGGAGAAAGAAAGGCAGAGAATTAAGAGACAGTTTCAATTATTGGATGTTCTATAAATCTGACAGCAAACTCCTGGTTGCCCCGGGAATAAAACCCCAGGATGATGCTACAACTGCAGAAAGACTGGACACTGGAAACTTGAATGTCTGGAGAAGAAGAAGCCATGGACACCATGCCTCAAATGCGATGAGTTTGGCCATTGGGGAAAACACTGCCTGGAGAGCCGAAGGACCCTCTGGTCGGAACCCCAACCCATCCTGGTCTTGAACTGAAAGGGCCTGATGCTCCTTCCAGCTCCCAAAACTAGCATTATCACGAAGAGGATGGAGCCCACGGTGATCTTGGACATGGCTGGTAAGACCATACATTTCGTACTCGATACAGGAGCTGCTTATTTCTTGCTGAATTCTTTCTCTGGCACTCTCTCTCTCCTAACATATGTGAAATAGTTAGAGTTGAAGAACAGCCCACGACATGGAGGTTTACACCACCCTTATATTGTTAATGGGGGGGAAACTATTTGCACACTCCTTGGTTATGCCAGAATGCCCCAGTCCCCTCCTGGGCAGAAACATTCTCCAGAAGCTAGGAACACATCTAATATTTGGAAATCCCTTCCCTAATATACTTGCATTCCTTTCTGAAAGAGAGACCCATATCTCATTGGAACCCAAATAGCTAGATTCAGTGAACCCAGAAATTTGGGCAACAAGAGTCCCGAGATGAACTAAAAACGCCATCCCAGTTAAAGTTCAACGTAAGGATCCCTCTCATTACCCCCATCAGTGATAATACCCACTGAAACCTGAAGCAAAAGCCAGGCTACCCCTTGTTAACCAATTTCTTAAATATAATCTATTAAAATCCTGCTTGTCTCCCTGCAATACCCCAATTCTCCTGGTAAAAGTTTGGGGTACTATAGATTGGTCCAAGATCTAAGAATCATTAGTGAGACAATAATACTCCTCCACCCTGTATTTCCAAACCCATATATAATTCTCAGTGAGATACCTCCAGAGACAGAAAGGTTCACAGTCTTAGATCTAAAAGACGCCTTCTTTTGAATACCCCTTGACCCCTCTTCTCGATTTCTATTTGTCTTTGAATACGATGGGAATGAGCACTGTCAGTAGCTCACTTGGACTGTCCTCCCACAAGGATTCCAGGATAGTCCATACCTTTTTGGTCTAGCTTTGGCAAGGGACCTGGCCAACCTGTCTCTTGAGCAGGGGATGCTCATATTCAACATGTGGATAATTTACTCATTTGTTCCCCCATCCAAGAATTACCACAACACCGCACAATACAGATCTTTACTTCCTGGCAAAACAAGGTTACAAGGTCTCTAGGCCCAGTTAGTGAGACAACAAGTCCAATATTTAGGATTAATTCTAACACCAGGAGAGTGAAAGTTATCTCCTGAGAGGGTCCGGTGATTACTGAACTGCCCTCTCCTACAACAACAACAAAAAAACAACTTAGGACATTCCTTGGATTTTCAAGGTACTGTAGTCTCTGGCTAATAATATGGGCTCAAGGTCCAGCCTCTATGTGAAGCCCTCAAAGAGAGCAAGGAACAAGTCCCCCTTATCTGGGGCTATGGCTAGTCTTGGAACAGCCTTTGAGCTGTTGATAAAGGACCTTATTCAGGCTCTGGCCTTAGGGCTGCCCCAGCACAAATCCCTACCAGCTATGAGTTACCAATAAATAGGGTATAGCCCTAGGGATTAACCCCAAAATTAGGCCCCACTCAATGCCTACTTGGATATTTATCTAAGAGATTAGACTCCGTGGCACAGGGCTGTCCAAGATGTCTACAGGTGGTGGCAGTTATGGCCCTTCTAAGAGAAGAGGCTTCTAAAATTACTCTAGGACAGGCCTTGGAGGTTTTTACTTCTCACCAGATGTCTACCTTACTAGCCCTTGATGGACCTCATTGGATTACAGGCAGCAGGATATTAAAATATCAGGTCCTGCTGTTAGGAAATCCTGATATTACCATCCAAAGGTGTACCACCCTTAACCCTGCTACCCTATTACTTTGTCCGGAGGAGGGAGCCCCAATACATGATGACAAGGGCTCCATGAGTCTTGTCATTTTGGATGAGATAATAGGATGTACCAAATTTGCAAAAAGATATTTACTGGAAAGGAAGTATACAAAGCAGTCGAACAATTGTGTCATGCCTGTTCACTTTGTACCTATAATAACCCTAAAGAAAGTAGCCCATCCCTGTTTATACAACCAATCCAACAACATCAAGGAAGTTAGTTATCCATGAAAGGATTGGCAACTAGACTTTACTCAGTTATCCCCATGTATGGGATGTAAGTACCTCTTGATCTTTGTTGATACCTTCACCAATGGATGGAGGCATTCCCCACCTGGACAGAAAGGGCCCAGGAGGTGGCTAAACAATTATTAAAGGAAATCATCCCTAGTTTTGGCCTACCCCAGTCCTTAAAGTGTGACAATGGACCTTCTTTTGCCTCCCACATCACCCAATAGGTAGCCAATGCCCTTGGAATAAGATACTTTATACATTCCTCTTGGAGACCCCAGAGTTCTGTCAAGTTAGAAGGAACAAATCAAATCCTCAAGAAAGCTTTGTGAAGAAACCTCACAATCATGGCTTGACACCCTGCCTGTAATTCTACTGTGGGTTCTAACCCTCCTTAGGCTTTTTCACAACTAAGCCCCTGTGATTCTTTGTATGGCAGAGACTTCCTTTCATCTGACATGCTCTTAGACACAGAGGCTAGGAACCTCCTCCAATATGTCACTTCCCTGTTACAATTCCAGGAAACCCTCAGGGCATATGGGCACAAGGTTCTGCCTTCGCCCATGGAACATGACTCACAATCAGCACCCCAGTACCCGCCTGGTAGCAAAACACTCATGAAGTCTTAGAAGGATGGCAGCCCTACATCCCAACTAAACCCTAATTGGAAGGGCCCCTTCACTGTGTTACTTTCTACCCCTACATCTGTCAAGGTGCCAGGATTCCCTAGCTCAATCCCTCACTCACAGATAAAATCCTAGAAGGGCAATGAAGGAGAAGATGTGCCAACTGGATCTCAGTACTCCTGTGAACCATTAGAGGACCTCCAATAACTGTTGGGGAAGGTGCCAGAGAAGTGCTAGTAATTAACCCTGACTACTAGACATATTCCTTGCCACTTTTTGCTTAATATTTATCATAGTTTTTATTTTTCTTTACACTTGTGCCCCTCCTGATACCTTGCTACATAACTGTTTCTTACGCAATCAGGCTAACTTATTAATATAATACTGATTTTTTTTTTTTTTTAGTTTTACTACACTCCCAGCTTCGTTGGGGGAAAGGGGATTATAACACTCTTGTTAACTTTTCCAACAAAACTGAAAAAGGCAATGACCTCCCTGACGGCTAGATATGCCATAGATTACCTGGAAACACTCCTCCTCTCAAATTTCAACCTACCCACTCTAATCTCAGCCTTACCTTGCTTTCAGGGATCCCCAAGGAGTTCCCTAGGAACTCCCCTTTATTTGTCAAGCTAGACCCCTCAGCAACAAGCTTGGGCTTTATCTGATCCTAATATTCAATCAGTCCAGTACAACTGAGGTCCAAATCCTTAATTGCACATCCTCCTCCAGCCCTTGTCACATTTGCATACTTCAGAATAAAGATTACATCTCATCTGTCTGATTCTCCTATTATTCCATGACCTTTAACAGAAAATGCATCCCAAATACTACCTTTTGGTATCCAGCTGGCCACAAGGTCCACGACCGCAACCAAGACATAAATCCCAGAAATGTACACACATATTGAGAGAGACTTGAAAGCATATCCTGGAAACTTGACTGTTTACCTCCCAGAATGGAAATGGTACCAACAGGACCCAGGAATGCTAAACTAAGGGGAGGCCTTTTATCTCCCCAATGTAATGCCGCCTCTCCTTGGGGCTTAGGTCTAATTATTTGGTTTAACAACTCCTATCTGCACTGAGCTTGTACTCCCCTCCACCCCGGATATCTATATTTCTGAGCCCCTTTTCAAAATGAACTACCCAACAAAGAGTTGTGTTATAGAATATACCACCAACCACCTATAGCCCTAGCCTATGCCTGCATTGACAACTCTCAATTTTAAGGTCAATGCACCCTTGGCCTTCTTGCTCCATAGGACATTTCAGTTACTGTTTATAACATACCTAAACAGACCTAAACAGACCACTGGATTGATACCAGCTGGCATAGGGGCAGACATTGGCCTGGTGGCTGCCTGGTTAGGGTTTGTCTACCATGAGGCCATTCTAACCAATTTAACAATGTCCTTAGCCGACTTAGCCCAGGATACTGGAGATGCCCTCCAAAATCTTCAACGATCTCTTGACTCACTAGCTAATGTCCTCGACAACAGAAGGGCCATTGACTAACTCTTGGCAGAACAAGGGGGGGGGGTAGTTGCAGCCAATAAGTCTTATACTGTATTTATATCAATGCCACCAATCAGGTAGAGGAAGACAACCAGAAGATTTATAATCAGGCAGAATAGCTTCTAATTTTGCGAAGGACAGTCCCATGACAGATTTGCTCTAACAGGCTGTAAAAACCATTACCGTCCCTGACCTGATTTCTTTCTTTGCTTTGTTCCTTAGTCACTATCATCCTGTTGCTGATTTTTGGCCTCTGTCTTTTTAACCGTCTTATTAAATTTGTCTCTTCTAAATTATAACAGCTTATATCAAGAAGATGTTTCTTCAGGGACTTCAACCTGCCCCTGTGGACACAGAGACCCTAAAGATGTACCAGTCTCCCCTTGACACTATGGCTCACAGGTTTCACCTCCTCCTTACCATACATATGGGGCAACACCTCCTCCATCCTGACAGAGAGCAAAAGGATGAGACCCAGATGATAATTCCACCCCTTTTCAGCCAGAAGTAGATATAGAAGAGACACAGGGCTCCTCTCCTAAAAAGTTTCAGGGTCTCAAACTCTTGCAGGGGGAATGATAGAATGAGTAGCAAAGTAGACATGAGCAGAGCAGGAGGAGGAAGAATGAGGAGGCCCCCACAGGTACCCAGTGGCGTCCTCAGCAACCTGTGAGAGGCCCACTGAAGTGAGTAGCCAGAACAGAGACTTGGGCTAATGCAAACATATTAGGATGAAGGAGACATGCAGAATGAGGAGAAAAGCAGGAGCAGGAGAGGAGGATAATCCAATCTATAGGATATAAGGCCAGGGTCCTAGAGACCTTGGCCTGCTCTCCACCTCCAGTCAGCCCTCACCTTGCTCAGAGTATACTCGCTTTGCAAATAAAGTTTGCTGTCTGCCCCTTGCTTGACTCCTGTCTCTTGACTGAATTCATTCTTTGAAGAAGAATAAGCACGGAGGAAAATCGTCGTTCCCGGTGACAAAACAAAGCTGCTGAGGCACTCTGATCTTCACGTTTTGGTGCTTGCACAATTACAATAGGCTGAGTAAAATCAATCTCCTTGTTTATTTTATTTTGTTTTTTGTCTTTGATAGGCCCAAATTTTCCAGTTCTGCCTGATACCCAGATGACGCTCACGCTGCCGCCCTAGGCACCACACTTTGGAAACTGCAATTCTAATGTAATTATAGGCAATTAGCAGAACATGTGATGCACACTATTAAGCCAAAGAGGAAGCTATTAAGGATGTGAAGCTGGTAAGCAGTTGGCCTAAGTAACATTTTTTCTCTGGTGAAGATTAGGACCTGAACTAAAAAGGGAAGAAACCCCCTCCTCCGCCAGCTGGTGGTGCAAAGGTGAGGTTACTTTCCAGACTGACTTTATGACCTTTCTTTCACTTGGTAAGGAGTCATCCCCAAAGGAGTGTGATCCCCACACATGAAAAGGGCTACAGTCCTGGAGGCCTATAGCAACTGAAGAAGGAAAACAGTCCTTCAAGATGCGGTAAGTAATCCTGGACATAGAGAATTCAACTTTATGCTTCTTGTATTATTACTACCAAAATAGTTAAGTCACTGTGATCTTTTCTTTGTTTATAAAAGCATTATTATATAATCCTCAGATTTAAATCACATTTCCACATACTCCCAGATAAAACCCAACCAACAAACAAAAGCCCTAAACTCTATTTTAACTAGAGAACACAAAGATGAAAATGCCGAACAGATTTCATGTTTAAATAAACACCCAGCAATGTTTTAAGCATTGCCTCTGTATTCATCGTTGGCATCAGCAAATTTAACAATTTGGGTGCTGTATCTTCGAACAGCAGTGTAGGCATTCTCTCAACATTACAAACCTTCTGGCATGACATTTCTATCTTGGGCCCAGCGTTAATGATGTTCCATGCTGACCCTCTCGTGTGAAGGCAGAACCGGAGAGCACAGCTTTGATAGAGGTGTTTACATGAATGTTTGATAAGGATCTGTCAGCTCCTAGCACTCTACAAGCCTAGGAACACAAAAGAAGCCAGGGAGCCCTGGAGCTTTTGCCACCTGAAAGCATAAGCTGGTGTGTTTACTGAAATTCAAATCAGCATTGAGATTTTTCTCTTTGTAGCTTCGATTGTAATTTATGTGTCATTTACTCAAAAAACCAGAACAAATGATAAAAGACAATAACTTTTTCTTAAAAGGATTTTGGGTATGGAGGTCAGAATTCTTTCAAGGTGGACTTATCTTGCTACATTTTGTTTGGTCCCACTGGACACAAAATATCATACAGATGGAAGGAAGTATACTTGACAGGTTAAACGGAGTTTTAAGAATGTTGGCTGTGTTCCTTTTCCCCCTGCTCCAGATCATAATACATTTATCTCATGAAAGAAAAAAATGATGCTTAGGAAAGACTTTGTATGTATACAGACCAATCGATATTTTGTCTGTCTTAATGTGGGCAAAACAGAAAAAGCACTGCACATATTAATTGGCTTTGAATTTTTTTGAGTCCCCCACACCTTTATTTTGGCAACGCTGTTTGTACTCTCTGGTCAATTATTCATGACTCTTGATATAGGACTGGAGACAACTTTGTTTTTGACAGTTCAGAGATATAACAAGTTAAAAATTTTGTGATGCCAGAAATCTCAACTTTATCCTTTTAAAATAATGTCTGCAAATTTATTGGCATTTCTGCTACAGAGAAATGGATAAAATGGCTTCTGGTATCTGGTATTCTATAAATAAAAGATAAAGATTATACAAATACTATAATCAGCATTGCAGTGGGCTGGATATTTTGTTGTCCTATTAAAATCATGTATATAAATATGTTTTGATTTGTGTGAAGTCCCTCAAAAATAGAACACAAGGAAATATTGAAAAGAAAGGACAAAGTGAGAAGTCTAACTACCTGCAGGTGACTCTCATCTTTCCCACTGACAAGTTCTGTTAAATTGAGTTGTGTGATCTCAGCTTGACAAAATTGTTTGAATTTCTGGATCAAGCTATTTTTGAAAACTAGTGTTATCCCTTAGATTTTTAATTTACATGAGCCAATGCATTCTTTAAAATACAACTACAAAAATACGTAAACTAGATAGAGACTGTTTTAATTTGCAACATTAGAACTTTCAAAAAATATTTCCATTCTAGGGTGAAATCGCCAACATAATATTATGAGGTATTCAATTTAATTCATCTTTTTCCTTTTCTGATAAGAAAGGGAACATTCATTCCCTCTTCCTATTATAGCATGGATTTCCTTATGAATATGTTAAGATTGGTCATTTATATTCTTAAAAAACATTTTCAATGTTGTACACATCTTTGTAAATTATTAAACTATTTTACTTCTGTATTGATTTTCTGAGTGGGTCTACCTAAGGCAGGGGATATGTTTACTATGATTACACGATTACACACACACACACACACACACACACACACACACACACATACACATTCTGGTACACAGAACTATCACAGAAAATTCCCATTAATAAATTGGACTTCTGTTTTTATAAAGTACTCCCATGATCAAGAATTATGGCTATATACCATAGGAAGTTACTTTCAGATTAGATCAATAGGACAACGTCAGGTTTCTGATCAGTGTTTTAAGGACTAACCCTGTAAAATGGCAGATTCACTAAACAATGACTAACTTCTTACCTCCCAATCTTACTGTGGTTCCTGTTTGGATATGATTTTACCAACCCTAATTCAAAAAAGTAGGCAAGCTTGAGCTAGCTGAGCATGATTTTAATAATATATTTCTTTTACAGTTTTATAACGTAGATATGGAAAAGTGGGAGAAATGTTTTTTTTTCTAAATTTGTTTCTTGAATATAACATGATAAAAAGGTCAAATGAATAAATACGCTTAAGAAATGCTAAGTTCTAATCTATTGAACAACTGTATTTACTAAATTACATCAAATAGATTAAGACTTTTTGAAAATCCAAGAACAAATTTGAACTAATTTGACCACAAAACTCTTTTTTCATAGACTGTCTCAAGGGTTGTACTTTGAAAAACATTTGACTAACCTGAAGGTTACATGAAAAATTGTAGTGGGCATCAGGACTAGAATAGTTTGCAGCCAACTCATTTATAGTCTTGAATTTCAAGTCAAATAGGTTACACTTTATTTATTTGTAAAATAAATGAGGCTATCAAAGTGTTTAGGATTCGGTGTGACACTTTCAGATTAATACCTAAAGATAATTATTCTAAAGATCCTTATACAATTAGATATACATCATGCAATTAATACTTTGCATCTTGCAAAATGCAAAGTATTAATTGCATGATGTATATCTAATTGTATGATGCAATTAATATTTTGCACGATACTTTGCATCATGAAAAAGAATACTTTTCCTCCCACCTTCTAAGTTCTTGTAGCTGGGCTAATAATGAAAATTACAGAGACAAATTAACAGGATAAAATCAAAATTTTAATACATGCACATGGGGAATTCACAGAGGCATGAAAATTCCAAAGACAGTGAGGCAACACTGGGTATATAAAACATTTTCAGACACAGGAAAAAGGTGATGAGGGAAGGGTATTAGATTTCAGAAGTGAGATTGGGTGATTTAAAGGTACTTGAGGTGTAGTGAAAACATACATTGCAGGCAAAATCTTGCTGGGCAACTCAGAAACAGTGGGACGCGGGGATTCTAGCTAACTGGCACTGCCTGATGTCCTCTTACTTATCAAACTTAATTCAAATTTGGCTGAGACATCATTCTAAGAGTTCCTTCCTGAAACAGATTCCTCTGTCTGAGTCTGTTGGGCATGAAAGGGGGCAGGGCCAAAGGTTCTTTCTGAGGCTTGTTTCTTAATAAACAGCTTAAAAGTCAGTGTCCCAAAAAACAGCTTTAGGGTAGCAAAATTTTGGTTTCCTTCACTATTAATCATTTAAAAGTCACATTATGTTTTTTCTTTAGATGATGAAAGCATACATGAGAATTTCGTTCAATCTATTTTTCCATATCTCTCAAGTTTTATATACTAAGCAAGTTTACAATTGTAGTTTTAAAAGTAATAACTCTTCGTTTGAGAAAGATCAAAAAACAGTTTTAGAATAGTATATTAAATATTGAGGAAAGATGAGAGAATGGATGCAAAAATAAATTATAACGATCTATGATTGATGTTATTAATTAGAAGAAATAAAGAAGATGAAATAGTTGTAAAGCATTTGGAAATATATATATATATATATATATATATATATATATGTGTGTGTTAAGAATTGATATTTAGATTTGGCAAATGATGGATGAGTAGGTTTCTTAGATTGGGTAGAGATGAAAATAAATCACTGCTATCAAAGAACTTATTTGGAGAAAGAAAGCTAATATATTTAAATGCTACTTTGCATAGACCTGATTAGAGGAGGTAATAATGGTTATAGAAATGGAGATCAATGATACATCAAAGAGCCTAAAGAGAAAGAAATAAAAAATAACCAGGTTTAAAAAACAAAGATTTAAATAAGCACAGGTGAGATGCAAGGTTGACTGAGTACTACACATGAAGAAAGAACGTGGGGTCTGAATAAGCATGGCATAAAGAGAAGAGAATAAGACAGGTCTCTCTGAAGTTGCTGCTATGTGATCTAACGTATGTATGTTACCAGGGAACAAACAAAAAGGACCTTTTTCTTTACTGGAATAAAATACCTGGGTTCATTTATTAACTTGAGCATGTGACTAAATTAATGATGTACAATATATCACTTCCTTAAATGTTACAGAGTAATTATGAATGGGTTGCTTTGAAGAATGAAGGAGCTGATCCACAAATATCCAGCCAAAGAAAAGAGTTTGAAAGTGTTTAGTGACAAAACATAGTAACATAACCAGGGAAGAGTGAGGAGTTGGAAGCATAACAAAGATTTGGATAGAAAATCAAGTGTGACATCAGGCAGGGTTATAGGCATGATAAAATTTGGGGTCATGCTTTAAGTACGACAGGAAAGAAAGAATTGGAGAGTATTAAGGAAGGCACTGACATCTTATTTACATTCTAAGCAACTTATTCTATGTATTAAATAAAGAATTGGTCAAAGAGTGAAAGTATGGAAATGAGGTCAACTTGAAGGCCAACACTATAGTCCTGAAGAAAGATGAAGTGGTGTGGTCAAGAGCCCTGACAACGTAATAAAAATACTGGGGTGCCAAAAAATGTACACATTTTAAGACATATTCTATGTATTACTTTTCGAAGTTTAATTGAATTTCTGTAGCAATGTGTAGTATGACTTTCACTTAAAAGATGACGTTAGATGAATGCTAACATCATTCATTTTATTACAATTGTAATACAGTTTTCTCCTTTCTTAAAATGTATATACATTTTTTTTGCACCTTTTATAGTAGGTAAACTGTCATGGATGTATTAGATAAATCAACAGAGTTCCATGATTTGGATGGAGGGTGAGGGAGAAGAAATCATCAAGAATACCCTGTGAGTTTTTTAGTTTAGTAACTGGGTGACTGACTATTGAGTGTTAATATTCACTGCAAAGGAGGAGATGTAATACGGTGAATAATTTTGAACAATTTTGCACACCTACTCTATTATTGGAACTGGTATACACAATATTGAAAGAAGGGAGTATAGATTCAGAAAAATTTAAAGTTTTTACAAAAGCATTTGGAATATAGACCTGAATCCAAAAGCATTTGGGAATATGAACCTGAATTCCCAAAAGCATTTGGGAATGTGGATCTGAATCTCTATCCAAAGATTATGGATAGAAGTGAGAATTCTCTAGAAAGAGTATCTCTCATAGGAACATCTTAATAAAAAGTTCCAGGAAAAGTTAACAATAATTTCTTCCTTGTCATTTACTCAGAGGATTAATGATTTATCTGAAGTCATGAGGCAAATTTAATCTTTTGAAAGTCTTTTCCCTTCAGCTAACCATTTCCTTAATCTTCTGAGAGGGTAAATGAAGAGATACACCTCATCAAGCACTGGACAGATTTAGTTTCCGAACCAAATAATAATTTTAGTCTTTCCTTGTATGTTGGTGGAAAGAAATCACATACCTTGAACAAGTCTCTGAAAGATTCAGGATTAATAGCTGCAATATACTCTCTGATATTAAATTGGGGATTTTTAGAGATGATTTCTGAAGGCAATTAATGCAATATATGTATATCTAATTGTCAATATATTGGCAAACAAAATTTCAGCGAACTTTAAGAAAGAAAAATTTCTAAAATACTGAAATTGTTGCTAGAAAGCAAAATGTACACTTTTGTAACATGGTTGTATATATGATAATGTAATCTTACAAATTATCTCCAAAGGGGTTTAACTGAAATAAGACTGATTTGAATTGTAAAAACCTACAAAAATACTTTTTAAAATGAAGTTATATTACTTAAGTGTCTATAGAATTATGTCACTTTGTGTCCATATAATTATTCAGAATAATAACAAAAGTTTGCTATATGCTATACCCCCAAACTGTATTTAATAATTTGGAAATAATAATTTTAAGTTAGTACATAGCACAATTGGCAAAAGTTTTACAGTACATTTAAATTTATATTCAAGTGAATGGAAAAACACAGGTTTTATGTACAAGATAAATATTTACCCCCAAATAAATACACAGATCAACAATAAGCCTGTTTATTATAAAAATAGATAAATATTATTTTCCCAGTGTCCTCTGAATTAAAATCAATTTCAAGTCAATATAATTTGTATTCATCAACTATTATGCACATGATCATTTAATATTTTACTAAATGTGCATAATTTGAAAAGCAGAAGACACAGAATTTTTCTTATTGAAGCCTTTTTTATTCATATATGTATATAATTTCTGTAATATTTTATTTTTACAAAAGTTTTAGATCTACAGAAAAGTTGTGATGATAGTACAAAGATTTTCCATATACATATACTACATACAGTTGCCTCTATCATTAGTATCTTCCATTCGTATGGTATATTTGTCACAATTATTGAACCAGTATTGATATTTTATTATCTATAGTTCATACTTTTTCCAGATCTCCTTAGTTTTTACCTAATGTTCTTCATATATTCCAGGATACCATGTTAGGTTTAGTCATCATGTCTTCTTAGGCTTTTTACTAGCTGATAGTTTCTCAGAATTCCCTTATTTTTGACAACTTTGACAGTTTTGAGAAGTACTTGTCAAGTATTTTTTATCATGTCCCTCAACTGAAGTTTGTCTGATGTTTCTTACCAATTTTATTCATCTTATTAAAGAATCAGCTTTTGGTTTTATTAATTTTTTCTCTATTCTCATTTCTAATTTTATTGATTTCTGCTCTAATTTTTATTATTTGTTTTCTCCTTGCTCTAAATTTAATTTGCTTTTCTTTCTTTTGTTGCCTGAGGTAGAAACTTGTTATTGATTTTCGATCAGTTTTGTTCATTTTCTTTTATTAAAGTTTATTGGGTGACAATTGTTAGTAAAGTTACATAGATTTCATGTGTACAACTCTGTTATACATGATCTATATATCACATTGTGATTCATCACCAAGAGTCAGTTGTCTTTCCATCACCATATATTTGATCCCCTTTACTATCATCTACTATCCTCCTCCCCCCTTATCCTCTGGTGACCACTAAACTATTTTTTGTGTCTATGAGTTTTTGTTTCTTCATTTGTTTGTCTTGTTATTTTCTTGTTTTCAGTATTATATACCACATATCAGTGAAATCATAGGTTCTCGACTTTTTCTGTCTAAATAATTTCGCTCAGCCTAATAATCTAAAGATCCATCCATGTTGTCACAAATGTACTATTTCATCTTAGGGAAGAATAGTATTCCATTGTGTATGTATACCACAGCTTCTTTATCCAATAATCTATCGAAGGACACTTTGGTTGTTTCCATGTTTTGGCCACAGTAAATAAAGCTGCAATAAACATTGGAGCACACTTGTCTTTATGTATAAATGTTTTCAGATTTTTTTGGTCATGTGATAATTCTATTTTAAATTTTTTGAGGAACCTCCACACTGCCTTCCATAGCGGCTGCACCAATCTGCATTTCTACTAACAGTGTATGAAGTTTCCTTTTTCTCCATAGCCTCTCCAACACTTGTTTCTATTTGTCTTGATGATAGCCATTCTACCCAGTGTGAGGTGATATCTCATGGTTTTTATTTGCATTTCTCTGATGATTGGTGATGTTGAACATTTTTTCATATGTCTACTGGCCATTTGTATGTCTTCTTTGCAGAAATGTCTATTCAGATTCTCTGCCCATTTTTAAATTGAATTGTTTGTCTTTTTGTTATTGCATTCTATGAGTTCCTTATTTGGGGTATTAGCACCTTATTGGACTTGTTGTTTGCAAAAATCTTCTCCCATTTGGTTGGTTGCTCTTTATTTTGTCAATGGTTTCTTTTGCCATGCAGAAGCTTTTTAGTTTGATACAGTCTCATTCGTTTATTTTAGCTTTTACATCCCTTGACTTTGGAGCCAAATTCATAACATGTTCTTTGAACCCAAGGTCCATAATTTTAGTACCTATATTTTCTTCTTTACAGTTTATTGTTTTGGGTCTTATATTTAGGTCTTTGATCCATTTTAAGTTAAGTTTGGTACTTGGTGACAGATAGCAGTCCAGTTTCATTGTTTTGCATGTGGCTTTCCAATTCTGCCAGCACCATTTATTGAAGAGGCTGTCTTTTCTCCATTGTATGTTTTTGGCTTCTTTGTCGAAAATTGTATGTCCATATGTGGGTTTATTTCTGGGTTCTCTATTCTGTTCCATTGGTCTGTGTGTCTGTTTTTCTGCCAATACCATACTGTTTTGATTATTATTTCCCTGTAGTACAAGCTGAAGTCAATTAGTGTGATACCTCCAGCATTGTTCTTTTTTCTTAGGATTGCTTTGGCTATTTGGGGGTCTTTTGTAGTTCCATACAAATCTGATGAATTTTTGCTTTATTTCTTTAAAAAATGCCGTTGGGATTTTTATGGGGATTGCATTCATTCTGTATGTTGCTTTGGGTAATATGGTCATTTTACCTGTATTGATTCTTCCAATCCATGAACACAGAATGTCTTTCTACTTCTTTGTGCCTTCCTCAATTTCTTTTTAAAATGTCATATAGTTTTCATTACATAAGTCTTTCACATCTTTGGTTAAGTTTATTCCTCGGTATTTTGTTTATTTTTGTTGATGTTGCAACTGCAAAAGGAATTGTTTTCTTTATTTTTCTGAGATTTTGTTGTTAGTATATAGGAATGCAATGGACATTTGTACATTAATGTTGTAGCCAGAAACTTTACTGTATTTGTTTATTGTTTCTAATAAATTTTGGTGAATTCTTGAGGGTTTTCTGTGTACGAAATGTCATCTGCAAAAAAGTGAAAATTTAACTTCTTCATTCCCAATTCAGATGCCTTTTATTTCTTTCTCTTGCCTGATTGTGCTGGCGAGGACTTCCAACACTACATTGAAAAGCAGAGGTGATAAGGGACAGGTCTGTCATGTTCCTGAATGTAGAGCAAAGGGCTTCAGTTTTTCATCATTAATTGTGATAATAGCTGAGGGTTTGTTATATATGGTCTTTATTATGTTGAGGTATTTTCCTTATATACCCATTTTATTAAGTGTTTTAAACATAAATGGATGTTGTATCTTGTCAGACACTTTTTCTGAATCTATTGATATAATTATATAATTTTTGTCTTTTGTTTATGTAGTGTATCACATTGATCGATCTGTGTATGTTGAACCATCCTTGTGCCCCTGGGA
This sequence comes from Rhinolophus hipposideros, assembly GCF_964194185.1. Lineage (NCBI taxonomy): Eukaryota > Metazoa > Chordata > Mammalia > Chiroptera > Rhinolophidae > Rhinolophus > Rhinolophus hipposideros. The sequence continues at coordinate 24,713,914 of NC_138051.1, read as the reverse complement.
TGAACCCCACTTGGTCGTGATGTATAATCTTTTTAATGCAGTGTTTCATTCGATTTGCTAGAAATTTTTTTAGGATTTTTGCATCTGTATACATCAGAGATATTGGTCTATAATTTTACTTTTTAGTGTTATCTTTACCAGGATAATGTTGGCCTCACAAAATGAGTTAGGGAGTAGCATCTCCAATTTTTTGGAAGAATTTGAGTAGGACAGGTATTAGATCCTCTTTGAAGGTTTGGTAGAATTCACTAGTGAAGCCATCTGATCCCGTCTTTTGCTTTGGGGAAAGCTTCAGATGACTGATTCAATGTCCTTACTGTTGATCTGTCTATTTAGATTTTCCAATTCTTCATGATTCAGCCTAGGAAAGCTGTATGTTTCTAAGAACTTGTCCATTTCTTGTAGGTTATTGAATTTGGTGGCATAGAGTCCTTCATAGTATTCTTGGATGATCATTTGTATTTCTGTGGCATCCATGATAACTTCCCCGTTTTCATTTCTGATTTTGTTAATTAGTGTCTTTTCTCTTTTTATCTTATTGAGTCTAGCAAAGGGTTTCTCAATTTTATTAATCTTTTCAAAGAACCAGCTTTTTGTTGCATTATTTTTTCTATTGTCTTTCTGTTCTCTAGTCCATTTAGTTCTGCACTGATTTTTATTATTTCCTTCCTTTAGCTGACTTTGGATTTCATTTGTTCTTCTCTTTCTCATTCTTTAAGGTGTAATGTGAGGTTATTTATCTGGGATTTCTTTCTTCTTTCTTGAGATAGGCCTGTAATGACATAAATTTCCTGCTTAAAACTGCTTCCACTACATCCCAAGAATTTTGGTAGGATGTTTTTCATTCTCATTTGTTTCTATGTATCTTTTGATCTCTCCTTTTTCCTTTGACCTAGTCGTTTTTTAAAAGTATGTTGTTTAATTTCCACATATTTGTGTTTTTTCATGCTTTCTTTTTGCAGTTGATATCCAATTTCAAAGCCTTGTGATCAGAGAATACGCTTGGGATGATTTCAATCTTCTTAAATTTGCTGAGGTTTATTTTATGTCCCAATATATGGTCTATCCTTGAGAATGTTCCATGTACACTAGAAAAGAATGTATAGTCTGATGTTCTAGGATGAAGTGCTCTCTATATGTCAATTATGTCAATTTCAAAAATGTGTCATTTAGGGCTGCTATTTCATTATTTACTTTCTGTTTGGTTGATCTATCCATAGCTGTCAATGATGTATTTAAGTCCCCTAGTATAATTGTGTTTTGGTCAATTTCTCACTTTAATTCTGTTGGTAGTTGCTTAGTATATTTCGGTGCTCCCTGATTGGGGGCATAAATATTGATGACTGTTATATCTTCTTGTTGTATAGTCCCCTTTATCATTATGAAATGTCCATCTTTGTCTCTTGTTACCTTTTTTATCCTGAAGTCTGTTATATCTGATATCAGTATAGCTACTCCTACTTTTCTCTGAATACCATTTGCTTGGAGTGTCAGTTTCCACCCTTTTATTTTGAGTCTATATTTGTCCTTGTTACTGAGATGTGTCTCTTGGAGGCAGCATATGGTTGGATTTAGTTTTTTTGATCCAATCTGCTACACTGTGCCTTTTTATTGGTGAGTTCAGTCCGTTTACATTAAGGGTGATTATTGATATGTGAGGATTTCCTATCATTCTATCTTTGGTTTTCTGATAAGATTGTGTTTCTCCATTGTTTCTTTGCCTTTTTGTTACTGGCTATTATTTCAGTGTGGTGGTATTCTATGATTTATCCCTCTATTTCTTCTTTTTTTATGTTATGTATTTCAGTTCTGGATTTTTATTTTTGGAGTGTTTACCATTAAGTTTATGTAAAAGAAAGTTTCATATTTAGAGTATTCCATTGTCTTCAGTATGCTTATTTTGTCCATCCCCTTGTGCCAGTTCAGACCTTTACTCTCTCCCCTTTTATATATTTGTTGTCACAAATTATCCCCATTTATGCTGTGAGTTGATTTCTGCACTGCAGTAGAAAGTTGTCATTTTTTAAGTGTTTTGTTTGTTTGTTTTCCTTCTTTACCTTATGTGTTATGTTTAAGTGTATAGTGTCCTATTTGGTTTAGGGGTTGCCATTTCCTGATTCTGTCTGTTCGTAATACTACTCATGATTTTGTATTCATTTGCTTTATTGTTTTAGGTTGAATAGCCTCCTTCAGTATTTCTTGTAGTGCAGGTTGTGTGTTAGAAACTTCCCTCATCTTCTGTATTTCTGTAAAGGTCTTTATTCCTCCTTATCTAAAGGATGTCTTTACTGGATATATCATTCTTGGCTCATAATTTATCTTTTTTCAATGGTTTGAATATTTGGTTCCACTCCCCCTGGCTTGTAGAGATTCTGCTGAAAAATTTGATGTTAATCTAATGGACTTTCCTTTGTAGGTTACCATCTTCTTTCCCATGATGCCTTGAGGATTCTGTCTTTGTCATTAATTCTTGACAGCTTCAATACAGTGTGCCTTGGAGAAGAGCTGTTGGGGTTCAGGTAATTATGTGTTCTATTTGCTTCTTGGATTCAAGGATCCAGTTTTTTCCACAAGTTTGAGAAGTTCTCATCAACTATTTGTTTGAATATACTCTCTGTTCTAGTCTCCCTTTCTTCTTCTTCTGATATACTCATTATTCTTATATGAGGGAGTCAGAAAGTTCTTGTAGAGTTCTTTCATTTCTTTTAAGTCTCAAGTCTCTGTCTTCTTCCATCTGTGTCATTTCCAGATTTCTATCTTGGATGTCACTGATTCTTTCCTCCATCTGGTCAACTCTATTACCCAAACTGACTATTTCATTCTTGTTACTTTTATTGAGTTCTTAATCTCCAGAAATTCTATTTTATTTTGTTCTTTTTTAAAATTTCAATCTCTTTGGTAAAATATTAATTTCGTTTTTTTTTTTTATTTTGTTTCTGAGTTTGTTAAACTGCCTGCCTGTGTTTTCTTGCATCTTGTAGAGTTTTTTAAGAACTGCAATCTTGAATTCTCTGTCATTTAAAGTCACATATTTCCATGTTTTTAAGTTCATATTCTGGAGACTTTTCATTTTCTCTCTGAGCTGCCTTGTTACCATGGTTATTCATGGCAATTAATGAATTATTATTTCTCTTCCTAGACATCTACAGGAGTGGGTTCTGCAACAGGTTGATAGGAACAGTTCTTTTTTTCGTTTTCCAGTAGGTGTTGGTAGAATGTTTTACTTTCTCTCTGACTGCAGCCTTTTATTGTCTCTCATGCTGTAGTGTTATATTTTCTCTGCACTGTTCCAGCTTCTCACACAATGGGGGGATTCCCTGGAAGGCGGGCTTCTCTTCTATGAACAGTTCACCTAGATCACGAGGCACTGCCTCCGTGGGAGGATGTGGAGTGCTTCTGAAGTTCCAAAGCTCTTCCTGCACCAGTTTCAGAGCCTGTGTGTTTCAGTAGCTCTTTTTACTCCTGCAAGGATTTGCTCAGATAGGACAGGGTCAAGGTGGGTTGTGAGAGGTGGCCCAGAGCAGTAGCCGTAACCACCACCAGAGCCGGTCCTGTATCCAAGGCTCCCTCCCAGTTGCCGGAATTAGTTGTGCTGTGAGTCCATGGCTTCAGTCTCCAGTTCTCAAAACTGCAAAAATTTTGTTCTTTTGATCTGACTCTGGTACTGTTCTACTTCTAGCAATGGGCATGTGGGATTGGGTGAGCTCTGGGAAGGTAGAGAGGGGAGGGCTAGGCTCAGTGCCTAAGCCTTCCAGTCTCTGTTCAGCAGTGAAGGCTTAAACCACCGTTTTCACCCTTCTTTCCTCAGTCTTTGCTCTGAGATCTCTGCTGTGAGCATTGGGTTCGCTGTGTTATATGCTGATCTCCTTCTGGCGGGACTGTGCACCATAAGTGGAGAACTGGCAGTCCAAGTTCTTCCCTCTCCTGCAGCTGTGGTAGCTCTGGAATGCAGGGAGCTTGGAGCTCCGAGCTAGGTCTGTTCCTGTGTCCTGGTGGCCCACATCTCCCCACTTCCAATTCCCTCCTCCCCTGGTCTACCAATTTGCCCACCTTTAGATGATTTCAGTTTTACACCTCTTAGCCTTGCCTGTCTGCTACATAGGGAGTCCTTTGTGGAGTTACAGTTGTTCAATTTGTTGTAAATTCCAGGGAAGATTTCAAGAGTCTCACCTCACTCTGCCATTTTTATGACTCTATTCAAATATATTAGAGCTCAAAAATAAATCAATTTTTAAATTGGCACTAAAATAAATGTTAACTTAAAATTTGATACTATATAGATTTTGTATTTGACATATTTCTTTAATACTTTTTAATCAGCTAAAAATATCTTTATTTTCACCCCCAAGGGTAATAATGTATGTGTATGTGTATGGCACATATTTTTCTAATATTAGTTCAAAGTTTTTTTTGTGCCAGCTCATTGGAATGCATACAAACAAACCCAGGAGGAAATTTTTACAGGCTATATTATTTTTCCTGGAAGAATAAAGAGTAAAATGCTAATTGATATTTGTTCTGTTGTTCTACAAGCTGTGAAATAAATTGTGCATTATATATTAGACAACTAGCTTAGAGTAACAAAATCCAGGAGGGGGTAAACTCTAATAGCTACATGTAGATACAATTTTTTTTATGTAATAGATGTGCATATGTAACATGTATAGCCACATGTTTGTCAACATATATAAACATTCATGCTACTGTTCATAAGAGTCTTAGACAGTGTCTTTCTCCAGATATCTATTATTTCTGTTAGAAACTTTTATTTATGAAAACTCTGGTGATTTTAGAGTATCATTTACAACACTTCTTTAAAGTGCTTAAAAGCAAAAGCAGTGCAGAAATGCATTAAACAGAACCCAGTATGATGGCCTTCAAAAGAGTCTATTCTTTGTGGTAGTACAAATCTCTAGAAACTCCTTACCTCATCACTCTGATCCCTATAACTATGCTTTCTTCTAAAAAGTATTAACCAAGAAATCTCCAAGAATCCTGGTAGAGAGCCACATAAGTTTAATGCCTACAATATACCATGCCATGTCCCTGAACAAAATCAGATATTGCCTCCATTATCTACTGGAGGCCCAGCCTTCTTTACAACACAAGTAAGGTTCTGAGGAAAGTGGTCTTTGCCAACATCTACGATTGCAGTTTCCCATCTCTCTGTATCATACCACACCACAGGAAGACCCGCCATTGATATGATCTCATGTTTCTATCTTTGCTCATATTGTTCTTTCCACCTGAAATTTCCTCCCCATGGGTAAACTCATTTAATTGTTGTGAATAAATTTAGGTACTATCTCCTCCGGAGACATTTACTAATGTCTGTCTTACCTGTGCTTGCTTTTTCCTCTGCTCTCTTCATGTCCTGTATATGTTGCCAGGATTTTACTACACAGAATATAGTACATGCATCTCTTTTTAATCAATATACTCCATTCATTGAGAAGTTTTAGGTTTCCAAAAAGTTGAATGGAAAATACAGTGTTCTCACACACCCTTTCACCCTCCCTCCCATTTTCCTTATTATTAACATCTTTCATTAGTGTAGTAATCTGCTACAAGTGATAAGCCAACATTGATACGTTACCAGTATTGTGGTTACATTAGGTTCACTTTTTGTGTTGTACATTCTGTGGGTTTTGACAAATGTATAATAATATGTATCCATGGGATAATACAGGATAAATTTATTGCCCTAAATATGCCCTATTCATCCCTCCCTCCCTCCCTACTTCTCTACCTCCACATAAGACCCTGGCAACCAGTGATCTTTTCACTGTACCTGTAGTAACACTTTTCCTACAATGTCATACGAGTATATTTGGAATCATAATATGTTGCCTTTTGTGATTGGCTTCTTTCATTTAGCAATATGTATTCAAGTTTGCTCCATGTCGTTTCATGGCTTAATAGCTCATTTCTTTTTATTGGCAAATAACATTCACATCTACAGAAGTACCACAATCTGTGTATCCATTCGTCTATTGAAGGACATTCTGTTGCTTGCAAGTTTTGGCAATTATGAATTTGTGCACAAGTTTTTGTGCGGGCATGAGTTTTCAACTCACATTAGTAAATAGCAAGGAATATAGATACAGGTCCGATGGTATAAATTGTGTAAGCAATTGTCAAAGTCTTCCAAAGTGGCTGCGCCATTTGCATTTTCAGCAACAATCAGTAAGAATTCCCCTTGATCCACATCTTCACCAATACTTGTCAGTGTTTTTATTTTAGCTATTCTCACAGATGTATTGTGTTCTCATTATAGTTTCAATTTACATTTCCCAAATGTTATAGATGAGGAGCATCTTTGCAGATGCTTAATTACTATCTGGGTATCTTCTTTAGTGAGGTGATTCTTCAGATATTTTGCCTAATTTTTAATTGTATTGATTGTTTTATTATTGGTGAGTTTTAAGAGTTCTTCAGATATTTCAGTTACCAGTCCTTTATCAGGTACATGTTTATCAAAGATTTTTCTTCCAGTCTGTGGCCTGTCTTTTCATTCCTTTAATTGTGACTTTTACAGAACTGAACTTTTTATTTTGAATAAGATGTAACTTTTTTTTTTTCCATAGATCATGCTTTAGGTGTTCTACTTAACAAATCACCCTATCCACTGCCCTATCCACTGCCATTTATATTTTCTCCTGTGATCTTCTAAGAGTTTAATGGTTTTGCATTTTACAGTTAAATCTAGGATCCATTTTGAGTTAATATTTGTTAAGGTTTAAGGTCTACATCTAGATTTATTTATTTATTTTTTTGCATGTGGATGTCCAATTGTTCTATTATGTTGGTGCAAAAGTAATTGCGTTTTTTGCAATTATTTTTAACTTTTTAAACTGCAATTACTTTTGCACCATCCTAATAGCGTTATTTGTTGAAGATTATCCTTTCTCCTTTGAATTGCCTTTGCTCCTTTGTCAAAGACTATTTGTGTGGGTTTATTTCTGGGCTCATTTTATTTTTCTTTAATCTGTCTATTCTTTCACCAATACCACATTGTCTTGAATAATGTAGTTTTAAACTATGTATTAAAGTTGGGTATTGTCAGTGCTCCAGCTTTGTTCCCCTTCAATATTGTTTCATCTTTTCTGGGTCTTTTGCCTTTACATAAAACTTTAGAATCAGTTTGTCAATATCAAAATTAACTTGCTGTGATTTAGATTGAGATTGCATCAAATCTTTAGACCAAATGGGGAGAACTGATATACATGGCATATCTTCCATTTCTTTATATATTCCTTGTTTTCTTTCATTAGAGTTTTTTTGTAAATTAACTCATAGGATTGTGTGCTTATTTTGTTTGGCTTATACCTAAACATTTCAACTTTGCTATAATTGTTAATTACATCAGGTAGATCTTTTTTTATTGAATCTTTGGAATTTCTTTACAATTATGTCATCTGCTAAAAAAACAATTTTATTTCTTCCTTCTTTTTATTTTATTGTTTTATTGTATTTCCCAAACTTCTAGTACAATATTAAAAAGGAGTGGTGAGAGAAGTAAATATCTTTAACTTGTTCCTGATCTTAACAGGATAACATCTAATTTCTCACCACTAATTTTGATATTTGCTTAGATTTTTTTTGTAGATTTAATTTAATAAACTGAGGAAGTGCCCTTTAGTCTTAATTTACTGAGAGTTTTTATTATAAATGGATGTTGGATTTTTTCAATTTTTTTTTTTTTGGTGTCTGTTGATACTATCATATTTTTCTTATTTAGTCTGTTGGTGTACTGGATTACATTAATTGAATTTTGAATGTTGAACCAACCTTACATACCTGGAATAAATACCACTTGGTTTGGTGTATAATTACTTTTGTACATGTTGGTGCAATTTACTAATATCTTGTTGATAATTTTTGCATCTGTGTTCATGAGATCATAGTCTACATTTTTCTTATAACATCTTTGTTTTTGGTAATAAGGTAATTCTGGCTGCATAGAAGGAGTTAGAAATATTTCCTCTGCTTCAATTTTCTGAAAAATATTGTAAATTTTTCAATAGAGATTAGGTAAATTATTCCTTAAATATTTGTTAGCATTCACCAGTGAACCTATCTAGGCTTGGTGCTTTCTGTTTTGAAAGGTTATTAATTATTCAATTGCTTTAGTAGATATAGCTCTACTTATACTTTCTACTTTTCCTTGTGTGCATTTTGGTAGAATGTGACTTTCAAGGACGTGGTCCATTTCATCTAGGTTATCAAATTCGTGGACATAGAATTGTTCATAATAGTCCAATGTTTTTCTTTTAATGTCCATGGTATCAGAAATTATGGTTGCCCTTTCATTTCTTACATTATGAATTTGTGTCTTCTCTCTTTTTACAGTTAACCTAGATAGAGGTTTATCCATTTTATTGATCTTTCTATGTACCAGCTTTTGATTTCATTGTTTTTCACTGTTGTGTTCCTGTTTTCAATTTCATTGATTTCCGTTCTGATTTTTACTATTTTCTTCTGCCTACTTTGAATTTATTTGCTCTTGTGTTTCTAGTTTCCTAAAGTGTAAGCTTGAATGATTAACTTCATATCTTTCTCCTTCTCTAATACAGTATATTTGTTGCTATAAATTTTCCTCTTAGCATTTTTATTCATCCCATAAGTTTTGTTTCGGTTACTTTGCAATTTTTAAAAATCTTTCTTGATACTTCTCTTTGACCTATATGTTATTTAAAAGTATGTTTTTCAGTATCTAAGTATTTGGGGGTTTTCCATCTATTTTTCTGTTATTGACTTCTAGTTTAATTGTACTGTGGTCTGAGAACATACTTCATATACCTTCATACATAAGGTCCTTCTCCAACACCCCATTCCCAGCTTCTTATAGATTTTCTCATCTTTAAGTTTCTGGAGTTTGGATGTGATATGCCTATATGTAGATTTGGGAGGATTTTTTTCTGCTTGATGTTCTCTGAGATTTCTAGGTCTGTGGTTTGGTGTCAATTATTAATTTTGGAAAAATTTCAGTCATTATTGCTTCAAATCTTTCTCCTGTTTCTTTCACTCTTTTCCTTCTGATATTCCCATTATGTGTGTGTTACAACGTCTGTAATTATCCAAGTTTTGATGTATTCTGTTCTTTTTCACTTTAGTTTTTCTTTGCATTTGTATTTTGGGATTTTCTAGTACCATTTCTTCATGCTCCCTGATTCTTTCCTTGACTATGTTCAGTATTTTAACGAGCCCATCAAAGGCAGTATTCATTTCCATTGCAGTGTTTTAAAAATTATTTCTAAGAGTTTCCATCTCTCTGCTTACATCGTCCATATGTTTTTACATACTGTTCAATTTTTCTATTAGATCTTATAGCATATCATTCATGATTGTGTTATATTCCTAACATGATCATTTCAACGTATCTGTCATATCTGAGTCTGGTTCTGATGCTTGTTTTGTCTTTTCGAACAGTGTTTGTGTGTGTGTGCGTGTGTTTTGGTGTGCTTTGCAATTTTTATTGAAAGCCAGACAGGTAGTAGGTAAAAGAAACAGGTAAATATGCCTTTAGTGTGAGGTTTTATGTCTCTCTGGCTAGGGGTTAGGCTGTGTTTACTGTTTATTGTAGCTGTTGGTATCAGAAGCTAAAATTTTCTCTGATGTCCTTGTTTTTGTCTCCCCTATTGTGCATGGGTTTCCATAGTGTGTTTTAAATAAAGTCTGAGATGTGCAGTTCTTTTGGTTGTATTCTTCTGTTATTATACAAGAGCTCTATTGATGTGGGGGTGAGGCATGAGAGAAGAGAAAGCATCCGATAGTCCTAGGATTAGGTCTCAGTTTTTTACTGAGCCTGTGCCCCTGGGCTGTCACTTTCAAAAGTGCCTCTCAATCTGACCCCCTACCCATGACACACTTAGGTGAAAGAGGAAGGATGGAGGGGAGTAAAGTCCAGTATCTCCTTTCCTCCACTTGGAAGCAGGCAGTGGCTGGAGTTGTTTTTGTTCGTTTGCTTGTTTGTTTGTTTGTTTTTTCCTTCTTCCCCAAGGTCAGTCAGCCTGGGATAAAATAATTTATCTTGAGGGCAATCCTTGTTCAGAAAAATAGAATATTCTGGAAATATTTCATAATAGCTACTTTATCTGCCCCTACTGGAAGCATAAGGGGATATTTCTCTGATCGTCACTGTGAGAACCTATAGAGCTCCTGAAGGTAAAACTCATAACAATAAAAGACCACCTTCAGACTAAGTTCCTCCTCTCCCTGCTCCTAATTTTTATTTCTCAAATATGCCCATACTGAAACTCCAGCCATCCGTCAATTACAGTTTTGGGTATGTCTAGCAAGTGCAGGTTCCTATGGAGCTTTCTGCTCCTAAGTTTCTGCTCTGCTAAGTTTTGGGTTTCTGTATCTGCCTGTCTGTCTTTCCAATTTTGGGGGCAGTGGTTTGCCTTATGACCTTAATTGTATAGTGATCTAAGAAGAGCTGTTGATTTTTACTTCTGCTTATTTCTTGTGAGAATTGGAGTGATGATTTCCAAGCTCCTTATGTGCAAGAGCAGATACCAGAAATCCTGATTGTATCTTTCCATGTGCTTCTCTTATAACTACTGGCCAATTGACTGATATCTTACAAGAACTGGAAAATCATAAAATGTATGTAAAGTGAAAGAATCAATTATCTGTAACCCCTAATCACTAATGTCAGATCTGGAACCCTGTAACTTTTTTTATTTTTTTTATTTTTGTATCTTTCATGTGCCAATGGCAAGCATGAAAAGGCATTTTCAGTGAATAAATAATGTAACTTGCTTTAAAAGCATGGCTTTGTGGCCTGAACCAATGTCCCTAGATGCGCTAAAATTTCTCGTGAAAAAGAACAGAGTGCACTAAAATAAACCACTTCATTTTAATTTACTTCACCTAGTAGACAAATAAGCACCAGAGAATAATTAGTGGCCACCAGGAAAATGATGAGACATTACAGGGTGTGATGATAAGCAGATAACTTTTCCATTGTGAGATGCCTTTGCTTAACATTTTGTACATAGTTTTTCAGGAAATAATTAACACTAAATTTATAAATAAAATTAAAATAGATGGAGATAAAGTTATGTTTTTATCAAAAAAATTTAAATGGTTCTTGTTAGTTTGCAATCTTTTCTTTGCTGCCTAGTTTCAATCTATAAAGACTGGATTCCTGGGGTACAAAATGCCTGTCTTTATGCCTCCTCACCATTTAGCATCCTTACGAAGGGATTCGCTGCAGAGTTCTTCTAAGGGGAGCAATTCAGCACCCCAGGGCCAGGCCAGCAGTAGCGCTTCCCAAACCATCATCAGGCACTTTTAAGGATGAACAACAGCTCCCCAGGAGGTGCAGTGCAAATCCAGCCCTTTAAACTCATTTACTTTAATTGCATAACATTTTAAATACTGCATGCCAGTGAGAGGCAGGTGGATCAGCAGGTGCAGTGTGGCAATTTGCCAATAATGGCATCAGAAAAACAGTCCCTCACAGAGGCAAGAAGCAAAAGAGACTGAGTGAAGAACTCCTCTGAGCTTAATGTCTATTTTATCCAGTAATTGCAGCAGAGGGGAGGATTTCCAAGCAATCTAAACCAAAGCTGTTTTATTCATTTTTAGCTGTGCCTTTTTTTAACAGAGGAGGTCTCAGAAATAGAATTTTAGTCCAAATTCAGTTAAATTCTTTCTTCGTTCACCACACTGAAATTAAGTTATGGGTAAAGATGTTAAAAGGAAAAATCATGAGAGCAAGTGTCTTCTTTGTAAAACTTTTCCCATGAATAAAATGAAACATATGCCATATTTTGTATTTGGATATTAATTTATCCCAAGTAAAATTTGAAGGCAAATTATTAAAGTAATTCAATTTTTCAACTAATAAGCTCCAAACTACATAAACTTTCTCGTTTTCCTTTTATTGGCATTATTTATGTACACGGGAGAAAAAAACAGTAAAGTAGATAAAGTATACTACTTTATGCAGATAAAGTATAAAAGAAACAGTATGCTATATATGTAAAACAAAACCTATAGAAAGTTAGATACTCATAGAAATATCTAAATAGGAGTTTAGAGAGAAATATCCAAATAGGAGATTAGAAATAGGTAAATGAACACAGATCTGTTAACTACATGGTTTTTTTGTTTGTTTGTTTATGGGAGAAGGCAAATCATGATAATAAATACTGCTGGTTGATTTGTTTTTAATCAGAGACATCATTGATTGATTAATTTTTAACATTTTGACCAGATTGAGCTCTGAAGATACAGTAGCGGTGAATGGAGACAAGTGAATTTTTATTGAACACCATCTGTACTTCAGGCTTCCTTTTTGACAAAGTACCACTCTGTAGAAGTTTACACAGAACTTGCATTTAACAGAATCATCACACACTAGTCCCTCCCTCCCCCACCCCCACCCCCACCCCATCACCAACTCAAAACAATTCAGGGTAAGAGAAGAGCAGGAAAAGCAGAAGAGAACAGTTGCTAACATTTGTTTAAGACTTATTATTTGCCAGGCCCTGTGGTTTATCTGTTTCATCTACATATTCTGAAGGCTCATGTTATTCTCTTGACTTTACATTTGTGTTAACGGAAGCCAGGAGGTGTTAGCCCCAACCACAGGTTTTACCTTTATGCCACAGTGAGCTGTTTGCTTGGCGTATATGCTTTGCAAGATGTATAAGTAACTGGATTTAGGGATTATGTCGTAGGAAATGAGGGATTTCCTTCATATTTATTTTACTACCCGGATGATGGCAGTAAGGAAAGCCCCAAGGAAAGATGGGTCTGTAGAAAACTATAAACAGTTATAATCAGAGTCCTGCCTATTTGGAAGATGTAAAGAAGGTATATGTGGCTATACCTTCTCTAATTTCTGCCCTTTGTTATTATACTTTCTATTAATAAAAGCACTTGGGCCACCTTATAAGTCAGGAAACACCTCCCATATAAAAACGTGTAATCTCTAACATTATAACAACTTTTGTTTCTGCCCACTGTGCAATCCAATATTTTCTGTTAATTCACACGCAACCTTTTCAAAACTCAACCTTTTTTCATCATCATTCAGGGTATTTTTTTTAGTCAAGGCAGTGCACAGAGTAAAAAGCAAGACAAATGGGATGTAAAGATACATGTATTTCATACCCAAATAAAATTGAGATCAGAAGAGGCGACTTATGTAATGAACAACTCTAGGTAGTATACTTATGCTCCCATTTAGCAGATCTTCATAACCAGTAATTAAATTCTTTGCATCATTTCCCTAAAAACATGTCTACTGACTTATTCTTTTCTCTCTGATGTTGAAAATCTACTCTGCTACTATTAAGTTATGTCTCCTCTCTGCCCTGGCACTCATTGTGCCTGGAATAATCTTGTCTGGCAGCAACAGGAGTCCTAAAGCTAAGTTAGGCAGATGGAAGAGAAACAGTCCTGATTGCTGGTGAGGCCTCCTAGGAACCGCAAATCTGTTAGGTAGGGATTTGAGGTTTGGTATCAGATATCTGATGAGAACAAATGACTGGTTTACAGTCAGTAATGTTCTGTGGTTTGAGGGGTGAGAGGTTGGGCAAATGATTATCCAGTTTGTGGATTACCCAGATTCTAACTCTGTCCTTCCTACCTTAGACAGTTTAAAACTCTGATTCCCTCAAGAAGATTAAAAAAAAGAAAAGAAAAGGAGAAAGCAACTTATTTTTTTATATTTAATAGAAGGTCTAGATAGAAGAAGTTAAAACCACATCAAAAATCATATTGATATGAAATCTGCATTTGACATATCAGATTCTTAATTACACTGAATGAAGAGTTTACTGAGATATTCATGTAGTAGAAATGAGTAGACACATTGTCTGGTATGTAAGAGAAATGGTACAGCATAATTTATTTTATTCTTGTTTACACAAATTTGTCTTAACATAGAGGATACAAAATAAGTCAGAAAGGCCACATTGATTTCTTTTACAAGGTGCAGAAAGATACCAGGCATAAGGCATGGATAAATCTAGGAACACAAAATGAAGTGTTGTGACAGAAATGAGATGGAGAAAATTAGTTTTGAGAAATTTGGAGGATTTGTTTTTGCTTACATTGAGTTACAATGACTTATTCACAATTTCGTTTCAAAATTGCATTACTCAGGGTTCTGCAATGTATGTTGCCAAATTTAGGATTTTTACCAATTCAATAGGTAAGAAATGCAGTTCCAGTGTAGTTGTTTTTTTTTTCCGTATACATGACATGCAATATTATATGAGTTTCAGTTAGGTGTACAACATAGTGATTTGACATTTGTATACATTGCAAAATAATTACCACAGTAAGTCCAATTACCATCTGTTACCATCCAAAATTAATACATTATTATTGAGTCTATTCCCCTGCTGTACATTACATCCCCATGACTTAATTATTGTATATCTGTAAGTTTGTACCTCTTGATCCCCTTCACCCATTCATCCACTCCACTAAGGCCCCTCTTTTCTGGCAACCACCAAAGTGTTCTCTGTATTTATAGGTCTGATTTTGTTTTGGGTGTTTGTTTTGTTTTGTTTTTAGAGTCCACATGTAAGTGAAATCATGTGGTATTTGCCTTTCTTTATTTCATTTAGCATAATACCCTCCACATCTATCCATGTTGTCACAAATGGCAGGATTTCCTTCTTTTTTATGGCTGAATATTCCTCTGTGTGTATGTGTGTGTGTGTATGTGTGTGTGTGTGTGTGTGTGTGTGTGTGTGTGTACAAGTAGCACTTCTTCTTCATCCAGTCATCCATCGATGGGAACTTAGGTTGTTTCCATGTCTTGACTATCGTAAATAATGCTGCGATGAATATAGGGGTGCATATATCTTTTTCAGTTAGTGGTTTTTGTTTCCTTTGGATAAATACCCAGAAGTGAAATTGTTGGATTATATGGTAATCCTATTTTTATTTTTTTAAATAAGCTCCATATTATTTTCCATAATGCATCATAGCTGCATCAATTTATGTTCTCACCAATAGTACGTAGGGTTCCCTTTTCTCCACATCTTGGTAATCACTTGTTATTTGTTATCTTATTGATAATAGCCATTCTAACAACTGTGAGGTAATATCTCATTGTAGTTTTGATTTTGTATTTCCCTAATGATAAGTGAGGTTAAGCACCTTTTTACTATCTGTTGACCATTTATATGTCTTCTTTGGGAAAATGTCTATTTAGATCCTCTGTCCATTTTTAAAAGCAGATTGTTTTTGTTTATGTTTTTTGCTATTTGAGTCGTAGTTGTATGAATTCTGTATATTTTTTTGGATATTAACCCCTTATCAGATATGTGATTTGCAAATATTTTCTCCCATTCCATAGGCTGCCTTTTAATATCATTGATTGTTTCCTTTGTTTTACAGAAGCTTTTAGTTGGCTGTAGTCCCACTGGTTTATTTTTGCTCTTATTACCTTTGCTTTTGATGTCAAATCCAAAAAGTTATTTCCATGATTGATTTCAATGAGTTTAACGATGTTTTCTTCTAGGAATTTTATGGTTCCAAGTCTTATGTTCAAGTCTTTAATTCATTTTTAGTTGATTGTTGTGTATTGTATAAGATAGTGGTCCAGTTTCATTCTTTTGCATGTGGCTGTCCAGTTTTCTCAACACCATTTATTGACGAAACTATTCTTCAAAGTATTTTTAAATACTGTGGGTATGTATTAATAAATTTTATCAAATGTCTTATTTCACATCTAATAGAAGATGATATAGTAGTTTCTTTTCTATTTAATTAGTATACTATTATACATCAATATTTTTTTAATAGAACCATTCTTTCATAATTAGGAACAATATAATTTATCAATGGTTTATTCTAATTTGTTGCTAAATTAAATTTACTAGTATTTTAATGAATTTCACAAATATATGCATATTTATATTTGTATATATACAAGTATATATATGTGTGTGTGTGTATATATATATATAGTGCTTTAGTTTGTGTGTGTCTATATATTATCTGTTTTGAGTATCTGTTCTTATTGATTTGTGGAATGATTTAGTAATGTAATCTCTTATCTATGTTTTGTAAATGTTTACATATCCTGACTTTTTTTCTATTGGTGTGTAAAACAACTTTTTCTTTGGTGTGTAAAACAACTTAAAAGAAAATTAACATCACTGACTTGTTTTTTCATTAATTAAGTCATTTTTACATTTAATTATTCATCAAGTATGTTAAGGCAATGCATCAGAAACACAAAGATAATGCTATTCTTGACTACAAGTAACTTATTCAGTCTATGAAAAACACATATAAGACCAAATGTAAATTAATGTCCCTGTTGCTGTGATAGTAGTTGTTCAAAGCCAGTGTGAAAGACAAAAGGGTGATGAGACGGACAATATCCAAATACAAGTGTATCAATCAGTCAACCAGTCAACATTAGCTGCTTCCTGATGTGATGGAATACAAAGAATATAGTACTATTCGTATGTATTTTTAGTTTTAAAAAATAATAATATGTAGACTTCATTTTCACTGTCCTCTCAATAATAGGGTGAATAGAAGATAAAGGAACAATTTGAACAATGCAAAGAAAAATCAATTAGCCAAATCCAGAACGTGAGGACATCCATGAGCTCAGATGGTCTTAAATTTGGGTTCTTAAGAAAACACAGATTAAACAAACAGGGAAATAAAATGCACCCTTGTCTAACACCTTTGCCTATAGGAAATTGTTCTGTCTCTCCATATTCTGTTCTGACAGTACCTTCTTGTCCATTATACAGGTCACCCATTTGGACAATCAAGTGCTGAGTGATGCCCATTTCTTTCAGAGCAACACATAGCTTTTCATAACTGACAAAGTCAAAGGCTTTCCTGTAGTCTCTAAAACATAGTCTAACCATCTTCTGAAATTATTTAGATCAATTCAGTATTCAACAAATGTTTGCAATTAGGTCCTGAGTGCCTTTCCCTTTTCTGAGTTCAGCTTGAACATCCAGCTTTTGTTGCTCCTGATAAGGTGTTACCTTTGTTGCATCACTTCATTTGCTTGGGTAATGAGAGCAATGGCCCTATAGTTACTGCACTCCTTGGCATTTCCTTTCATACATCCAAATTGAGATGTATGTTAAATGTTTCCAGTTTGTAGGTCATTGTTTTGTTTTCCATATTTGTTGACATTCTTGTTACGATTTGGTCTCTGTGGCTTGAAATAGTCTATCAATATCCCAGCTACCTCTGGTGATTTGTTTATGTCTAGTACTTTCAGGGCAAGTTTCACTTTGCTTTCTAGAATTACAAGTTCTTCCTCATGGGACTCATCTTCAAAGGTGTCTGTCATCCTTTTTTCTCTTCTGTCTAGATTTTCAGTATATTGTTTCCACCTTTCCTTTATTATCTCTTGATTAGATCATGTGCTTCCTTGTTGGTCCTTCAGCATTTCCAGTCTAGGTTTGAAATTCTTTTTATTTCTTGAATCTTCTAGTAGAGATCTCTTATTTTTCCTTATTTGTTTCCTTATTTGTTATTTGTTGTTCTCTTCTATCTTCCAACATTATCAATAGTCATTGAAAATCAGGATTCTAACTCTGCTTTTAACATCTCTTAATTTTGCCTCTCACCAGTCTTTGGCAATTTTCAGTGTTTCTTCTGTCATCCATCTTGATTGTTTTCTTTCCTTTTTACTTCTGGCATTGTCTTTTTTCATTCTTCCCTAATAATATTTCTAGTTTCCATTCACAGTTTTTCTGGTTCCTGGTCAAATAAGTTTAACAGTGAAAATCCGATTTTTATATGGACTTTAAATCCATCAGGAATGTTAGTTACATTATATTTTAGCACTACGAATCTTTTAGTGTTCTTTCTTAGCTTTATTCTAATATTTGATATTAACAGTATGTGGACAGTACCACTCTGCTCCTGGGCTTGTTTTGGCAGATAGGATACAGCTTCTCCGTCTCTATATTGGCCATCTGGTGATGTCCATGTATACGGTCATCTGTTTAAATGGGCTAGTTGTTGACTTAAAAGAAATCCATGAGCTAATCTTCATTTCTGAACCCTATTCCAAATTCACCAGTGACATTTGATTCTGCTTTATTTCCTAGTTTTGCATTCCAATTGCCTATAATTATCAGTATGTCTTGTGTGACCAGTTTCTTCCTGGATACTTGCATAAAAGATTTTAATTTTATCCTCAGTTTCTGTAGAGCATAGACTTGAATGACAGTTATGTTAATAGGTTCTCCTTGAAATCAGATTGATATTATTCAGTCCGATCTTGCATTACAGTCCCTAACTGCCTGTGCTACATCTTGACTTGTATTAAAGCCACTCCATTCCTTAAGTTTGTATTTTCCAGAGTAGAACATTTGGTAGATACCTGACTAGACATGTCCCTTTCCAGTCCATGTTAGTTTGCTATCACTAAGCACTGCAATGTTTAGGTTGTCAATTTTTTGCTTTATAATCTCCAGTTTACCTTGGTTCATGCTTCTGATGTTTCATATTCCTATTGCATGTGTTGTCAGCGTCGCACTTTCCTTTTGCCTTTTTGAAATGACTTCTGAAGAAAGTGATAGAGGCAAGTGCCAAAGTGGGGCTGTATTTGCACATCAAGAAGACAAAAAGCATAACTACAGAAGAAATACACAACACAGAGATATCAAAATTGTTGAAGATGTTGCTTACGTTGGTTCAGTCATTAACCTAAAAGGAAACTGCAGCTAAGAAATTGAGAGAAAGCTGAGACTCAGAAGGGCAGCAATAGAAGAATTAGGAAAGATCACTAAGAACAAAGACGTGTCATTAGAAACCAGGGCTAAGATCACCCACACCCTCATATTCCCAATTGCTATGTACAGAGTGCAAAAATTGGACTGTGAAGAAGGCTGATGAGGGGTGAGGGGAATGATTCATTTGAAATGAGGTGTTAGAAGAGAGTTCTATAGATCCCCTGGACCACCAGAATGACAAACGAATGGGTACTAGAGAAAATTATGTCCGAAACATCCCTAGAGCCAGAAATGACAAAACTGAAGTTTTTTTTTACTTTGGGCACATCATGAGAAGGCAGGATTCTTTGGAAAACACAATAATGCTGCGAAAAATGGAAGTCAGCGGGAAAATAGGAAGACCAAATATGAGTTGGATTGATTCCATAAAGGAAGCTATAAGCATGAGTCTACAGGAACGGAATAGGGCTGTAGAGAAGAGAATATTGTGGAACATCACTTATTCATAGTGATGAATCTAACTCACCAGCACATCACACACACACATACACACACACACACACACACACACACACAATGTGGCATTTAAAAATATGGCATGCAAAAAAAAAAATAGGGAATTGTTATGGAGTAAAGGAGACTTAAAATAACAGGCAAACAAAATGCAACCTTGTTTGATCCTGATTTAAACAAATCGACTATAAAAAGACATTTGTCGGATAATCTTGGAAATTTGAATATAGTCTGGATATTAGATGATATGAATAAATTAATTTTAATTGTGAAATAGTATTATGGTTGTATTTTTAAATGTATCGTTAGAAATATTAATTAAAGGTAAAAGAATGGCTGTGGTTTGCTTTTAAATATCAAATCTCAGCAGTGATATAGAGATTGTGGTTAAAATAAAACTGGCAAAATATTATATTTATTGGAACTCTGTAATGAGTACCTAAGGGTTTATCATATTGTCTCTCATTTATTAGGTATTTAAAATTTTTCCATGATAAAATTTTAAAAAATAATAAAAGACCTGAGAAAGACATAAGCCTCTATTCTGAAAGTATAGTGAACCACTTCCTCATGACATTCAAAATGTTATTTATATAAATGGATGTTCTTTTGTAACCTGCTGCAAGGACCCATGCTATGCTATTTAAAATCAATGGTTATGTGCCATCTGAAGATAATCTTTGAAAAGCACTATCCAGGCATTATACAAATAACATCCAAAAGACCTCATTCAGGTCTCTTGTTTTGATTATAAGATGCAATTTTATTAAATTATTATGGACTATGGAGTAGAAAAGTGTATAACAATTGGAGAGATGGTTTCTCTCCATTAGTGTAAACACAGATATAAAATTTACTTCTTATTTTTCAAAAAAGTATGTACAAAATAGTACCTAAACATTATCATGCTTTGTTTTGTATCAGATAAGTAGCATCTGGATATATCAAAGAGAAGAAACAGTAAAGTTTCACATGTATAGAAATATTCAGTGTTAAAAAATTAGTTTACTTCTATCTTTAAAAAATAGTTTAGATTATCATGCCAGGAAAAAATGCACACCTGGCAACTGTGCTAAAATATACCACCTTCTAAGAAACAAATTCAAAAGTGTGTATTTTCATATTTGTTACCTCTGTCTAATCAGTGAATTCATATTAAATTCTACTGCTCAATGAAGAAATGACTATGAGCCTTCTGCTTGATATGGGACAGAGAAGATTTTTGCATCATGAATCTTCTCTCTGCAGTTGAAGATCATAATGGAAAGTGTAAGGGAATTAAAGCACGGCCATCGATTTTGTTGGCCATCCATTTTTCATAGGAAACCTAGGACTGCTGAGACAGCAAGAGAAGATATGGAGGCAAGAAGGAAGAGAGAAGAAATAGTCCAAACTAATTAAAAGAATGGAAGTAGATTCTTCAGATAAATGATGAAATGCCATTTGTGATCCCATACACAACTGACAGAAATCAAATCTGTTTCTCTTTTTTTAAAAATCATTTTTACCAGAGTTGATGTTTTTATACGAAATTTCCTAAATTGTTTCAGAAAATATTCTAAATTGACATATTCCTTTTTACAAAAATTCCAGAAAATGTTTGCAATACCAGGAAGTTTTCTTACCATAGAATTAGTTCAAATTGTTGAACAAAAGATATTCTAACAAGTAGTCCTTATTTAACCTTTCGAATCACCTACTGCTATAATCATGAAAACATCAGAAGTACAGATGAACAAGAACACAAATAGCAGTAAATATTCCAGCTTCTGCTAGATTCCTAGAGCAATCTACCAAGTTTTAATCCCTGAAAAGCTAATTTAAGGGCAAATAAGGTAAAAATGATGAGACTTCTAACCTAAGCCATCAAAACTCTCAGTGTGTCTAGTTCCTCCCACAGAGCAGAATGCCTTTTAACTCCACAAAAGCTCTTGGGTCCCCAACTTCATCATTGAGACTCTGCATCCAGTCACATAGGACTCAGTCCTCTAGCAAAGGCAGGGAAGGGAGAGGGTACAGTACACAGAGTAACCCACAGGCAACTGCCCTCCTGTGTGCAGCCTGTGGTTCTGCTTTCTGCCAATGTGGGGACAGAGCCCCAGAGAGCAGTTTCCAGGCTCTCGGCCTAATTTGGAAAGGTACTGGCTCGGGTAGTAGATAGCCATCAGCTGTGGCTAGTTGGTTGTCAGCTGTAACCATTGAGCTATTGGCCACTAATATAACTGCCGTGGATACGTTGGGGAGTCGAGGAGAGTCGGTTGGTTGGCAGCAAAGCGGACAGCAGGTCGCACGTCATGTGAAACCAGCATCCAGTGAGACTATAGTGGTATGACTCCCCTACCTATGGCTCCGTGGGTGTTCCTTTTTGGCCTCACCACATCCTGCGTTCTTATGTGGGGAGCGGGAGCAGAGACCCCACAGGCTGTCCTGCACGACAGCCAACTTCACTGCAGGACCCGGCACTTCTTGTCCTGAAAAAGAAAATCCACTCCAAAAAAAGCAGTAGGGTGCAAAATAGATTTTACATAAGATTCTTGGGAAAACAGAAATGGGAATTTGTGCCATGCACTACAAAGCAAACGACCCAGCAAAACATTTCATTCTAGACTTATATTTTTCCCACATTCCTCTTTTATTTTGAAACCACTAGACCCCCCTCTTTCTTTCCAGAGTATTCTCCACAAGACAATACCCCTAGCTTTCCTCTTTATAACTAGAGCTACTGGAGTTAGCTCAATTCAGATCAGGTTTATCAAATCATTCAGCTAATGAACTCCTCTAACTGCCTAGAGGGAATCTACTGCTAACAAAACTTAGTTTTGTTTGTCATTATCTTTGTGTCCTGGAATGTGAAATAAGCAGTTGTTAGGACAGAGGCTGGAGGGGGCCTTCAATGAATTTCATGCATAAGCAGGTGTGCTTTCTTGTACTTCATAGAGCCTATGCAGAACAACTGTTCTGAGTTATTTAGAAATACACTCCCCTCATAGCAAGGACACTAGTCAATGGAGTGAGCTGAAGTTTTTACTACAAAGCTGATTTCCACAAAAGCCTGCTTTATTAGATTCAGGGCAGTCACTTGCAGAGGCCATTTAGGTGCTGTAAAGTGGTTGAGTTATGCAATGTTTCTCAACCTTTGATGTGCACATGAATCACCTGGGGAGATGAGCCTAAAGGGGATCAAATATATGGTGATGCAAAGAGAACTGACTCTGGGTGGTGAACACACAATATGATATATAGATGATGTAATACAGAATTGTACACCTGAACTCTATGTAACTTTACTAACAATTGTCACCCCAATAAACTTTAAATAAAATAAAATTTTTAAAAAGAAAAAAAATGCAGATTCTGATTTAGTAGGTCTGAGCTGTGACCTAAGAATTTGTGCTTTGAACAAATTCCCATGCTCTGGTCCAATGTTAACACTTTGAGTAGCAGGGATAGTGTTCTAACAGAGGGGTGGTGGTGGTGGTGAGGAAAGAATGGGAAAGGAAATGAATAGATAGCAGCTAGCAATCAGAAGGCATTTCTATGTGAATGTTTTTGGTAATTAACAAAAGGGAAAGATACTCATATTTCTAAGGTGCAGATAATTTGTTTTGATTTCTTTATCTACTCAATCTATATACTGTGCATCAATTTTCTAATTAATTTTATATTTTCAATGTCTTATTCTTAAAGAGGTCCTCTAAAATTGTATACACTTCAGGTTCCATAAAATCTGGATCTGTCATTGTCTGTTGGGCACCAGGAATTTGGTTTGGAATTGTGTACATCTACCTAGCCTCATGGTCATTATCAGAAAGGAGGAATCCATCTGTAGGGACAAAGAGCAGTTTCCAGGCTCTCAGTCTCATGTGGAAAGGTGCTGCCTCAGTTATTAGGTGGCCATAAGCTATAATCAGTTAGCCATTAGCCACTAATATAACTGCTGTGGCTACGCTGGCAAGGTGGTTGGCAGAGAAGTGGATGGCAGATTGCAGATCATGTGGATTCTACTTCCGGTATCTCCAAACCAGCTGCCAGTGAGGATATAGTGCTATGAACCCCCTATCCATGGCTCCACTGGTGTTCCTTTTCGTCCTCACTTTATTTTGTGTCCACCCACCGAGAGCAGGACCAGAGACCCTGCATTACACCATCAGTAGGAAATATTGCAGTGAGGAAAAAAAAATAAAATCTATTTGGTCTGAGGCCAAAAACAAGGCCCAGAAACATCTTTTTAGTTAAGGCAGAGTAAAATATGAGAAAGAAAACATAAAAGCAATTTATAGCTTTATTAAAAAAAGAATTTTTCTACAACATGAAAAGAAGTGTTATTAGCAAACTAAGATGAAAAGATAAATCCATTACTATTTGAATCAGAATAAACTTTTCAAGTGTTTTTTGAGTTTTCAACAACATAACAAAGAAAACTGAAATCTTAGTGAAAAAGTACAAGGGAATAAAAATGATGGGTTAAATATAAGAAATCAAAACATGGAAGTGTGAATATAGTATTTCCCTCCAGGAGTTTTATGGTTTCAGGTCTTACATTTAAGTCTTGCAGTAATTTTGAATTAATTTTTGTATATGATATAAGATAGTGGTCGAGTTTTATTCTTTTGCATGTGACTATTCAGTTTCCCCAACACCATTTATTAAAGAGACAGTTCTTTCCCTATTGCATATTCTTGGCTCCTTGTTGTAAATTAATTGATAATATGTGCATGGGTTTATTTCTTGGCTTTCTATTCTGTTTCACTGATCTGTGTGTCTGTTTTTATGCCAAAACCATACTATTTTAATTGCCATAGCTTTGTAATATAGTTTGAAATCTGGGTGCAGGGTGCCTCTTGCTTTGTTCTTTCTCAAAAGTACTTTGGCTATTCAGGGACTTTTGTGGTTACATACAAATTTTAGAATTATTTGTTCTGTTTCTGAAAAATGCCATTGGAATTTTGATAGGGATTGCATTGAATCTTTAGATCACTGGGTAGTATGTACATCTTTAAAATATTGATTCTTCCAATCTGTGAGCACAGAATATCTTCCATTTATTTGCGTCTTCTTCAAATTCTTTTCTTAATGTTTTGTAGTTTTCAATATATAGGTCTTTCACCTTCTTTGTTAGATTTATTCTTGGGTAGTTTATTCTTTTCGATGCAATTGTAATACAATTGTTTTCTTAATTTCGCTTTCAGATAGCTTGTTATTAGTCTATAGAAATACAATATATTTTTGTGTATTGATTTTGTCTCCTGAAATTTCATAGATTTTGTTAGTTCTAACATCAATTTTTTGATGTATTCTTTAGGTGTGTATATATATATATATATATCATGTCATTTGCAAGTAGTGACAGTTTTACGTTTTCTTTTTCAATTTGGATGCCTTTTCTTTTTATGCCTAATTGCTCTGGTTGATACTTCCAATATGATCTTGAATAAAAGTGGTGAGAGTGGGAATTCTTGTTTTGTTCCTGACCTTCAAGGAAAAGCTGTCAGCTTCTCATAATTGAGTATGTTAGCAGTAGGTTTATCATATATGACCTTTATTATGGTGAGGTACATTCCCTCTATCCACTTTGTTGAGAGTTTCTATGATATATGGGTGTTGAATTTTTTCAATTGCTTTTTCTGCGTCTATTGAGATGATCGTCATATGACTTTTATCCTTCATTGTGTTAATATAGTGTATCATGTTGACTGATTTGTGGATGTTGAAACAAACTTGCATCCCTGGAATAAATCCCACTTGGTCATGCTATATGAACCTTTTAATGTATTATTGAATTTTGTTTTCTAACTTTTGTTGAGGATATTTGCACCTATGTTCATCAGGGATATTGGCCTGTAATTTTCTTTTTTGTGGTGTCCTTGTCTTGTATCAGCATAATGATGGCCTCATAAAATGAGTTTTTGGAACAGTTTGAGAAGGATTGTTATTAATTATTCTTTGGAATGTTTGGTGGTTGCAACCAGTGAAGCTTTCTGGCCCTGGACTTT
This sequence comes from Rhinolophus hipposideros, assembly GCF_964194185.1. NCBI lineage: Eukaryota > Metazoa > Chordata > Mammalia > Chiroptera > Rhinolophidae > Rhinolophus > Rhinolophus hipposideros. The sequence goes on along the minus strand of NC_138051.1, from coordinate 24,688,707 downwards.
TGTTTTGAGGCTTCTGATAACTGATTTGATCTCCTTACTAGTAGTCAATCTGTTCAGATTACCTATTTCTTCATGATTCAGTATTGGTTGGTTTTATATATCTAGGAATTTATCCATTTCTTCTAGGTTATCCAATTTGTTGGCATTTAATTGTTCATACTAGTAGTCTCTTCTTAGCTTTCGTATTTTATGGTATCAGTTGTAATATCTCCTCTTTCATTTCTGATTATATGTATGTAAATTAGCTCTCTTTTTTCTTAGGGGGTCTAGCTGAATGCTTGTTAATTTTTTATCCTTTCAAAGAACCGGTTCTTAGTTCCATCGATCTTCTATTTTGTCTTTTTAGTCTCTCTTTCATTTATTTCTGCTCTAATCTTTATTTTCTTTCTTCTAATGACTTTGGGTTTTGTTTTCTTCTTTTTCTAGTTCCTTGGAGTGTAAAATTAGGTTATTTGAGACTTTCTTTGTTTTCTGAGGTAGGAATTTATTGTTATGAACTGTAACAACCCCTTTTAAACAGGAATGTTAAACAATCTTATTACACTTGACATCTTAGAACCCACTCCCACAAACAACAATGTCATATACATACACACAAATATATATATGTGTGTATATATATATATATATATATATATATATATATGTATATACATATACGTATACTTTATTCTGGAAGAATAAAATTGCCAAAGCTTAAAACAAGGGATATGGTCTATGAAGAATGAAATCCTCTCCCATTATATATGTGGATTTCCTTATGTTATGAATAATATTATCATCAACAATGCAAAATGTCACATACACTTTACTGTTCAGAGAAGAGAATCAGTAGGGGGATTTTCAGATAAAGAGGAATAATTGTAGAAATGCATTATACTCACTCTAAATAGTTTTTACTTTGCCCTTAGGTTTGTCTAATGATGATTGTCATCATGTTTATTTGAAAGAGAAAAATACTGTCCATTAATTTTCAATTTAAATCATGTATTGCATATGATAATGAAATCTGGAAAAAGTTTCCCAGAGGTCAATTGGCAAGATAGGTCAACATTCTTATAATGTACATGCCCCTGACCTTGCAATTCTAGTTTAGGAATTCATCCTAAGGAAATTATCTAAGGTCCATGAAAATAATAAACTGTAAATATGTTCATCATAGTATCCACTGTAGCAAAATTAATTAGAAAAATGTAAACATCCAAAAATACTTGGATATATGTCATATGCATAAAATAGAATACCATGCAATCTTGAAAAATATGTTCTAAGTCACAAAACACTCTAACAAACAGAAGAGAGAAGAATTATTTTCATGATCATTTGGAAATTTTAGCATGGCAAAAATACATTTGAAAAGTACATTTACAATTTCCTTATTATGTCTCTTTACATCTGCATGAATAAAATAACTTACATTTCAAACAGATCCACTCTTTTTTCTATCACTGTAATTCCAGAGAATTAACATTAAATTTTCACAGGAATTTGTTTCTAAAAGATTAGTGGGCATTCCCATAACATTTCTTTGACTTCTGTTCCAACAGGTATTTTCTCATGAATCCGTACAGATGACTGATTTAGACAAACTTTCAAAGGGTGGTGGTAAGCCCAATGCCTCACATGAGTCCTAGAAAACAAAATATCCTTAATGAAAATGATCCAACATCCAGCCTTTTTTAAAAAAATGTATAAATAGGAAATAATTTTCTTTTTTTTTCTTTTTTTAATGAAATCATTTTCACCATTGTAAATAAATGATCAAAGCAGGAAATAAAAGTGCATTTTGATCTTTTACATTTATCAATGTCTGCATAGTATTTCTGGAAGGATATTGATCAAGACACTAAAAGTAGCTCTTTCATCTGGTAGAAATATAAGTAACTGTTATTTGCTTTTACTTACTTTTTTAAAAAAATATAAACATATATAAATAATTTTACAACTGAAAAAGTTGTTCAGCTATAAATTTAAAACATTTTTTTTTAGTTTCCAGTATTACTGACACAAACTATCATTTTAAAAATAAACTGTTGAAATGTTAATGACTAATAAGAAATCAGCAAAAATTTAAAATTATTACAATAGTCAAATCTGTGAAACAAGACTAGGATTCTGAAAATTGTCTGAGAGGCCTTTGGCTCTCTACTTCTGATGAAAGGATGATAATAATGAATTTTTCTGGATAACAAAGACATAGACGTAAAGAAAAACAAGATGGCAAATGCTGTTAAATGAATGGATTTCCAATGCCTTTGGAAAAATCAGAGTCTTTGAGCTTATGGAAGTAGCAAGTACTAACTGGAATACGTACTCCATGAAGGTGGAAATAAGACATCCTAATATAGTTAGGATGCAGGAACAAAGACTGAATGAGAGACATAGATGACAACCCAGTGGGAACAAGGCTGTTACTATTTATTTATTTATTTTTTGCCTGATGAATGCTTTGAATAGCAGCTAAAGAAAAGGAAGGATGAGCTACACAGCCCACTGAAGCTAATTCAAGGAGAAGTATGAAGAAGCATTGGGCTGCCCATGAAAACAATGGCCAGGACAAGCTCCAAGAACATGACCTGAACAGGAGAGACAGTGCGGTTCAAGCTTTACAAGAGGGCCTGAGGAAGGGATCACATCTTCTTTGCTGCTGAAAATTACTTACAGCTTTGGTCCCACTGGGTTGTCATCTACTCTCACAATTGTCTCTGTACCTGCATCCTAACTGTATTGAGGCATATTTTATCTCCACCTTCCTAAAATGCATATGTCAGTTAGGTGATAGTGGGAGACATGGCATTATAGCTCTTAATATTTGGGTATCTATGGTGCTATGGGCTGTTTAATACTGATGTTTGGTATGTTACCTATTTGTCTTGAGCTCCTAAAACTTTGAACTACTGAAAGGTAATGAACTGATATGCTGCATTTAAAAGAAATACATTTCATCTATCGAAAATGTCGGAACTTTGAAAACTATAAAAATAAAAATCATTATCATGTGCCCCTTCCCACAGACATTTTAGATCCCATGCTTCATCATTTCAAACACAATCTACAAAATTTATAATGTCCGCTGTGCTTTTGTCCTTTCAACACACCTGCCTGGCAAAATCCCAGAGCTGGGCGAATCCAATTATCTGTGTTCTCTAAGCTTGCACCTGGGTAGTTAAACACAGCTGCCAATATAAATTTAAAGTTTGATATCAACCAGATTTTTAAACTTTCCGGTAACCGTACTATTTCTTCTGGTCAGGGCCATCTCTCATTCTTCAGAATGACTATTTCAAACATTTCCTACTTTCTTCAACCCTCCATTCTTCTCTTCTATTTAGAAAATGGCACTGCTGCAGTGCAGAGAGAAGCAAGCCAGAATAAGGAGGAGGAGGACTCACAACATTCCATGTCCATATTTGCAAAGCAGCCAAACTCTGCCCTCATCCTATCCTCTTTTATCTTTCTTTTGCTATGCCCGCACCTGGGCAGTCTCTGTACCTCCTTACTGGCCTTCCTCAGCATTTACACATACTTAAATCTCTCAACTTATAAAAAACACATATACACCTTTTCCTCAAGCCCACACCCTTTCCTTCTACTCTTTTCTTTTTTTTTTTACAATGAAATGCATAGAAAGATGCCTTTTTTGTTCACTTACTTCCTCTGCATTCCTGCAGAAACAAATTACAACACAATATGAAACATCACCATTCAAGTGAAATTTCTCTTGTTAAGATGTCACTGATTCTAAGGTACACTTTTATATCTTTGATCTTCCATTAATTTCTTTACATCTGAATAGCCTTTGACAAGCTGATCACTTTCTTTTCAATTCACTCATTTTGGTTTCTGTGGAACCGGTTGTCCTGGTTTTCTTCTACTTCATGTATTCTCTCTTAATTTCTTCTGTTGACTTGTCCCTAATCAACTTTTTATTGCAGGAGTTTCTTAAGGCTCTTTCTCAGGTTCTCTTCTTATGCAAAGCATCCAACACTGTACGGGATCATTTATAAATGCAAATCTTTCACAACAAATTTTTAAGTTGTAAAATCATTTATACATGTTTATTTTTTTTAAAAAGTAAGTAAAAGCAAATAACAGTTACTTATATTTCTACCAGATGAAAGAGCTACTTTTAGTGTCTTGATCAATATCCTTCCAGAAATACTATGCAGACATTGATAAATGTATAAGATCAAAATGCACTTTTATTTCCTGCTTTGATCATTTATTTACAATGGTGAAAATGATTTCATTAAAAAAAGTTTATTATTTACATGGATCTTAGATAATTTCCTTAGGATGAATTCCTAAACTAGAATTGCAAGGTCAGGGGCATGTACATTATAAGAATGTTGACCTATCTTGCCAATTGACCTCTGGGAAACTTTTTCCAGATTTCATTATCATATGCAATACATGATTTAAATTGAAAATTAATAGACAGTATTTTTCTCTTTCAAATAAACATGATGACAATCATCATTAGAGAAACCTAAGGGCAAAGTAAAAACTATTTAGAGTGAGTATAATGCATTTCTACAATTATTCCTCTTTATCTGAAAATCCCCCTACTGATTCTCTTCTCTGAACAGTAAAGTGTATGTGACATTTTGCATTGTTGATGATGATATTATTCATAACATAAGGAAATCCACATATATAATGGGAGAGGATTTCATTCTTCATAGACCATATCCCTTGTTTTAAGCTTTGGCAATTTTATTCTTCCAGAATAAAGTATATGTATATGTATATGTATATGTATATGTATATGTATATGTATATATGGATATATACATATATGGATATATACATATATATATTTGTGTGTATGTATATGACAAGTGTATATGCATGTGTATATACACACATATCCTTTGTTTAGGCCATATGTAAATTGAAACAGGTATGAGGAAATTTTATAGGAAACTATGTTACATGTTTTTATGAAGCAACAGATAGTTATGTTTAAAAGATCAGTATATGTCTGCACAAGGAGTTAGAAAACAGGGAAAATAGTTTTGGAGTTTACATGGCACAAGCACCATTTGGATCATTAGTACTATATGTTCAGGTAAGAATAAAAATGCCTGCCAGGAAATATCCCACACTGTATTTACTATTATACCCATGAACAAAACAGACAATTCCACTGAAGGAATTTATTCAAATTTCTAACCTATGAGCAATCTTAACCACCCAAATTAAATCAACATGCTATTTTAAGGGATCCTAAGGAAGGCTATTCTATACTTTTACTCAAGATTTTATTAAAAATTCGTCCCTATCATTAATCTAAATTCACTGTCCCTTAAGATCTCTTAAGTACCTTTGCATTGTATTTTCTTCCCAGTTTCAAATAATGCATTCCCTACTCTTAAAGTTATCCTTTATTTAAATTATTTCACTTATAAAATCTGTCTTAGAAAGCACAAATATGATTAGATTTTTTCTCCATATGAAAGAAAATACATTAAAATATTATATTCTGTTTCATACAATCAAAAGTTTTTTATTAATTAAATTTATTGGGGTTTTGCGTTGACATCATCAAAAAGGAGGTATGAGGTGCGCCTCTGTAAATCTCCCCTGGAATATACAACTAATCGAACAACAATAACTCCACAAAGGACTCCCTGCAAGCAGACAGGCAAGACGAAGAGGCCCACTACTGAATTCACCTAAAGGTGGGAGAATCGCACAAGCGGGGGAGGAGAGAAGGGAGAAGTGCAGAGACGGGGCCACTTGGGCACAGGACGCAGACGTAGCTCAATGCTCCGAGCTCGCTGCATTTGGAACTACTGCAGCTGTGGGAGAGGGAAGAACTCGGACTGCTAGGGCTCTGCTTATGGCCCACAGGGCTGAGGATGCAGCATATAACACTGCTGAACCCAATGCTCACGGCAGAGACCTCAGAGCAAAGATTGAGGGAAGAAGGCTGAAAACTGTGGTTTAAGCCCTCACTGCCTAGCAGAGAACGGAAGCCTTAGGCACTGAGACGAGCCTCCCCCTCCCTACCCTCCCAGAGCTTGCCCCGCCCCCGCCCCCACCTTCCAGTGCTAGAAGCTGAACAATAGCAGTGTCAGGTCAAAAGAACAGAATATTTGCTGTTCTGAGAACTGTGGACCGCAGACATAGATTCCCAGCCCAACTGCTTCCGGCAAAAGGGGGGAGCTGTGGAAGCAGGACAGGCTGTGGTGGTGGTCGAACCATTGCTCTGGGCCACCTCTCACAACTCACCCCAAACCTGGCCCCACCTATCTGGGTGGATCCCTGCAGGATTAAACAGAACTCCTGAAACATAAGGGCTCTGAATCTGGTGCAGGAAGAGCTTTGGAACTTCAAAAGCTCTCTGCATACCCACACGGACTTTGTGCCCTGTGACCCAGGCGAACTATTAACAGAGGAGAAGCCCACCTTCCAGGGAATCCCCCCATTGTGTGAGAAGCTGGAATAGTGCAGAGAAAACATAGCACTACCGTGTGAAAGAGAAAAAAAAGGCTGTAGTCAGAAAGAAAATAAAACATTCTACCAACAAGTACTGGAAAATAAAAGAAAGATCTCTTCCTATAAACCTGTTGCAGAAGCCACTCCTGTAGATGTCTAGGAAGAGAAAAAATAAATCAGTAATTGCCATGAATAACCAAGGCAACAGAAAGCTTGAAAAGAAAGTGAAAAGTCTCCAGAAAAGGAACTTAAAGATATGGAAATATGTGACTTAAATGACAGAGAATTCAAGATTTCAGTTCTGAAAAAACTCAACAACATGTAAGAAAACACAGAAAGGCAATTTAATGAACTCAGAAAAACAATCAAAGAACAAAATGAGTATTTTACGAAAGAGATTGAAATTTTTAAAAAGAACCAAATAGAATTTATGGAGATTAAAAACTCAATGGAAGAAATTAAGAAAGAAACACCAGCTAAGGTAGTAGAGTTGCCCAGATGGAGGAAAGAATCAGTGACATCGAAGATAGAAACCTGGAAATTACACAGATGGAAGAAGAAAGAGACTTGAGACTTAAAAGAAATGAAAGAACTCTACAAGAACTTTCTGACTCTATCAGAAAGAGCAATATAAAAACAATGGGCTTGCCATAAAGAGAATAAAGAGAGAAGGGAACAGAGAATACATTCAAACAAATTGTAGATGAGAACTTCCCAAACTTGTGGACAGAACTGGATCCACGAATCCAAGAAGCAAATAGAACACCTAATTACCTCAATCCTAACAGGCCTTCTCCAAGGCATATTGTATTGAAGCTGTGTAAAATCAACAACAAAGAAAGACTCCTCAAGGCAGCCAGGGAAAAGAATATGGTAACCTACAAAGGAAAGCCCATTAGATTATTATCAGATTTCTCAGCAGAAACTCTACAAGCCAGGAGGGAGTGGAACCAAATATTCACACTGTTGAAAGAGAGAAATTATGAGCTAAGAATAATATATTCAGCAAAGATATTCTTTAATATGAAGGAGGAATAAAGACCTTTCCAGAGATATAGAAGCTGAGGGAATTTTCTAATACACGACCTGCACTACAAAAAATACTGAAAGAGGCTATTTGATCACCATCAACAGGGACAATTTGTGGCAACCAAAACATGAAGGGGAGAGTAAAGGCTTGAACTGGAATATGGGAATGGAGAAAGTAAGCGTGCTGAAGAAAATGGAATACTCTAAATATCAAACTTTCTTTTCCATAAACTTAAGGGTAACCACTCAAAAAAAAATCCAGAACTCAAATATATACTATAATAAAAGAAGAAGTGGAGGGAAACATCATAGAATACAACCACACAGAAATGATAGACAACAACAAAAAGGCAAAGAAACAATGGAGACACAGCCTTTCCCGAAAATTAATATAGAATGACAGGAAATCCTCACGTATCAAAAATCACCCTAAATGTAAATAAACTGAACTCACCAATAAAAAGGCACAGGGTAGCAGATTGGATCAAAAAACTAAACCCAACCATATGCTGTCTCCAAGAGACACATCTCAGCTACAAAGACAAGCATAGACTCAAAGTGAAAGGGTGGAAATTGACACTCCAAGCAAATGGTACCCAGACAAAATCAGGTGTAGCCATAATGATATCAGATGAAACAGACCTCAGGGTGAAAAAGATAACAAGAGATAAACATGGACATTTCATACTGGTAAAGGGAACTATACAAGAAGACATAACAGCCATCAATATTTATGCCCCCAATCAGGGAGCACCAAAATATACCAAGCAACTACTAACAGAACTAAAGGGAGAAATTGACCAAAACACAATTATACTAGGGGACTTAAATACATCACTGAATACTTAAATACAGCTATGGATAGATCATCCAAACAGAAAATAAATAACTAAATAACATCCCTAAAAAGCACATTAGATGAAATGGACATAATTGACACATATAGAGCACTTCATCCTAAAACATCAGACTATACATTCTTTTCTAGTGTACATGGAACATTCTCAAGGATAGACCATATATTGGGACGTAAAATCAGCCTCAGCAGATTTAGGAGATTGAAATCATACCAAGCATATTCTCTGATCACAAGGCTTTGAAATTGGATATCAACTGCAAAAAGAAAGCAGGAGAAAACACAAATACATGGAGATTAAACAACATACTTTTAAAGAGCGACTGAGTCAAAGAAGAAATTAGAGGAGATATCAAAAGATACCTAGAAATAAATGACAATGAAATTACATCCTACCAAATTTTTGGGATGCAGCGAAAGCAGTTTTTAGATGGAAATTTATATCTTTACAGGCCAATCTCAAGAAACAAGAAAAATCCCAAACAAATAACCTCATGTTACACCTTAAAGAACTAGAAGAACAAGTGAAACCCAAGGTTAGCAGAAGAAAGGATATAACAAAAATCAGAGCAGAACTAAATGAAATAGACAACAGAAAGACAATAGAAATAATTAATGGGACAAAGAGCTGGTTTTTGAAAAGATTAACAAAATTGACTAACCTTTGGCTAGACTCACTAAGATAAGAAGACAGAAGACACTAACAAAATCAGAAATGAAAAAGGGGAAGATATCACAGACACCACAGAAATACAGAGGATCAGCCAAGAATATTATGAAGGACTATATGCCACCAAATTCAATAAACTAGAAGAAATAAACAAGTTCTTAGAAACATATAGCCTTCCAAGGCTGAATCATGAAGAACTGGAAAATCTTAACAGGCCGATCACCAGTAAGGAAATTGAATCAGTCATCAAAAACCTTCCCAAAATCAAAAGTCCTGGACCAGATGGCTTCACCAGTGAATTCTACCAAACCTTCAAAGAGGATCTAATACCAATCCTGCTCAAACTCTTCCAAAAAATTGAAGAAGAGTCAGTACTCCCTAACTCATTTTATGAGGCCAACAGTACCCTGATACCAAAACCTCGTAAGGACAACATAAAAAAAGAAAACTACAGACCAACATCTCTGATGAATACGATGCAAAAATCCTAAACAAAATTCTAGCAAATCGAATACAACAATGCATTAAAAAGATTATTCATTACGACCCAGTGGGGTTCATCCCCGGAGAACAAGGATGGTTCAACATCCACTAATCAATCAATGTGATACATCACATAAACAAAATAAAGGACAAAAATCATATGATTATATCAATTGATGCAGAAAAAGCATTTGACAAGATACAACATCCATTTATAATTAAAACAGTTAATAAAATAGGTACAGAAGAAAAATACCTTAACATAATAAATGCCATATATGACAAGCCCACAACTAATCTCACAATAAATGGTGAAAAACTGAAGCCCTTTGCTCTACGTGCAGGAACACAACAGGGCTGTCCCCTATCACCTCTGCTCGTCAACATAGTATTGGAAGTCCTTGCCAGAGCAATCAGGCAAGAGAAAGAAATAAAAGGCATCCAAATTTGGAATGAACAAGTTAAATTATCACTCTTTGCAGATGACATGATGTTATATATAGAAAAACCCGAAAGACTCCACCTAAAATTTATTAGAAACAATCAACGAATACAGTAAAGTTGCTGGCTACAAAATCAACATACAAAAGTCCATTGCATTCCTATATACTAACAATTAAATCTCAGAAAAAGAAATGCAAAAAAACAATTCCTTTTGCAATTGCAGCAAAAAGAATAAAATACCTAGGAATAACTTAACCAAGGAAGTGAAGGACATATATGCTTAAAACTATTAGACATTTTTGAAAGACATTGAAGAAGACACAAAGAAATGGAAAGATATTCCATGCTCATGGATTGGAAGAATCAACATAGTTAAAATGGCCATATTACCTAAAGCAATATACAGATTTAATGCAATCCCCATCAAAATCCCAATGGCATATTTTAAAGAAATAGAAGAAAAAATCATCAGATTTGTTGGGAACCACAAAAGACCCCGAATAACCAAAGCAATCTTAAGAAAAAAGAACAATACTGGAGGTATCGCACTCCCGGACTTTAGCTTGTACTACAGAGCTAAAATAATCAAAACAGCATGGTATTGGCAGAAAAGCAGACACATAGACCAATGGAAAAGAATTGAGAAAGCAGAAATAAAACCACATAAATATGGCCAGATATTTTTTGACAAAGAAGCTAAAAACATGCAAAGAAGGAAAGACAGCCTCTTCAATAAATGGTGCTGGGAGAATTGGATAGCCATGTGCAAAGAACAAACTGGACTGCTATATGTCACCATGTACCAAAATTAATTCCAAATGGATCAAAGACTTAAGCATAAGACCTGACACAATAAACTGCATAGAAAAAAACATAGGCACTAAACTTATGAACCTTAGGTTCAAAGAGCATTTTATGAATTTGACTCCAAAGGCCATTGCTTTGGAGGCTTGGAAGTAAAAGCTAAAATAAATGAATGGGACTATATGAAACTTAAAAGCTTCTGCACAGCAAAAGAAACCATTGACAAAACGAAAAGGAAACCAACTGAGTGGGAGAAGATTTTTGCAAATAGTGCCTCCAATAAGGGGCTAATATCTAAAATATACAAGGAACTCATGAAACTCAACAACAACAAAAACAAACAACCCAATTGAAAAATGGGTAGAAGACCTGAAGAGACATTTCTCCAAAGAGGACATGCAAATGGCAAATAGACATATGAAAAAATGCTCAACATCAGTAATCATCAGAGAAATGCAAATAAAAACCACAATGAGATATCACCTCACCCCAGTCAGAATGGCTATCATCAACAAGACAAATAATAAAAAGTATTGGAGAGGCTGTGGAGAAAAAGGAACCCTCATACACTGTTGGTGGGAATGCAGACTGGTGCAGCCGTTATGGAAGGCAGTGTGGAGGTTCCTCAAAAAATTACAAACAGAATTACCATATGACCCAACAATCCCTCTTTTGGGAATCTACCCAAAAACTCTGAAAACATTTATCTATAAAGACACGTGTGCTCCAATATTCATTGCAGCTTTATTTACCGTGGCCAAGACATGGAAATAACCAAAATGTCCTTCGATAGATGAATGGATAAAGAAGTTTTGGTAAATGTACACAATGGAATACTATTCAGCGGTAAGAAAAGATGATATAGGAACATTTGTGACAATATGGATGGATCTTGAGAGTATAATGCTAATTGAAATAAGTCAGACAGAAAAAGCAGAGAACCATATGATTTCACTGATATGTGGTATATAAACCAAAAACAACAAAAGAACAAGACAAACAAATGAGAAACAAAAACTCATAGACACAGACAATAGTTTAGTGGTTACCAGAAGCTAAGGGGGGTGGGGTGGGGGGAGGGAGATCAGGGTAAGAGGGATCAAATATATGGTGATGGAAGGAGAACTGACTCTGGGTGGTGAACACACAATGGGATTTATAGACGATGTAATACAGAATTGTACACCTGAAATCTATGTAATTTTACTAACAGTTGTCACCCCAATAAATTTAAAAAAAGAAAATTATTGGGGTAACAGTGGTTAATAACATTATGTAAGTTTTAGGTGTACAGTTTTTTTTTTATGTTACATTATCTATATATTGCATTGTGTGCTCTCCACTTAAAGTCTAGACTCTTTCTGTCACCATATATTTGACCCCCATTACCTTTTCCATTCTCTACCCACCTCCCATCCCCTCTGGTAACCACCATACTGTTTCTGTGAGTTTATTTGTTGCTTTCTGTTTTATATTCTACATATAAGTGAAATCTTAGGATTATTGTCCTTTTCCATCTGACTTATTTCACTTAGCATGATACTCTCCAGATCCATCCATGTTGTTACAAATGGAATATTTCTTCCTTTTTATGGCTGAGTAGTATTCCATTGTACATATGTACCACTTCTTTATCCTAATACCCATCAAAGGACACTTAGGTTGTTTCCATTTCTTGGGTACTATGAATAGTGCCACAATGTACATATGGGTACATACATCTTTACAAATAAATGTTTTCAAATTTGGGGGGTAGATAGCCTGAAGAGGGGTTGCTGAGTCATAGAGCATCTCTATTCTTAATTTATCAATGACTCTCCATACTGTTTTCCATAGTGGCTGTACTGATTGACATTTCCATGAGCAGTATATAAGGGACACTTTTTTTCCCACATCCTCTCCAACACTTGTTATTTCTTGTTTCATTGATAATAGCCATTCTAACAGGTGTGAGGTGATATCTCATTGTGGTTTTGATTTGCATTTCCTTTATGGCTAGTGAAGTTGAGTATCTTTCCATGTATATGTTGGCCATTGGTATGTCTTTTTGGGAAAAGTATCTGTTCAAATCCTCTGCCCATTTTTTTAATTGGATTGTATTCTGTTGTTGTTGAGTTGTATGAGTTCTTTATATATTTTGGGTATTAGCGCCTTATTGGAAGTATGGTTTGCCAATATTTTCTGCCATTTGGTTAGTTGCCTTTTTGTTTTGTTAATGTTTTCTTCTGAGCAGAGCTTTTTAATTTAATGTAGTCTCATTCATTCATTTTGCTTTTACTTCCCTTGCCTTTGGGGTCAAGACAACCAAAGTTTTTAAATAGCTCTGCTAAATGAAATTTCCTTATTAATCCACATTTGCAATTTCCTCTGCAAATCTAAGTGGTTTTTGAAGTATGAATAATTTACTTCAATATTTCAGTCATAATTTAATCTAATGGATATGAAATATGCTTGCTTTGGTGAATGAAAAAGTAAATGTATCTACCAATATTTTGTATCCAGAACAGAAGTATTAATTTATGATAAAACATTGCTACGTTGTATTAAAATATAGGAGTACATGAGTCAGACTATGCACAAGAGCAATGCATCAGTGAGGCATTTATTTAAATTAAAATTTAAATGTAGTTACTTTAATATTTATATTCTTACATTCTTGTTCTTTATTAAAGAGGTTGAATAAAACATACTTTGCCAGTAACAAACTATTGTGATGAGTCATTTCAAGCCTAAAATGACAGTTTTAATTTTGTCTCCTTATGGATACTTGAAAATAGTTTTAGATACTATTAATATCTCTGTATTAGCAAACTGTTTACTTCCAAATGATTCTTCCGGGCATAAAAACTTACAATGAGAAAGTTTTGAAAAGTTTTAGTCAGAAATATTTTAATGTTACTTCCCCCAAAGCTACTGAATATTTATGAATAAAGAAAGTTTGGATATTGCCAGTGTTTAAAAAATATCATTTTGGTATTACAGGGTTCATTGTCTCAAAACGGGGAGGAAAAAAAAGACACACTACTTGCTGGTTTAAACACTGATTATTATTATCTATACTCTTTCTACCAGTTATTTATCTTTTGTTTTATAAGTTATTAGAAGAAAAAACAGAAAAACTTTTTTTTAAACCTTCAGAATTAATGGTTTGCTTTTTTTTTTTTTTTTTTTTTTTTGGACATAATAATTGATGCAATTTAAACTCCATAAAAGTAAAAGAATAGGATTTAATTTTTGTGGTCATTTTTCCTGTTTTTACTTTTCACATTACTACAGATGATTGAGAGGTAAATGTATAACGTATCTTTCCCTTAAGATACTCCTATAAAATTGTCACACAATTTCTAAATTATCACATTCTATGTACTACTTGTACTCCATATCACTCTGTGATGACATTGGGTGTCATCTGTTTCTCTTATTTTCATTCCTTCTGACTAAAATGTCCCTTAGTATATAATATGCACAGTATCTTTTCATTGGCAAACTAGTGTGTCTAGTGAATGTGCCTTTTGAAAAATGTCAAGATTTTGATGGAAATGTTTAATACTTTTTCCTATGCTGTCAAAATGTTAACATCTGACAGTGTAGGAAAATGTTTAATGTTATTTATGGAAGGCATTCGTAATTCTTGTCTATGAAACCTCTTCATTTCTTTTCCTGTAACCCTATTTTTGCCCCATAACATTTTAGCTCTCAAGTAACAGTCCTTGGGTAATAGTTCTAAATCAATTGGCAATTTCATAGTTACAGCAAACCTATGTTCTAGTTGGATAACATAATGTAAATAGTGATCATTATATTCCATTTTTCTGCATGGTAATGGATAGAATTGTGCTATAGATATTGATGGAGAACAATTACGGAATTGTTGGTTTGCAGTTGCATAATACCATGATTCCCAGTGCTATTTTTGTGCAGAGATTAAGAGGAATGCTCCAAAGCGGAGTTGCTCCAAGGAAAACTATCCAGAGGATTACGGCAACTTCTTAGAATACAAAGATGAATGTGTTTGACTGGAGAGATTGGTGTAGAGAGCTATCAGTTAGTTATCACAAGTCATTTTTGTAATGAAGTAGAATATAAACTGCACACAATTTTAAAGAAATGGAAGAACTTTTAACTGACATGAAGATATAACATTTGCAATAAATGGTGATAAAATAAATGGTTTGTAATATTTGTAATTCTGCATGGTGTGTAAGTGTGCAAAGATTTAATATGTTTGTTTTTGATATGGTTTATTGTTGTTTTGTTCAGTTTTTATTAGTCTATTCGTCTAAGGAGGTTTATTCCTTTCGATTTGGTGATTCTCTTTTGACAGCAGCGAAGACTTACCATTAGATTTTATGCAGCAGAAGCCCCCTAAAAAATTTAAGAAGCCAATGAAGCCAGAGAATAAAGTTCCAGGGCTAGAGTATGAATATATACCACAAACAGCAATGGTTTAAAGTGATAGGCATTTCCATTTAAGTTGTAACTGAATTTCTATATCTATTCAAAATATACCTAAGTGTAGATATAAAGATATTTCTAGCTTAATCCTTGATTCTTGAACTAAAGAAATAATATCTAATACATTAAAATATGTTAACAATCTCTTGAATGATTTTGTGAACAAGGTTGTGTTTTAAAATAATTATTATGACCGTGTAATGTTTATTAGACTATTGTATTCTAGTGAATAGTGCCACGTTCAAGTTCCTGAAATAAGCATATAGGAAGGGGGTATATAACTAAGAAAAAAACTAAATATTTTTAGGCTTGATGATAACATGAATTCAGTTATGTTTAACATAGTAATATCCAAAGTAATACCGTGAAATAGGGTCATGGAACTTAGGCCCTGGACCTGATCATGAAAATATCCGAAAGGTTTCATATCGTTTGCAATTCACAGGTTGACATCATGACTTTGGCATGTACCATGAGCTATCATGGAAAAAGAAGTTTTATGTTTTATAAATGGTATTTCTAGATTTGATTGGTTAGGGTTTTTTAAGTTATCATTTTCTAGTTGATCCCTACAATTAATGGGACTTATTAAAACAACTTGCCACCAATAAAATAAAAGCTTTTAATCTTTAATGCATTGTTTTAGCCCAAGTAGATCCAGAACTCAAAGAGCGGTTGATAACAAGGCTTGCAGGAGATAATTTTCTCAGCAAATGTAAAAAAGCCAGGGAAAACTTTGTATGGACAGTAATGTAATTTTTTTTAAATGTGGATAATAGTATCTTGTAACTCTATAGAAAACATTTTTTTTTCTATTGTATGGTTTTACTGAGCTTAGTGGGGTCTGCAGAAGTATTTTAAGGACTGCTGCAGGGTCCAGTGCAGATTAGGCATGAGTCTGAGCCACCTGCCTCAGTTAAACTCTAACTATTGAATAAGAAAAGAGGGTGTATAAAGTACTATTTAAATGTATTCTTTTAGAAAAAAAAAATAGGTGGAAGACACCAACACAAGGCACTTTATTGATTAAGTAATAAAAGGAAAAATAATTGAGCCTCACATTATTCTAGACAAAGAAATAGACCATAACAATACAAAGATCAATCCATCCTTTAGGTCTACCGATTGTAGTGGAAAAAAAGACATGAAAACATGTAGCTAACGAATGTGGTAAGTGGATACTTTAAAATTAGACAAAGGTTTTGTGGAAGTCCAAAAGTAATTAAATATAGGAAAGGAGAATATAGTAATTAATTAATATAGTAATTAAATATAGGAAAGGAGAGGAAATAATACTAACTGTATTTAAACGGTGAAAAGTGTTTTAGCTAACTCAACTTCGGGGAGAAAAGTTTAGAACCAAAGTGAAAAAAGGAGCTAATAATATTTATTATTATTAATAATTAATGTTAATGTCAATATTGATAATATATGCATAATTATAATTATGTTGATAGTGGTACTACTTAATATTAATAATAATTATGTCTAATATTTATAAGCACTTAATATGTGCCAATACTGTGCTACATATTAACTCATCTAACCCTTAACGAACCCTGTTTGATAGAAATTCTAATTGTTCTCATTTTAATGATGAAAAGAATTTAAGTACAAAGAAGTTACATCACTTTCCCAAGTTCACATAGTGGTAAGAAATAGAGCCAAGACAGCTCTGAGGAAAGTTTGTGGCTTCTATAATTTCATTACACCATAACAACAGAATAGCAGTTTGAGATATGATATATTAATATGTTGATAAAAAATTTATCAGTCATCTCCTGTATTCCTGGCATTGTGTTAGACACTGGAAACATAAATAAAATATCTATTATTGAAAAGTATGTATTCTACCTATGTATATATATAAATATATATATATATATATATATATATATATATATATATATATATATACACAAATAGTTATATTACGCTGTGGTAAGTAATGATGGCTAACATTTATTCAGCTTTTAATATTCAAAAAGCTTTATATATATATATATATATATATATATATACTGATATATATATATATATATATATATCAGTTTATTTACTGCTCATAATAATTCTATGTCAGAAGAACTATTATAAGCCTAACTTTTCACTTAAGGAAATTGAGAATCAATGGCATGAAGTGACCTACGACCACACAGTTGGTAAATATGAGAGTCTAGCTAGAAACCACAGCAGACTGGACGTAAAGCCAATGCAGCGATGAGATATTAGTTCTATTCCAGTATGCTCAGATTAGGAAACACGGAGTTCACAACATTCTTGCACCCATTACAGAGTTCCAGGGTCACAGGACAATGAACTAGCCCCAAATCTAAGGAGACACAAGCTCTTGCAAGAAAACATAGATGTGAACACTGGCTTACCTAGGAGAAATGCGGCAGACCCGGTAAAAAGAGCTCAGTTAGGATGATTAGCAAATCAGTGGAGGATAGCCAAGTACGTGATGCAAGAGAAGGAGAAAGTCCTGGTGATGGCAGATATGAGAAAGTCTGCACTCGGTGAACTCTACTGGGGGCTCACAAATAATCATAATACATATAAATGAATGAATACACACACAAAAGATAGGTAGGTAAGTAAGTGGGTAGGTAGATAAGTAGGAAAGTAATGAGAAAATCTTTTCCCTGCTGCAGAATTAGGTGAGGGGAACAGCTGTTGGGGAAGGAGTTGGGAGAGTATCAGGAAACTCCACTTGGAAGCCTTCACTATCTCACTTAGTGAACAAAAGCCTTATTCTGCAGGAGTAAGGGCAACGGGCATTGTTGCCTTTAGGACACTGATGAAAGCCCATTTGCAGCTGGTAAAAAGGAACAGGAAGCAAAACCTTTTATCCCTCTCTGGGCTCTATGTCAGGGGAGTTGCAGAAGCATGAAGAATGTCAACTCCCAAAACTCTGGAATCTGGTTCCTGCCTAAAACAGAGATTTGATAAAAACAAGAGAGAAGACACTTCTCGCCCACATCTTAACCTTCAGGCTGAAAATCACCTCATACCAAATACCTTGCAAGACCCTTCTCTGATAAGTAGCATAAGGGAGAGGCCTAAAGCTGAGGGTAAAACAGACATTGGGTGGGTGGCGGGAGGGAAAAGAAACTCAAGCAAACCAGCTTCTACCATGCCAAGTATAGCTGAAGAAATGTAAAACTCTGGTATACTGATAGTAAACATCATAACAACAAACTTCAAGCTCCTAATTAGATGAACTCTGACCTCCTACACTAATGGCCTCGCAGAAGAACCAGCATTCCTATTTCCAGTTATAAAAGCTATTTACCTCAGTCTCTACTATTTCACATAAGATGTACATATTTCTTGGCTTTTTTTTTTTTTATGAGGAAACTTCTGGGGTGATAGTAATGTTGTGTATTTTGATAGGAGTTTGGGTATACAGGTATATACAAAGGGTGTCAAAAACATGTGTACACATCTTAAGAAAGGAAAGAACTGTATTAAATTTGTATACAACATTGTATAAAATTGTATACAAAATTGTATACACAATATACACCAATAAGAAAAGATGAATACAAGTCATATGTATACGTTTTATTGGAACCCCCAGTATTTGTCAAGATTCAGGAAATGTACACTGAAGATTTTATCTTTCATTGTATATAGATTTTATATCAAAAGGAAAATAGTAAATATCGAACTGAAGTTTTTAGGTAAAATTTTGTTGATGTTTACAATTTACTTTTTACTTATTTTTAATTGAGATATAACATTAGTTTCAGGTGTACAACATAATGATTCAATATTATATATACATGTATTCTGAAATTATCACCACAATAAGTCTAGTTAACATCGATCACCACACATAGTTACAAGTTTTTTCTTTTATGCCTGACTAATATTCCATTGTATGTATACCACAATTTCTTTATCCATTTATCCATCAGTGGACACTTAGGTTGCTTCCATATCTTGGCTATTTGTAAATAATAGTGCAATGAACATGGGTGCATATATTTTTTAAGTTAGTATTTTTCTCTGCTTCAGTTAAATACCTAGAAGTGGGAATGCTGAGACATATATTAGTTTTATTATTTTTTTAAATACTCTCCACGCTATTTTCCATCTTTCAGCAAAAAAACATAACAAAGCATTCAAAAACACACTTCCAAGAGACAAAGCAATGATCAAAACTAGACTCAGATATGACAAAGATGTTAGAACTATCTAACAGCAAACTTAAATTAACTATGATTAATATTTTAAATGCTCTAACAGAAAAGATGGACAACATGCCAGATCATATAGGTAATTTCAGCAGAGAGAAGAAAACTCTAAAAACTCAAATGATAAAGCCAGAAATGAAAAATAGAGTAACAGATGAAAGATCCCTTTGATGGCTCATCATTAGATTCATCAGAGGAAAGAGTGAATGAATTTAAAATGTCTATTGAAATTATGTAAACAGAAAAGGAGAAGAGGGAGGGAGTAGATCCAAAGCATCTTGGACAATATCAAATGGTCTTTCACATGTGAAATTAGAATACCAGTAGAAAAGAGAGAAAATGGGCAAAAGAAGTATTTGAAGGAAAAATGAGAACTTTCCAAAAAATAACAAGAGATCCAAATACAAATCTAAGAGCTAACAGAAAACCAAACCAAACCAAACAAACAAACAAACAAAAACCACATACACACAAAAAAACACAGGGTTTTAAGAAACCCATCTAGGAATATTATATTTTAAAAAATTGAAAACTAGATTAAAAAAAATCTTGAAGGCACTCATAAAAAAAAGGGATGTTACATTAAAGGAATAAAGAATCACCACATAAATCTCTTTAGGAAACATATATTACCAAATAAGCTGTACAGATGGCAAATAAGATGATGAAGAGATATACAACATAATTCATTAGGGAAATGTATATTAAACCACATCTGTTAGAATGGCTAAAAAAAAAAGACAATACTAAGAAAATGTAAAACAACTGGAGTTCTCATATATTCCTGGTGGGAATGTGAAATGGAACAGGCGTTTTAGAAAACAGTTCAGCTGACGCATTCCACTTCAAGGTATTTATACAAGTGAAGTCAAAACTTACGTTCATGCAAAACTTATGTTACCTATGTATGGAAGCTTTATCAATGCCAATAAATAGAAAAAACCCAAATGCTCTTCAGCAAGTAAATGGATAAATAAGCCATGTTATATCCATGCAATGAAATACTATTCAGCAATAAAAAAGGGACAGAATATTGTTTAACATAAAAACAAATGAATCTGAAATGCATTTTGAGAACTAAAAATGACTCAGACACAAAAGGAAATATGCCATATGATTCCATTTATATAATATTCTGGAAAAGCAAATGTGTAGGTGTGGAAAATAGATTCTTGGTTTCAGGAGTATGGATTAGGAGAGGGGTTGATTACAAAGAGTTAGCATTAGAGAAATTTTGGAGTGATGTAACTATTCTGTATGTTAATGTGATAATGGAAATATGACTCTAACATTTGTCAAATCCCTCATAATTGAACACTGAGGTCTACTGTTTGCAAATTAAAAAAAAAAACAAAAAAGAAAACCTAAACAAAAATGTGGGGAAATGTGGATTCTAACAAATTAATCTACTGGTATTGTAAAGCCACCTTCAAGGAGGTATAAGGAAGAATAGAAGTGACCTAATTAACTTTGGAAACAATTATTTTGAGATGATTCTATCTGGCAAACAACAACAAAAAAAACCCAGTAAATATACATTATATGGTTTTCTTTTCTAACACGTGTATGTGTAAACAATTCTAAAAATACTTGAATAATAACTAAATGGAGGTAGGATATAGAGAGTTTGGGAGTATAATTTTTGGTGTTTTTTGGTGTTTTTTTTTTTTTTTCTAAAATGGCGTGGTCATGTGTTTGTTTAGAGAACCAATAGAGAAGAGGTCTAAGATAGAAAAAGAAAGGGATTGAATGCTAGTGAAATCCTAGAGGGGATAAAGGAGAGAGAAGGAAAGAGCTGAGAGCTGGCCTTAGACAGAAGGAGAGGCACATATTCTAAAGCTGTGACAGATGGCAGTACCAGAGAGGATGGCAAAAAGCTTCAATATTCAGAAATTAGAAAGCTCATGCCTACTGCCTCAATTCACTCAATAAAATAGAAGAAAAAAAAATCTGAGAATGAAGAGAGTGATGACCTGTCTAGTATGGAATGGTCTTTAGTGAAAAAAGATATATCCCATGAGATAAGGCTAATATAGCCTTCTGTTGAATGTTCTCAGAAAGACAATAAATGTCATTTGAATATGAAAGTATCGGCCCATTCTAGAAAAAAACAAAGACCTTTTTATTGTTTAACAGAAACAAAGATTTAATCTAGTCAGTGACTTTGGCTTTCTTGATATTTTTAATGCGACTGTGTAAACCACCTCTAAAGCTTGAAAAAGAAAACTGGAAATGTTCATGCCTAACATACTTTGGGAAGATTAAATAAAACAGGGCATCAGATAAATCTCAGTATTCATGAAGTCTCATCATATTTTTTC
Organism: Rhinolophus hipposideros; assembly: GCF_964194185.1. Classification (NCBI taxonomy): domain Eukaryota; kingdom Metazoa; phylum Chordata; class Mammalia; order Chiroptera; family Rhinolophidae; genus Rhinolophus; species Rhinolophus hipposideros. The sequence goes on along the minus strand of NC_138051.1, from coordinate 24,666,999 downwards.
TGAAGTAAATAAATCTTTAATACTAAATATTCAGTGTTTAAAAGGGTGGGCTTCTTAAAAGGATCCCTTTTAAGGTGCATTTAATTCAAGAAAAAGAAGTTTAGTGTGCACGCGCTGGGCATCTAAATTTACCCAAGACCCCCAGAAACTACCAATTTCAAAGTGGAAGCTAAATGCATGTAAATCAGATATTGAAATGACAAACTCCAGATTTGAAAAGAGGTCATAGCCTCTTAAAACAATAACAGCACCAAAAATCTCATGGTAGATGTTTGCTACCCAATACAGTACGAAACATGAATAGAATCCCAGCACAGTTTCATCCTCTTTTCTTCATTGGCTATTAATAACCAATTGCCGTGCTTGACACAGAAGCATTCACCAAACCAATTTCAGTGTCATTCTCTGGATTGAGGGCTAAATGGTGTGGAAGTGTTGTAGGGGTGAGTTCTGTACAATTTACTGAAGCTTATGTGGAATCACAGTAGAATTCAAACGGCATTTTAATTTTTTTTTATTTTCTGGTCAATGGTAAGCCTATTTCACTTCAAAATATTTTGTTAAATCCAATTAGAAAGCAGAGAGTTTCAGTATAATCTACTTAGATCATATTTCTATTTTATATAACAATATAAAATGCAGTTCTAATGGTTTGCTTATTAATTACATACCCGTTTCTAAATTAATTATTCTTAAGAAATGCTGATTCATTTTCTTGAATCTAAATCTAAGTAAAATTCAGTTAAATTATCTGTTTAAAAAAATGCTTGCCATCCTTGTTGTCACAAAACCAAAAATTAATATTGCTCAGCTACATTTCCAAGAAAGTCTAATTTTTAAATATACATGTTTAAATTATTATCCTAAAGAATTAAAATAATTTGTATGGGAACAATTAGTAGTTTGAAGTTGTTACTATAACATAATTTAAATATAATGTGACCTTAAATGTCACAGAAGTGACATTTTGCTCAAGTAATTAATTATAAAAGACAATAGCCCAATTCTTAAGATATGAGGTCTGACAATTAAGTTCGTGAACTCATCCTAGAAAAAGTGCTACATATTTAATTGCTGAATATCACTATGGTCACCTTCTAAGTACTCCCCTTGGGAAGCTATGCACTGACACCAGCGCCTAGTCCACCCTTCAAAGCGATTTTGAAACTCTTTTTCTTCTGGAATGGCCATCAGAGCTGTCATCATATTACCCTTGATTTCCTGAATGTCATCAAAATGTCTTTTTTTCAATAATCCCTTTATCTTAGGATAAAGAAAGAAGTCATTGGGGTTAGATCAGGTGAGTAGGGAGGGTGTTCCAATACAGTTATTTGTTTACTGTCTAAAACCTCCCTCATAGACAGCGCCATGTTAGCTGGTGCATTGTCATGATGCAAGAGCCATAAATTGTTGGCGAAAAGTTCAGGTCGTCTAACTTTTTCATGCAGCCTTTTCAGCACTTCCAAATAGTAAACTTGCTTAACTGTCCTGTTGGTAAAAATTCCTAATGAATAATCCCTCTGATACCAAGAAAGTTAGCAATATCGTTGCAACAACTCGCGAACTTAATTGTAAGACCTTGCACATGCTCTTATATTTAAGCACTAACAGACAGATGAAGTAATCAATTGTTTCTGTTTCTTGTCATAAATGAAAATATTGTTCTAATCTATTTACTAACTGTTTTCAATACACAAGTGTTTCCTAGATGCTAAATGATATTTTTTTTTCCAATTTCTGTGAAAGTCAGGTATAAGCAGGTCCTGCCATTTCTCATCCATCCTTCCAACAGATTGTGACCTATCTCCTTCTAAAAATGGAGTCCAATCTCTGAATTCCTGACAATTTGAAATGAATTCCTATTTATTTTCCTAATACGTGCTCTGCCTGTAAGCACATATATTGCAACATCTACAAAATACATGATGCCCAGCAAGTCTAGCCATGGATGTTGCTAGTCCCAGCAGCTCCCACTAATCTGGTATCCTAACTACAAACAAAATCCACAACTGGCAAGTGTTCTTGCTTTGCTCAGCTTAAATGATTGTGGTGGTAGAGGGGGATTCTGTAATTATTAAAGTGAAACTAAAGCTAAAGAATTACGAAACTGCATTAGGATCTTAAAACTCATACAAGATGAGAAAGGAAATAGTTGCACAGGCTTTTGGTTATAGGACCACTATAGTATAATAAAAACAAGTGTTTAAGGGAAGCACAGGAATTTATAAACTACTATCTAAAAGAGCATCGCTGAGATTTATTGTAGATAGTACTTTAAAAGGTACTAGCATGAGCATGGCTTGTCATTTAGTAAAACTGAAACCAAAATTTACTCGAATGAGCAGTTGTCAAAATTTCCTATCGAGTAGCAAAAGGTGATAATTATTCCTAATGCAGAAAAAAAGATTATGTCAAGGTTTTTACAGAGCTGTGATTATTTTATCATATTATTTGAGGTCATATCTCCTAAGTTTTGCAGCAATTGTCAAATGGAGAAGTACAGAAAAAATCACTGGCTCACATATATGTTACTCCCAATGCAAAATCCTATGTTACAGAGCAGTCTGTTTGATGTACTCTTTCAGAAAATGAGTCTTTATGCTGTAAAGGTTGGTATGGAGATTTTGTTTCTGTGGAGTTGAAAAGCGAGGTATTGTATATGGTAGATACCACATGTATGTTAATGCGTGAGTCATGTGATTAAAATCAATCAAATCTATGTTGAATCTGTGTAAGAAACAAGTGAGCTCATACCAAATTCTAATTTTATAGAATCTACATTAATAAGATCAGGATGTAAACTTATTGGGCAAAATCCTATGTAAATTGCAGGTTTAGAAGTTTTGCCCTATCAGCTAGCTAGCTCTAAAAGCCAAGCCTGTAATTGTTATTATAATGCTTTATAGCTCATTTTGAGAAAATAACCGTTAGCATCTTGTTCTGTTCCACACTGTATGTACCTCTAATGCATAGAAGATCAGGAGTGTAAAACAGCATTTTATTGATTCTTAATTTGTTATTGTTATTTTTTTACATAATTCACTAAATGTCATAGGCATGGAATTTTTCAGGGTGCAAAGGGTATATCACAATTTCGTATCTTTACTTTTTTGTATATATTTATTTTTAATACTTGGGAAAACTAATTTAATGTGGACTGGCCATGCTATGGCTGTGGCCTTTGCCTGTAAGGGCAAAAAAAGTATAAAAGCAATACTTAGAAAAAGGGAAGAGAAAGGTGGAAAAATATTTTGACCTCTATAAGGAATAGTAAAAGCATACTCATCAGGAATTTCAGATGTTGAAAAAGAACAGCACAATATAGAGCTGAAAATGTACACATGACCAAAATGCTCACCTTAAGCATTCAGCATGTTATGTAAAGTAAAGGTATAGACTCGTACAGTGCCTCATCCTGGGCTAGTCACGTGTACCCATGTATACATTTAAGTTGATTTTTAGACCAATTTCTTCATCACCTCACACTAGCATACAATAAAGGCATTTTGATGCATCATGCCATTTCAGGGCAGCAAGCTGATACTAGGCCCTATTTTCATGGTCGGTTTTTTCCTGATCAGTGTAATCTTTGCACTTAATGGATTTCTTCTTATCACTCGCCTATCTCATGATATGAATAAGAGTTTATGCTATTTTATAGTTTTCCTATTTAACCCTATTTAACCGGCCTTGTTTGTAAAGTACTCATCTTAAAGAATCAAAATGGGGAAAAAAAAGGAAGTTTAAAAGTTATTTTGGATTATGTTCTTTGTGGTTGGACAAATGCCATCGGATTGCATTCTGCAGATAGGAAAATAAAGTTCCAGATTATTACTGTCCTTTTATTTTAAAAATAACATTTCATGGTCCATTAAGAAATTGAGAAATGCTGTGTTTTATTTCCTTCCTGTGTTTAAGAGGTCTATGATGTGTCCATCAAAGGAAGATTATCTTAATAATCATAACCATAGTCATAAATTACCATCTTTGTAGGTGATTTACTATTAACTAAAATAGTATCTACATGTTTGCATTTGTTGTTATTGGCAGATGGATATAGCACTGATCACAAAGCCCAATGTCTTCTCTGGGAGTTGAATTTTACCTTATATAAATGCCTACGTAGTACATCTGTGTCTCCAGATGTTTTGGTAACAGGGCACTTTTGTTCCTCTCACACAATTTTAATTTGATTCTTTTAATATTTTCTTTTGTGTGCTTTATTTAATTTTCCTACTGTTGACTTTGTGAGCATTTATTACCTTATTAATGTTTATTCTCTCTGTCAATTTGGCCAGTGTCTAAAGGATTGTTGGTGTTTAACAAATATGCATTAAATTAAATTTAACTTCAGAGTTAAATTAAATTTAGCATTTTCTTCAGCGTAAGATTTTGGATATTTTAATGAGAAATGCTTTCCTATTAGTTTCTCTTCAGAGGAGGGGGACTACATTGGTAAATGTTATGAGTATTTAAGGGAGATCATCAATTGCCTAAATCAGCTGAGAAAATATTATCTAAAATGAATTATTCTTGCTAGCAAGGACTCCCTAAGTAAATAAGAAATCTGCTGTGATTTTCTTTTTCCTTCAGATAACCACAGGATGTGAATAAAGTGCCTCTCACAAACTATTCTAATACTTTGAAAGTCTTCGGCCAGTAAAGCATTCTTGCAACACAGGCATCCTTCTGAGAATATTGAAGTATTGCTTTCAAGTGTGTTAATAAGGTCAACTGGCACTTATAATATGCTAAGTAATACCATTCTTTTCAACGTTCTTTGCTAACTCCAGAATTTAATTTTCATCCAATTCTAAAAATGTAATCACATCTACTTTAAATTTTAACCCTTCTTCAAAGAAAGATGTTTTTAATAATGACCTTTCTAAGTAAAATTGCTTAGATTTATCCTGAGAGATAAGTCTCTGGTGCTGCTGAAGCATTATATGTGTATGTACACACACACACACACACACACACCACTGAAGTTTGCAAAAATATAAAACAAAATCATACTTATAACAATGATTAGGTTTTCATTTTAATAGTATTTCATATAATTATGCACCAATTGTATCATCTGGACAGATTCACCAGGGCTTTTAACAGAAGTGAAGAAAAGTTTTCCTCCAGTATGAACCTGCCCCCAAGGAAGTAAGATAAATCTCAGTAAACACAGGAATGGTTCAGCAAATGCACAGACTTGAATTCATTTCCATTAATTCTTCTTTCCTTGCTTTGAATTCTTAAGTGATTTCATAACAACTTTGTTCATGGTGACGTGCTTGTGTACACTCTCCATTTGCTCAGTGTCAATAGCAGAAAGTTTTTTTTCTAAATATTCATTGTTGGTTTTTTCCTGAGCCTTTGTTCAGATTATCTTATATCATCTTTGCATAGAAATGTTTTTCAATGTAATCTTTTAACAAAGTGAGTTTCTAGTAATATATCTGTCAAGAATTAACTCTAGTTTGTGCTATATACTACTCTCTCTATAAAGCATAAATGTGTGTGTGTGTGTGTGTGTGTGTGTGTGTGTGTGTGTGTGTGTCTGTAGTGGAGTCAGTTTAGTCCTTCTTTCTTCCATCTAAATGAGATTAGCATTTGTAGGGTTGCTCACTGTTTAGCTTCCCAACAGCAGTGACCTTCCTGATGTGCTGCATTCTAAAAAGACTGGGGCTTTGTGTTTGACTCCTTCAGCATCCCCTCTTCTATTACTTAGTGATACATACCCAACCAGGTCCAGGGAAGCATTTACCACCAGTCTGTGCACACTTCGCTTGTTTTGGCCCTCAGGATGTAACACTTACTTTGGGGAATTGTGTTCTTCCATCTGTATCTGAAATCAGCTGCAATCACCCTTTCTTCACATTTTCCACTCTCATTTGATTTTCCCTTTGGCAGCCTATAAATATTTCGGTTTGGGACTACTGATGTAGTTTCTTTAAAGATTAGGTTTTTATTTCCATTTCTTATTTTCCTGCTCGTTTGAAGATTATTTCTGAGAAGAGAATGTGGCAAAGACTGCTATTCTGTCCTTTAAAAAGCAAGAGGATCAACATTCTTTGTAAAGAACTATTTTTAATATTACTTAAAAATATATTTATTGTTGCACCCAAAATTTTAGAAAACAACTGTAAGATCCCAAATTGTCTACTTCATTTTTCATAACAATAAGTCTACTTATATTCTGTTTGAGTTGCAATTCTTCTTAATGATTTCCTGGTTTTAACAAATCATACCATCCTAGATTTCTTGTGCCCCAGAAACATAACAAAGTACCTTAAACAAAATTGTTGTTCAAGTCACAGCTGGAAATTTTTTATAATTTTTTTCTGATTTTAATCAGAAATATTTAAGAATTATGTGTTGAATTATGTTCACACATACATTTGACTACCACAAGTTATTATTACATATGAAGCTTGTTCATCCTTCATATGTGTAATATACCTAGGAAATCAACTATACCATATTGGTTGCAGCCTCATGCAAAATTTTAGGATCTCATGAAGAACAGCTTAATGGTCAACTGATCATCAACTACATTTTATGGCTTAACAGAGAGAGAAGTTTAATATATAACAGTTTTCATCACTTTAACCAGTGAGCACTGCACATTCATTTAATGTGTCACATAAGAGATAATATTGAGTACTTGTGAAATTCTGAACTGGCAACAGATGCCACCAATTTCTGCCTGAACGGTCACATCTGACCCTTTCAAGCATGAGTGAATATTTTCCTTGCTTCATTAAGTATACAGTAATCACACTTATCCATTTCAAAGTCATTTATGTATTTACTAATAACCTATTAAAAATATACCAGTTCTACTAACAGTTGAGAGGATCATAGAAATCACGTATTCCGACCTTTTATCCACTGCAGGAATACCGAATACAATGTGTTGACTTCAACTTTTGTTTGAACCCAGATAGGAATGCTGAAATTATTTACCCCTAAGACAATTCTTTATGATTTTTGAATAAATGTGTATGTTCACACAGACAATAGTTTAGTGGTTACCAGAGGGTAAGGAGGGTGGGGGGAGGGAGATGAGGGTAAGGGGGATCAAATATATGGTGATGGAAGGAGAACTGACTCTGGGTGGTGAACACACAATGGGATTTATAGATGATGTAATACAGAATTGTACACCTGAAATTATGTAATTTCATTAACAATTGACACTCCAATAAATAAATTTTCAAAAAATGTGTATGTTCAACTCCTCCTTATTTTAAGCCTAAGACACCCTTCCTTTTTCTTTTAATTAAAGTTTATCGGGGTGGCAATTGTTAGTAAAGTTACATAGATTTCAGGTGTACAATTCTGTATTACATCATCTATAAATCCCATTGTGTGTTCACCACCCAGAGTCAGTGCTCCTTCTATCACCATATATTTGACACCCTTCCTTTAATAACTTTTTTTTATGCTGTTAACCCCTGCAGAATACATGTTTTCTCTTCTAGAATCTCACATTTGAAGATGTTTCTCATAATCTTGTAAGGCTTTTGTGTTTGTTTGTTTGTTTGTTTTCATGATAGATATTCTCAGTTCCTTCAACTGTTCTTTACATGACACAATTATCTAAACCACCATCCCTCTTGATTACCATTTCGTTCGCACTTTTGTCAATTCTTAAAATATGACATCAAAACATATTGCAATGCCCTAAGAATACTCCCAAATATACTGAACAGCTAATGTCTCCTTTGTCTACCCTATATCAAAAGCACTAAAATAGTAATGATTTTGTCAATTCTGTAATCATGTGGTTGATTCATATTGAGTGGAAGGAAAAGAAAAAAATTTTTCATATGAATTTCTAAAGGATATCTTCCTCATCTTCTGTTTGCCCAATTTTGATTTTGGATCTATGTTTGTCTTATATTTGACTGTCACTCTTAAAACATCTCTCGATGGTCCATAATTGCAACCTATCAAATACATAATACAATATATTAGCATCTCACTGGTTCTGAGAACTCCAACTTGTGAAAAGCATGGAGAAACTTAGAATGCTTCGCTCAAAATCTTGGGCCTTAATGTTAAAGCTGTTGACTTTTCCCTTAGACTGATGTGAAACAAGTTACATAATCTGGATATCTCTTGTTTCCATATTTATAAAATGAAGCTGTTGATAGCTATACTTCTTAATGTTGGCATAAGCATTAAATGAGATAATAGAAAGTATCTAACATACACTAAGTTTGTGATAAATGCTATAAATAAAACTATATATTTTATTGTGGAGAACTGAATCTTGTGGAGTACTATTGACAATTCATACTAACTCGTGAGAGCTCATGTGAGCATCTCTTCCCAACTGCCCATTCAGTGAGGTCCTGTTGGTAGTTTGGTAGATTAACGGTGACCATGGGAGAATATTTACAACAATGATTACTGTCAAATATTTCACACATTAACACTTTTCTTTTTTCTTTCTTCATTTTTCTCTTTTTTCTCCCTTCATTCCCCCCCTTTCTTCCTTTTCTCTCTTTCTCTTGTATATTTTATGAGTATACCACCAATTGAATCTTATTCCTATCTTTAAGGAAACTCTTTCTGAAACTCTTTTTTTTTTCCGCTATGTATGTAGAATTCACAATGTCTCAAAAGGGACACTGATCCATTAGTCAGCATTATTTAGCCTGTAATGAAGTTGAGTTTACTACCAGTCAGCTTAGCCATACTGTCATTCAAGCTACATGTACACTTTTTCACAAAGGATATCTTGAGAAAAATTTTTATATGCCTTGCTGAAATCTACATATAAGTGCCTTATTATAGTATATATCTTACTTTTTTACTGGAATTACTACCTGAAGGAAAAACTTGTGTGTTTGGATATTCTTTTAAAAACCTATGTTAACATGAAATATTTAATACTTTAAAAAGCCATAGTAGTATTAGTACTAGCAGTAGTAACATTGATGCTGATAGTGGTAATAGAGGTGGTGGTTAGTAACAGTACTTGTACTCATGAGTTAAGTTCATTAAATGTTTTATTGTAAACAAAGCTTTGTTCTAGGTCTTACTTAACTATTTACATAATCCTTTCTGTACACCTAAGACTTAGGTACTATTATTTTACCCATTTTACAGATGAGAAAACTTGGTCACAATGAGTTACATTTCTTCCAGTGCATATAATGTCGGGAGTAGCCAGTTCTTGAGGGTAGATATTCTCTCTCTAGTGCCTTCTTTTATGTTTGTTCTGTGCCTCCTTTTATGCTAAACCACATAGTTTTCAAAGTCCATTAGAATTTTCTGTAGTGATTCATTATTTTAGAGTTTTAGGAATCTATTTTTTAATTAATTTTGTAAAAAGAAGCAACATTTTTCTACTCCCAATTGTTAAACACTGTGCTGCTTTTTGTGATTCTTTAAGAATGGCCAACAATAGTTTAACTCTCAGAAATGTATATTCTGTGTAGGATATTCTATGTATATTCTGTGTAGGATAAAATTCATCTGAATCTGAACTTAGCTTGGAAACTTTATATTATTTACTCACTTCCTCATGAGCTTAATCTACTTTCCTATAGTGTAGCTTATATGTCATGCTATGCTCACATGTCCTTTACTTAGTTAATATATATTATAATTTCATGGTCATTTTATTACTGTTGTTCTGGTATTTACTAATTTATCAAGAAGTTTTCCTTAATTTTCCTGAATTTTTAACAATTCAGATTGGCAGCTTTTCTTGCTATTTACCATATCTTAAAAAAGTAAATGTCACATGTATTTTTGTTTTTCTAAAATAATAATTCTAACAATTTTAGATATTAACATTAATATAATGTCTATATGCCATCTGTTGAAATTTTATTATATTGACTAAGAAATAAGCACCCACATTTATCATCTTGTCAAGTGTCCTGTATTCCATTTTCCAAAATACCTTATCTCCTGTTTCTTTTTTATTTTATTCTAATCTATATATTTACAACAAATATTAGATCCATCTATGCAACAACATATGTTTGATATTTTTGTTATATGTAAACTCAGACCCTCAGCCTTTCTAATGAATGTTTTATTGGAACATGATATATTTCATGCAATTTTATCCACGGATCTGTCTCACTAAGTCATAGTGGTAAGTAAAGGAATGCATTTGCTTTTTTAAGAAAAATAATTCCTTTTTATTTCAATGCTGTTGCACAGTGACTTATAGAGATTTGTCTATAAATGCTTTTCCAGATATTTTCTCCTATAATACATTCCTTTCAATTACTAGACTGTTGTTTCTCTTTAAATAGTGTATTTCCATTCAGAGTGTTCAATTGTACAGTTTGAAATAGTCAATTTTCTCTCAGCTCCAAATTTAAATTTGACAGAAATATTTTCAACATCAAGTTTGGGTGAGAAGCAACCATTTAATGCATATTAAATATGTGTATATTGATGTAAAGACACATTTACTATATGTGGTTACATGAGAACAAACAGATAATTAACTAGAATGCTTTAGTTTTTAGAATAGATCAGAAAAGATGGGAAAAAATTACTACCCCAAGAAAGATGGATGGACGCAGGGGAGAAGTAGTTATTCTAAGGGAAATGTGGACTGGAAATGTCACTGGAAAGCCCAGATAGCTTAGCAGTTGTATGGCCCAATCTCTCTAGTGTCTCTTTGCTTTAGTTAGTCTCCCTGCTATAATATATCCTGTTTTCTACACCAATGGGCTCTTTCTACTTACCCAAGGACTCTGTATCTGGCTTCACATAGCTTTGAACAGCCACATTCAGTTCCTTTCTTTGTCACCCTTTTTACATCATAATCTTTCGGCTTCTACTTTCTCTACTACTCACAGTTTCTTAGTATCCCAAGTCCAAAGTCTGAAGAAAGAATCAGCTTGATCCACCTCATCTTTGCACGTTTTACACAAAGACGTCACAAGGCAACCTATAGATTGACTCTCCTTAGTTCAGTTACCCAACCCTTAGTCAAATCAGGGTAGACTCAGTTACATGGTAAAGAATATATCTAGTTAGGCATCAAGGGAAGCAGGCAGGGGATGATTTCTTTTGAAGATGGCATGAACCAGGAAGGCATTGACTGGCTCTCCTTTGCTCTGTCCATGTACACACATTATCCAATTCTCAAAAATAAATGTATATATAACTCTGCTTAACAGGATCTACCTGTCACTGAAATGCCCTTCCCCAAAATTTCTCTTCCCCAAAGAGAAAAAGTCCAAGGCTAATGCTGTGATAATATCAGAGGCAGAATCACTGACTAAGTGAACATCTGCCATCAGTCTCTAGGTCCACAATCTCCAGGGGCTGCCCATATATCTTCTTTTTCTGGCACAATCCTCTTGTCCATTTTTTACACCTTGTCTAAAAGTAATGCTTAAATTACAAATTTAACTACGACTAACATACCTTTCAAAGAAATCACAATGCCATTTAGAAAAAATATAAAGAACCTCCTGAATTTCTGTCCCAAAGGACAATGACATGCCTTGCAATGTGATCCCCCTCTTAATACTAGTAACATGAACATTGCTAAATGTTGAGGCACAGTGTAAGACTGGTGAATCCTACGGGTATCAGATCATGGCCCCACTTCAGTGGCAGTGGAGTCTCTCCCTTGGACTACAGTGCAAATTCTCCCACATTCCACCGTCTTAGGGGATTGATTTCCTCCAAGGGGCTCTACAGCCAGCAGTGACTTTTGACTGCTGAAAGCATCTCATATAACCTGGTCAAGAATTTGCTGAGCATCTAAGATTTGATAAAGATTTTAGTAAAGATCTGAGTCAATCTTTTGGTTTGTTACACTATGTGTCACATAACCATGCTCATTTGACCCGTGAAGCATAACTGCTGCTAAGGGGCCTGGAGTATTAGGTCTGCAAGTTTCATGTTGCTTAAGGCCAGTCCCCAAACTCCATCTTTCTAATAATGGCAAATAATCCAGTGTTCTTATCAAAGATGGGATTCGGAGACAAAAAATAAGAGAACGTTTCTTTGTATTTGACTATTGCTCCTTGGCTCTCATTATATTAAAATCTTAGGTCCTTGTGAGAAACAAAAACTCATAGACACAGACAATAATTTAGTGGTTACCAGAGGGTAAGGGGGTGGGGGGTGGGTGATAAGGGTAAAGGGAATCAAATATATGGTGATGGAAGGAGAACTGACTCTGGGTGGTGAACACACAATGGGATTTATAGACGATGTAATACAGAATTGTACACCTGAAATCTATGTAAATTTACTAACAACTGTCACCCCAATACATTTAATTAAAAAAAAAATCTTAGGTCCTAACTGATAAAATTGGAAATACTTATATTTATCAGGGATGGGTTGACTGCCAAGTCAGAGAGGGAAAGGGGATTTTGTGCTCCTCCTCTCTAGCACAACAGTTATGCTAGGATAGAAAGGTTTCAAACAGGCTGGAGATTTTTTGTTTTATTTTGTTTTGGGGGATGGGGGGGTTTAATCCCTCCCATGAACCTCTTTACCAAAATTCTAGCCTTCAAAACACCAGGAATATAATTTTATCCATTGTTGCAAAAGTGGAAATTTGTTTGAATTCAATAATGTGCTCTAATTTGTTTTTAGCCTGAGTTTTTAATGATTTCAGAATTTGCCTACAAGCAGCAAATGTTTCTAGAAACAAGAGTCAGAAGCTTTCGCTGCCTTTTTTTAATCTGTTTCCCGCAGGCAGGATGGTCTGCAGTTAATCCCTTTCTCACCAGCGCAGGCCTCATGCTCTTGGACCATCTCTAAAACATTAGCTGCAAGATCCTTCGGAGCCTCACAGTTTATGGGCACATGATCCCTAAACTATAGGTGGACAGTTTAACTACTAATTACTGGCCCACATATATCAGCACAGGATTTAAAGGGGTATTTTCTGACTCAAGCTTCATTTTCTGTTTTAGTTAAATTCATTTGGTTGTAAGGATAAAAGCCTACACAAGTTACCCTCAAAATATTAAAGGGTTTATTATGGTAACAGATTTTAATCTCAGTCCTTAACTATAGCTGCCTTTATTTTCTAAAAACAACTTATATTTTGATTCTGTTCTGCCTTTCACTTTGGCGAAAATATAGTTATAACCTGTTTGTAACATTAATTCTCTGGCTTTCCCAAATTTGTGTCACTGTAGTGTCCTCTGTAGTATCAAGATGTTGGAGAAAGGGCACTGAGTGAACCTTCACTCATTAGTCATCTAGTTACTATAGAGATATCTATTGTCACTGATGCTTAGCTTCCTTGAGATCTTTCTGCTATGGCAAACTACTCTTGGGACAGATGACTTTTTGTGCCTATGGAACTGTCTGTCAAGATATACCATGTAGTTACATCCTCTGTGGTGCTTGTTCTGTAAATTCCCTGGTGGCATTGACTGTTTGCAATACACATGCTCCTCTACTTTTAGGATCCATAGACCTCTCTTTTGGAGGCTGAATTTTGTTGTCTCACCCCCACCCCTCAATTCATATGTTGAAGTTCTAATTTCCAGCATCTCAGAGTGTGACTGTGAATAAGGCCTGTAAAGGGGTAATTAAAGAAAATGAGGTCATATGGGTGGGCCCTAATCCAATACTGCCAATGTCTTTATAAAAGAAGATTAGGACATGAGCACAAAGGGAAGACAATGTGAAAATAGAGAAAAGACAGCCGTATAGCCATCTACAAGACAGTCGGCAAATCTCTCTCTCTCTCTCTCTCTCTCTCTCTCTCTCTCTCTCTCTCTCTCTCTCTCTCTCACACACACACATACACACACACACACACACACACACACAGTCCGCAGAAATGAGAGAGATAGATTTATTTCACTTTTTTAAAAAAATGCATTATTATTCCATTTTTGTGGCCAACATGCTTTGCTCATTACCATACCTACGTTTTCTTTTACTCCTCCAATAAACTTACCAAGTTCTTTTAATATATAGTGTTGGGAACCAAAAACAAAAACAACTTATGTGGTACTTCTAAGCTATGTCTTCCTTCTGCCCTACTGAGATCCACATCTCTCTTGCAGTAATGTGCACAGAGCTGGACATGTGCTTGAGTAGAGGTAAAGGAAAAGGTAACACAGGGAGAAAAAAAATTAACATCTCAAAATATTTTTTCATCTATACTGAAAGGACACGTATAAGATAAAGCTGCAAACTCAAAACTACAGAAGAATTTACAGAAAGTAATGTAACTACTCAGATATCTTTTGTAATTATCTATATGATTTTTTCCCTCTGTTTTTATGGCCCACTTTCTTTTCTTTACTAATTGGTGTCATTTTCTTTTTCATAGTTTTATTCCCTCATAGTGTGGTCTTTTACTTGTCCTATGTTGATTACCATCTGGTTTCCATATGGATCTTTTTTTTCTTTGTAATACTCCTAGCTCTTCTTTTCTCATTGTCAACTGCTGTAACCCCAGAATTTAGATTAGTTGCCGTTGGGTCAAGTACTAGTTACAATTGGATGGGACTTAGTTATACAGAATACAACACAGCATTCTGTCATACTACAGTGACCTGGTAAAGCTGATGGCAAGAAGAAGATAATCTGGAAGAACGCAATATGACATGAAGAATGGAGGAGATGAAATTAAGAAGTGTCCAGAGATGGTAAAAAAAAAAAAAATGCATGTTTGACTAAGAATGAAATGGGTAAGTAGCTGCCATGAATGTTGACTTCGAGAGAGAGAGATATCAAGGTTTAGATACACTATCTAGGGAACTTTTTCTGGGGTGCTGATCATGCAACAAGTTGGACCTTTAAAGTAAAGCTGTTATTATCTACATTCATCTTCATGGTCCATTTCAGTCAGATGTGTGTTTCCTCTGAATGTGTCTCCAAGCTAGGAAAAGGACCCTATAATTTATTAGAGTTGTGTTTGGGAGGCTAATGTCTGGATTCAGCATGTCATAGTAGTGCTCAGACACCTCCCTGGTTAAATGTTTAACCTTAGACTTAAGCTAAGGGTGTCTTTGTGGCTTCCCAAATGGAAGACTCGAAGTGAAAATAAATGTGGGTTGATTGTGGTTCTTGGAAATACAACTGGAAAAATCAGAAAGACTTCATAGGGTCAGCAATGATGGAGTCAGAATTATCTAGAAAATAAATACATTTGGTAATATTGTGATCTAGAATAGAATGTTTCAGATCAAAGATCGGGTTAAAGCAGAGTTTGAAAACCATTAAATTTAGTTAGTATAAAAATATCACTTATGAAATTATGAAATGAAAGTTGGTTTTTATTCACACCTCCAATGACAAATTTTATCAGGAAAAAAAAGTGCAGTTTTTGATATAAGTAAAGTCTTGCTCAGCATTCTTATAATAGATGAAGACTGCTAACAGATTTCCACCAAAGATTGAATATTTTGTGTCTAGCAGCTAGAATCTGTGATAAATGAGGATATAGGAATATGGCACAGAGCAGCTTTCTTGCAGAAACTTGAGAAATCAATGGGAAGTACCAAGCCATGGAACTCATTTAGATTTATCATCAGAACTTGATTAAAATTTGTACAGAGGTACACTAACACATAAATGAGGGTCTATGGGAAGGTTCCACTAATTTTTATGCTTCCAAGGACCAGTACGGTAATGTAAACAAGGGGAAAGATTGAGTCTTAACGTTAGTAGAGATTCGTTGAGATAGTAGTGAAGTTAATATGTCTTGCCATAGCTAAAGGGAAAGTTGTTGTGAAACAGATTTTGTTGTTCTGAAGGGATACATGCCCAATTTCAACAACTTTTCTAATAAAACCAGAGTCAGTAATCCAGATTAGTGAGAAATACTTGCATCTTTATATGTTGGCAACTAAACAAATTTGTTAAATAATAGGCTTGCCAAAAACACATTTGTAGACCAAATCCGGTCTTCAAATAGTCCCTCAGTTAGTCATTTTAGGGCTTCAATTCGAAAAATTTGTTTTCTTTAGGGCACTTGCTCCCTTCTTTAGAAAAATTCTACAAAGAGTGAATAGTGGCTGGAGTTGATGAGTCAGATTCATGAATTGGCATCATTGCCAGGGGAAAAAAACTTTGGGCTTTGTAATCATTTTGAAAAAAAAAAAAATAATAACTGTCCTCTAGAGATTACTTGAAAGGAGGAGGTACTGTAGAGGTATTTGAATAAAGTCCATGTGGGAACAATTTATAATGAGGTCAGAATTTTTCTATAAATACTTTTACCTTTAATTATACAATTATCTCTTGCTAGATAACAAAGTAGGAGTTATATGGGTTTTAAATTTATCAGTCTCCTTCTTTAAAGCAATCCTTTTCAGGTTAACCAAGTTTATCATGGTTAAACATGCAGTTTTTTCACTGTTCTCATCTTCCTTTATCCTTTTCCTGTTCACGTTGGTATGAAGAGGTAGATGGGTGCTTATGCGTCAGTCTGGTGCAGGAAAAACTCAGATCTAGGTGTGTACTTTTGTTTTAATTTTGTTGGGGAATATTGGGGAACGGTGTGCTTCTCCAGGGCCCATCAGCTCCAAGTAATTGTCCTTCAATCTAGTTGTGGAGGACGCAGCTGAGCTCCACGTCCATTTACTGTTTACAATCTTTAGTTGCAGGGGGCGCAGCCCATCATCCCATGTGGGAATTGAACTGGCAACCTTGTTGAGAGCTCTCACTTCAACCAACTGAGCCATTCGGCCACCCCCAGGTGTGTCCTTTAGAACCTCATTAGTCATTATTTGAGAGATGCTTTCATCTAAAAAATCTCTATGCTCTCACAGATATGTTTGGCTGCTGAAACATTTAAGCTGCATTCCATTGGCTCTGGTTGCTGGCGACCATCCCTAGTCTGGTACCTGACACTAGTGATTGGCTCTATTAATGAAACTCTGGATAATCTTTGGGAAATTTTCTGGGACTGCTTTCTCTAGCTTCCTAATGTTAAGGTTCGTATCAAGTCTTTATTGCCTCTGTTCCTAATAATCATTGTGTTCCACAATTTCCATTTGGATTCTCTTCACTGGGTGGCTTCATGGAACTGAAGGCAGAAGAGAAGTCCGCTTGTTTATGTCTGAATCCCCACACAGCCTTTGCTAGGTCCCTATGGAATCTAGGTGACCCCACGGGGCTAATCTAGCTATGAGAAATTGGGGAGTTATGGGTTATTATAATTTCTTCTGGCATCTAATTGCTTTTTTTTTCACTTCCATCCTTCTATTTGAGGTGGTATCTTTTTAGATATTGTGCTCTTCTAAGGAAACTTAAAATACTGTGTTTTTAAGTTTAAGAGGAGTTTTGTCCTCTGGAACTCGTTGAACATACCTGATTCTTTCAGACAGCAAACCTTTTTTCCACCACTCACTGCCTTCATTCTGTACTTCACATCAATTGTGAGAAGTCAGAAAACACAGGCTTCATCTGTTCTGTACCTCATCTACCTCTTCCCTGGGTTTCTTCTTTCCTCCTTTTGCTGGATAGACAAACTCTTTGCTTCACATTCTAAATACTCTCTACCTAGATGTCATAAAATAAAGAGTAAATGACCTGACAGAAAATAATCCAACCTGATTAAAAAAAAACAAAAAAAAAAGGCTTTCTTGAGTAAATTCACAAAGTGATCAAACAGGTGTCCAATGCCCATTCATTCTAGGGTACCGTGCAGATGCCTAGCATCACTGATATCAGACTAGGAAAAAACCCTAACTTCTGGCTTTTGACATAAACAAGTTAGGATATAATAACAATTAGAGATGGCAAAGTTTTGCTATAGCTGCCTTTCAATGTGCTGTTTGTACATGGCTGGCTAAATAGAGGGGGGGACACATGATCTCCCCTCACATGATCAGGGGCCTGAAGTCCACATTCTGAGGCATGACTAGGTTCAATTAAGTTTTGCAGAAGGCTGACTCTTTTTATGGGAGCATAGCTGGCAGAGAACCAGAGTACGTTAATGCTTACCTCTTACTTTAGAGTAAAGCTAGATTAAAAGAGGCAAAGGAAACTTGGCATTTAGAAAAGCCATTCTTGCTACAAAGCTTGTCTTTCAGGACAATATCCTCACTATATGTTTAAAGGAGTAAGCTTAGGAGACTCAAAGAGATCCTACTAGTTCTAGTACCAACTGCTTCCATGGGCAATGAGCTCTAGATTCATATATCCGACTGACATATCAATATCTACACCTAATACAGTGTATGGGCTATTGTACTATTAAATAGCTGCAAGTGAATGAATGAATGAATGAATAAGTAACTGGAGACTTTTTGTTCTGGATGGCATTTACTCTCCCTTTGAAAGAATAAATGTCATATCTTCCAAATGTGGGGATCCACAGAATAATAATATTCACAGAAACTAAGACTATCAGTAAATATTTTTAAAGTATTTTTTTATTTAAAAATGTATTAAGGTATATTTTCCTAGTGACTAGTCCATCATTTGCATTTTCAAATTAATTTGCATAAGCATGTCACAGCAATTTCTAATTTTTTTAGTCTCTGCTATGCCTCTAGCTATCCACACCTCTCATTCTTAATTCTGTTTTGTACCTTCTATTTCCCCTGGTTAATCTTGCTAGAAATTGGGCAATAATATTAGTCTTTGAGAAGAGCAACTATTTTTCTCTCTGTTGTATCTTTGCTTTCTACCTCAATAGTATCGTTTCTAATCATTACCTTCCTTATAGATTAGCATGTTCATTTATTATTCTCATTCAGTTAGAGGACTGTTTTCTTATATGTCCATTTAAGGTTATCCATTTTCCCCTAAGAACCACGTTACCTGAATCATACAAGCTTGCTATTTTATTATTTAGTTCTACATAATTATTCAGTTCTACGTATTTTATAATTCTAATCACGCTATCTAATTTGACTAATGAGTTATTTTAGAACTTTGTGAGGTTTTGTTTTGCTTTTAGTAATTGATTTAGAAATTACATTATAGTCCAAGTATTTCGGTCTATATGATAGTAATTCCTTGATTCATGTTGCAGCTTGCATGATTGCCTAGTACTTGGTCAGATTTTATAATTATTCCATGTTTCCTAGAGAATAACATGCATTTCTCAACCTCTAGATACACCTTCCTTATTTCAATGATTTTGTCCAGATATTCCATATTCTTACTAATTTTTTATTGACTTGTAAAATTAGCAAGAAAATTTTATTGAAATTCCCAGTTTTATGGCATTGTTTTAGTATTCCTTGCATAGTTGTGATCATTTTATTTCTACATTTAAAAAAATTATTTTAGAATAATTTTAAATTTAGAAAAAAGTTGCAAAGATAGAACAGAGGTTCCCATATATTCTATACCAACTATCATCTATTATTAACTTCTTACATTAATATAGTACACTAGTAATAATTAATATTATTACATTGTTACTAACTAAAGTCTATGCTTTATTCAGATTTTCTTAATTTTCACCTGATGTAAATTGTTCTGTTCTCATGTATCTCATCCTATATACCACATTGCATTTAGTCATTGTGTCTCTTTAGGCTCCTCTTGTCTATGACAGTTTCCTTGTTATTGAGGCAGTTTTGAGACTTACTGATCAGATATTTCATACAATATCCTTCAATTGGAAATTTTCTGATTTTTTTCTTCACATTTAGATTTGGGTTATTGGTATTTGGGAAGAAGGCTACAGAAGTGAAGTGCCATTTTCATCATACGTGTTGCCAGAAACAGGTTCTTGGTTTTGTCACAGGAAAGAATTCAAGGACGCACCAAAAAAGCCAAGCAAGTAGTGGATTTATTAAAAGAAAACAGGACAGTTCACTCCCAAACAGGCTGGGAACAGGCTGGCCAGGAGAAGAGCAAAGAAGCCTAGGAATTTATTGTTTTCAAATGAGGGTGTGAAATATTCTAGTTTTAGGGTGATGGTATAGGCGTTCCTAGGTGAGTCCTCACTGACACTCTTTCCTGTTGGGAAGTGGGATTCTTTTGTCCTAATTTGGCTCTTGTCAGAACTGCCATGGTGGCACAGGGGGTGGAAATTTTCCCTAACTGCAATGCTAATAATATAGAATACGTTATAATTAGCTAAACTTCACCTTGAGGGACAAGATGGCATCCTGGATCTGTTCTCAGCCACCGAAATGTAGTTATGACTGGTCTGGTAGCTGCACTTTTTCTTAAGAATGATCTCATCTCCTCCCTCCTTTGTTTTCTCCCACTTCTTCCTTCCATTCCTCCTGCTCTCCCCATGGCCCTATTTTTTCTGCTTACGATAACATACATGCAATCAACCTGACTTAGTATTGACATTGATCAACTGGCAGAGATAATATTTTCCAGATTTTTCCACCGTAAAGTTGCTCTTGTTCTCTCTCACTATACTACTCTCTTTAGAAGGAGGTCAGTATGTGCAGCCTACACTTAAAGGGTAAGTAAGGAGTTATGCTCTACCTCAGGGAGGGCAGAATATCAACATACATTATTTGGGATTCTTCTGCATGTGAGATTTGTTTCTTCCCCCAATTTATTGATTTAATAATTAATTTATGTAAGTATGACTTTGTGGAAAATAGTTTTATCGTGAGGCTTATAATCCAATACTACTTTATTTTGTCTTTCCAAATATTTCAGCTTTGGCCATCAGCTGTTGAGCTCTTTCAATTGCATTCCCTGTCACTTTACCATACCCACATAATTGTGGGTGGGTTTTTGTTTTTGTTTTTGAGTACTTTTTTACTTTCTAGCATGACAAGATGCTTCAGGTTTTCTTGTTACATTCATACAAATTACCATTTCTCCAAATATCCTCAATACCTTTAATTGAAACATGGTGTTGAAAACTAAGATATGAGTGCTGGATATACTTGATGCTAGTGGGGTATCTTTCCTCTAGGCCTTCTCAGACAACATAGAAAGGATATGTGTGTGTGTGTATGTGTGTGCGTGTGTGTGTACTAATCCACATATGTGCACTTATCTGTAAATATTTCTATATGTAGCCATCAATATTTATATTAAGTTAAGCATAAGTTTATACTGATATATTTCATTTTAATCCATTACCATATGGAGCATTCTAGCTTTCTCCCTAGTTGTCTACAACCTTCTACTCCAACAGTGAAAAACCTGGCTCCTACTATCATCATCTGTTTGCTTCATTTTCAGTTCAAGAATACATGTATAAAGGTGTCAGAATTGTTAACCCATACCATTGCAAGAAACAAGTTTGTCAAATAGAATGCAGTGTTTATGTATAGCTCCTTTTGCTTTAAATCTTACTGACTTTAGTCTTTTTCAAAGTTTTGGAAGACACCACCTTTTGCCCCACTCCCTTCAGGGAGGTTGTTTCACACATTTGAATATATGCAATATGGTTATATTGTTTGTAACATTATGAATTTCATCCCCCTCTCACCTAAATTATTTTTTTATTTGCAAAATTAAGTTTCTTTCTTTCTGCTGTGAATTTTGACAAATGCATAATGTCATGTATCCACAATTATGGTATCATGCTGATTAGTATTACTTTCCTGAAAAATCTCATGTGTATCATGTTTTCAACTCATCCTCCTGACAATCACTGATCTTTTTACCCTGTCTACAGAATTATATATTTGGAATCACATATTTTGTAGCCTTAAGAGACTGACTTTATCCACTTAGCAATATGCATTTAAGATTCATCCATGTCTTTTAATGGCTTGGTAGCTCATTTTTTTGTTTGTTTGTTTTTTTTTTATTAACAGAATTTATTTTGCTTGTGTTTATTTCTATTTTTAATAGACTTTTTTTAGAGAGGTTTTAGATTGACAGAAAAATTATTCATTTTTAAATCTCTGAGTAATATTCCACAGGAATGTACCACATGTTGTTATGAATGTACCATAGTTTGTTTATCTGTCCACCTATTGATGGACAATTTTGTTGCTTCCAGTTTATAGTGACTATAACTAAAGCTGCTATAAGCTTTTGTGAGCAAGTTTTATATGGACATATGTTTATAAATAAGTTGGCTAACTATCTAGGAGTAGTATTTCTGGATAACATGGCAAGACTATGTTTAGTTTGAGAGAAACTGCCAAACTGTTGTGGTTGACCATTTTGTATTGTCACCAGAATGCTTGAGAGTTCCTGTTGCTCTACATCTTTGTTAGTATTTGGTATTGTCCATTTTTTTAGCCATTCAGATTATTATTATTAAATATAAAATTATCTAATTTTATATTTAATAATTTGTGCTTTTCATGTTGTAGTTAAAGTTCACCACTAAACCCAAAGTCACATAAACTTTTCCTACCTCCAGAAGTTTTATAGTTTTGCATTTTATATCTAGGTAATATATACTTAGAGTTACTTTTTTATGAAATGGATAAAGTCTGTGTCTTGGTTGACTTTTTTTTTCATACAGATATCCAGTTGTGTGAGTTTCCCGCTATTCTTAGTTTGCTGAAAGTTTTTTGTTGTTGTTTTGGGTTTTTTTTTTTGTTATGAATGAGTGTTGGATTTTTTTGAAATGCTCTATGATAATTTTAAAACTCAAGAATAAGATTCAAAGGATGACAAGGCTATGTTTCTTAAAGCATTTCCCTTTTCACTCTAGGGAAAATAGGGAGGTACAGAGATTATGGAGAAACCCTAGAATCATTAGAAAAGTCTAGTTTGGGTGGAGAGGTCATGGGAACCAAAGGTATCAGTAGCCACATCCAGCTAGATGGAGAGATGTATGGCATGTGAGGACAAATATAGAATTAAGGAATGGGACGGTAGGTCAATATGACGATGACAGGGACAAAGAGCACAGAAGATAGTTCCAGCAGTTTTCCTCACTGGGAAATGCCAGAAATAGAAAACTTATTGAGTGTTTTTTGGAAGCTCTCTGTTTCTCTCTGAAAAAACCCCAGGCAGGACATTTTAAAAATAAAATCAGTCAAGAACTATATAATTCTTCAAAGTTTATGGGTCATGGCATCAAACTTTTTCAAAATTAAATATGGATCTGTCCATTAACTAGGTTATATGAAGCCTCAGGATTTATTAGGTTCATTTCACACTGTTGTGTGTGTGTGTGTTGTGTGTGTGTGTACACGCTACTGCTTGCAGTCATGTGCAGGCTCAGCCACACATACAAAAGAACAAGCCTGGAAATAATTATTTATAGAAATGAGATTCCAGGTGATATGATATCTTTTTACTTACATGTTTTTTTTTTCCAATTGCCTTGCAAGGATAATACATATTATATAATGATAAATGGGAAAAAATACTTATGAAAATGTCTTGATCAGGTCTACAATAATTCTGCCAACAACAGTTCTTTTTTCATTATGGGAAAATATATAAGACATAAAAATTTCCACTTTTACAATTTTTAAGTGTATAATTCAGTGGTTTAGATTCACACTGTTGTGCAAACATCACCAATATCTGTTTTCAAAATGATTTAATTAATGCAAACAGATAGTCTGTACCCATTATGTAAAACTTCCCATTTCTTTCTTTCTCGAGCTCCTGGTACCTTCTAATCTACTTCTGTCTCTATGAATTTGCTTATTCTAGATATTTCATAAAATTGCCATCATGCAACTTTTATTCCTTTTGTGTTGGTCTCATTTCCCTTAGCATAAGGTTTTCAAGGTTTATTCATGTTGTAGCATGTATCAGAACATCATTCCTTTTTATGGCTGAATAATATTCCACTGTATTTACATGCCACATATTGTTTATCCATTCATCTGTTGATGGACAAGTATGTTGTTTCCACCTTTTGGCTATTGTAAAAAATGCTACAATGAGCATTGGCATACAAGTATCTTTTTTGAGTTCCTGTTTTCAATTCATTTGGATATATCATGTTAATTCTATATGTAGTTTATTGAGGACTCATCAAACTGTTTTCTATAACAGATACACTATTTTACATTTCAACCAGCAACGCACAACCATTTTAATTTCTCCACATCCTCACCAACAGTTTTGCTTTTTATATCATGGTCAACCTAATGGGTATGAAATGGTATCTCATTGTGTGTTTAATTTGCATTTCCTTAACGACTAAGGATATTGAATATTTTTCATGTGCTTATTGGCTATTTGTATATTTCCTTCGGGAAATGTCGATTGAAGAACTTTACCCATTTTTAATTGGGTTGTTTATCATCGTTATTTAATTATAGTTTTGTATATATTCTGGATATTAAGCCCTTATCGGGTATACGAGTATGATTTGCAAGTATTTTCTCCCATTCTGTAGATTATCTGTCACTTTCTACATATATAATGTCATTTGCACAAAAGATTTTAATTGTGCTCAAGTTCAATTTATCTGTTTTCTTCTTTGCTTTTCAGTGCTTTTGATGTCATATCTAATAATCTGTTGCCAAATCGTAGATTTACCTGTATGGTTCTTCTAAGAGTTTCATTGTTTTAGCTCTTATGTTGAGGTTGTTGATCCATTTCGAATTAATTTTTGTATACGATGAAATGTAGGGTTCCAACTTTATTATTTTGCATGTGGTATTTCAGTTGTTCTAGCACCATGTGTTGAAGGGATATTTTTCGCCAATTGAATGGACTAGACACCATTGTCAAAAATAGTTAGCTATAAATGTATGGGTTCATTTCTAGACTCTTAATTCCATTTCATTGCTCTATGTGTCTATCCTTATGCCAGTATCACACTATCTTGATTACGGTAGCTTTGTAGTTTTGAAATTAGGAAGTGTGAGTCCTCTAACTTTGTTCTTTGTCAACATTGTTTTGTCTATTTGGGGACACTTTGGGTTCCGAATGAATTTGAAGATTGTTTTTTCCATTGTAAAATGGAAAATGCTATTGTAATTGGAAAAATGCTATTGTAAAATGGAAAATGGAAAAATGCTATTGTAAAATGGAAAAATGCTATTGTAATTTTGATAGAAATTGTGTTGAAACTGTAGGTTAAGTAGTATGGACATCTTAACAATATAATCTTCCGACCCATGAACACAGACTGTCCTTCCATTTGTTTAGATCTCCTTCAATTTCTTTTAGCAATGTTTTTTCAGATTTTGTTGTATAAGTCTTTCTCCTCCTTGGTTAAATTTATTCCTAGATATTTTATTCTTTAAATGGTGTTGCAAATGGAATTGCTTTCTTAATTTCCTTTTAGATTTTTCATTACAAGTGTGTAAAAGCACAACTGATCTTTCCGTGTTGATTTTGTACACTGCAGCTTTGTTGAATTTGTTTATTAGCTCTTGTAGCTTTTTTTATGGATTATTTCAAGTTTTCTAAATATAGAATCATGCCATCAATGAATGGAGATAATTTGTTTTCCTTTCCAATATAAACTGTTTTTATTTATTTTTCTTGTCTAATTGTTCTGGCTAGAAATCCCAGTACAATGCTGAACATCAGTGGTGAGATGTTCAGTGGTGAGAGTAGACACCCTTTTCTTGTTCCTGATCTTGGGGGAGAAGATTTCAGTCTTCACCATTTTAATATGATTTTGCTGTAGATTTTTCTAAAATGCCTTTCATCATGTTGAGGAAAATCCCTTCTGTCTCTAGACATTCCTATTAGTCCTTATGAGAATATTTTTTATTGATAGAAACCTTGATTTCAGTCACATAAGCCTTGATGCATGAAACGTGTTATTTGACATCATTCATATAACCCTCATTTCTATAAATAATTTTAAGGAAGATATTAAATATGTGTCTGTACAGATTCTTCAATAGCCTACCCAGATTCCAAGGATACCAAAGGGACAGTCCAGATTATTTTGGATGTCTCCTTTGATCCCTCTGTACAGGCAGAAACAGACAACTGCTTTTGAATTTGATGTTTTAGAAGACTATGTATTGCAACTATAGTACTGTAAGCTATGTATATTTTAGACTCCCTCTATATTTTATCTCCTGTGTTTCTCAAATCTTCCTTTTAATTTCCCATATCCTTATCTACTCAGGCTGCATTCTAAACTAACACTCTCCAAAATGAATTCTGCCTGTCTCATCTACATGAAACTGGTTCTTCCTTCATCTATACTTAAAAACAATGCATCTCATTTTTACTTATAGCATGGTGGTTTGTCATGTTTTACTCGTTGTGTTTATTTGCCTCTACTACTCTGTCACCTCCTCAAGGGTGGCATGGTGGACAACTTTTTGTTTTCTGTCAATCATCCATGTGCTTATCGTTAGCCTGCAAATGTATCTGTCCCCCTGATTCAGCCATCTGGTGTCCATGGAACTGATTCCAGTCCACATCAGCATTACTCAACCCTTTGATCAACATAAAATGTTAAAGGATTGGCATGATTGTTCAAGGCAATGGTCAGCAAACTTTTTCAGAAAAGGGCCACACAAATATTTTAGATTTTCAGATCACAGTTTGCTGTTGTATATCCTTCTTGCTTTTTATTTACAGGCATTTAAAAATGTAAATGTCATTCTTATCCTCCCCAGAGTAAAACAGATCACTGGCTGGATTTTCTAGCCAAGGGCTGAAGTTTGGTGATCCCCGTAAGGAAATATAACCTATGTGATTGCCGGCAGACTCAGGACTTTTACTTCCAGTGCTAGTGCTGGCTTAAAAACACTTTCTTCTTCTGCCAGGAAAACGGAAAATTTACCCCTGAAAGCTACTGGAAGCTGTCTTGAAATTATCAGAAGTAATCAGAAGTAAAACTCTGAATATATCTAATACTTAGCATCTAATACTAAGATTTTAAAGAAGCAAGAGAGATAAACTTAGTCCATGTTCAGCCACAGGGTAACTCTCCCCATCAGTTATTTCTATCTACAGACTTACAATTTAAGTAAGTAAATAATTTCCCTTTATTATTAAAAAAAAAAATTATGCCTTGCTGAGTTTTTTTTTTAATCAAACTTATTTTAACTGATAAAGACATTAATCATTATCCTAGCACGTAGGACTGGAAACATCCAATAAATGTTTGTTGTACATTTATGTGAAATGCTTTATACTTACTCATTAGTTCCCTTGGCAATGAGTGTTGCAAATCCCTTATATATGTGTTTTGGAGGTTGTGGTCAACAGACTTTGCTCAATGAGCTTTGAAACTGTAGCTCAAACAATGACACGGGCTATGCCAAGAAAGGTGATGGTACAAGTATATTAAGTCAGAATCTAGATTCAAATGGTAATAGGAACACATTCAAAGTCAAATCCAAACACTGAAGCATGATAAAAATCAGGATCAGACTATTCTCTCAGAATCAGAAACATGAGAGTGAGACAGTCATAAAATGAGGACAATATAGCAACGAATATTTTCTAGCAGTCTGAAACATTTCCTGAAAGCTCTTTTATGTAGGTCCATGGAAGTGATTATTCTAAAGTTTTTGAAGATTTTCTTATGTTATATTTTAAATTCTGTCTTTCTATTACTCTGGCTACTTGCATTTATTTTTTAGACAATATTATGTCAAATCACTTCAGCTTTCCTATGTATTGATTTGGACTACAAATTCAGCATAAAAATACTCTTCATTTTAGATTTCATTTTGAAGGATGTATGTTGCTATTTAAAGATAATTGTTGTTCTAATTATATGATTTTAGCAATCTCTAGTTCAGAGACTCAGGTATATGTCTAATAGATGAGGTAGCTAGGGACAAAAGAGAATAAACAATGAATTGCCTTCATACCCTTCAATCTTCACAAACTGTTTTCCTAATTCTGAACAAAAGATTTATTGCATATGAACTCACAAAAGACCTGAAGTTGAAAATAAACTTTATTTCATGTTAGCAATGTTGATAGAAATAGCAAAAAGGAAAGAACAGGATAATGGAAAAAAATTATACTCTGTGCACACCAGAAATGGGGAAGAGGAATTCCTCTTTCTGAAGGATGAATTTGAACACAATTTACTTCAACGAGAATTTCACAACCAAGAGTAGCTCACACTATTTTTGAGAATTTTACATTTAATGGAATATGATATTTAAAGAATTTAAAGAAACTTTTGAAATCAATTTCCCCATAACTAAACATTTTCATAGGTCAACTTTAAAAAAAAAGAACTCAAGCATGATAGTCTCTGTTATAATACAGTATTATGTAAAAAAAAAAATAGGACCATTTCTCTCTTCTGCATAAGCAAATGAAAATTTAGATTTGTAATATAAGACTTCAATTTAGTTGAAAATCAGTACAGATATTAAGTTGGATTTTTCCTTCCCTCTCTATTTCCTTCACAATAGCCTATTTTTGAACCTGAATTATCTAATAATTTTCCCAAACTGTTGCTATTTGTCTTATCTCCACATTAGCAGTCTACCTCAAATACACAAGTATGGTAGACATATTGAAGTACACCTACAAGTTTTCATTTTTAAAAAATGAATAATCCTCAGGGTAGTAGAAGGATTAATTTCCTGAGGTTGTCTTTATAACCTTCATTGTAGCAAGCACATGTTGTACATGCAATAGATGCTCAATTACCAACTGTACAGTGGTTTTCCATTATGGTTCAAATTGAGAAGCTTGTGTAGCTGAAACGGTGAATTTTGAAATGCTCTCTAAAATATATGCAGTAAAATCCTTATCACATGCAATATTCTTGTTTTAACATATGCATCACATATAAAATTGCAATTTATCTTACTGAAACAATTGGCATCCCTGTAAATTACGGTGAAAGAGAAATATAATTTATGGAGAAAAAGAGATAACCTCATTTAAGGCTGTAAGGTCACCTATGAATTTGTTACTAGTGCAAAAATTATCAGAGCTTTGGTGTTTTTCATCTACTGTGACCAACATGCCTGTGGAATAGAGCATTCTGATACTACATTTATTGTTAAGGGATATTGGGAATGAATTTCATTTTACTACGCCAGTTATCAGCACTTCCTTGTCATTTTTATCTGCTACACATTTTGTTTGCTGATCTTCAAATTTCACTTTAGTATTATCTTCCTGGCCTGTTGACATAGGCCACTGGTCTAGCAGAAAGTATACACTCAATCTAAACACAATCACAAAGACTAGATTACAAAAGAGAAAGATAGTTGTCATAGACACTTTCCTGAATTTTATCCCCAAAGGCTCTGGACTCAAAAGATTCCCCTGGCCCATCAGCCAAACTCATGTTGTAGAGTAATACCTTATCAGTGTCATGATCTAATCTACAGATGAAAATATTTCCTCTTTGGAGTCTCAATATATTTTGACTTTATTCCTAATCTCTTTCTCCTGCATGTCCCTTATCAATGAAGGAAGAGCTTGTTAAACGTATGAATTCCCTTCCATTTGACCTAAGAAATGTTATCAGTGGGAATGCCTGTGAAATTTTAAATGTTGATTTGTTCCTTTTTGGGGATAGTCCACAAGGTGTCATTGAAGGTTTTAAATGATTTCACATAAATACTCTCTTCATGTTCTTGTGCATAAATTACAGTGACTACTAAAAGCAGAATTTAGTCACAAATGGGTAAAAATCCTAGATGTGGTAAAATAAACTGTTACTATAAAAGCTTACTCTCAATAACTTCAAATGTAACTTAGTTTCATATTCTAATCAGCATAATATCAAACTACTTCATATTAGTCCTTTCTGGAAAATACTATTACAAGAATTTCTATTTCTCTTGGCTTCTGGTTTCTATTTCTGTTTTTGTTTTCCCACTTATTGTATTGGTGCACCTACATCTGCTTTCCTCTAGTGCAAAATATTAAAGACGTCTTCCTTAATATTTATCTGAAACCCAGTTGTTCCTCTATTTGCCAATGTGGAATGGATATGAAAGAAAAGTGCTTGGAAATTATACAAGACAATGTCACACTTACTTTTACTTTATTATCTTTGTTTGGTTCGAGATTCATATACGGTAGTTTATCTGCTTATCAATTTGTGGGAAACCTTCAGACCCTTTCAAGAGCAAATAGGATTTGTCATTCTGTTTGAACTTAGTTCAGAATGTCCTTCTGACATTGGACTTTGACCTAAAGAATGAACTGGGGGGAAAAAACTGAATAAATTGATGGCATATTATATATACTTGCCCTCTTATTTCATGAGTAAATCAGATTTTCAGTAATGGTGCTTGACATGCTAGTGGTTTCTAAGTGAACATTTCCCACCTATATCCCCTATTTAAAGTGTGGACACTTTGTGACTGTTTTGCTCCAGCCACAGATTATGAGATTAGCTCTGGGTTCTGGCCACAGAGATAGCAAATTTATAGGTGGGAAAATGAACTGAGGTTGCCTGAAGAAACAAACAAACAAACACACTTTGAAATCTGAATTAAAAAACATGGAGACAATAAGGCAATTAGAAATGGTAGCTGTAGATGAAAGGGCCTTTAAAAATGGCAAAAGAGGGAGAAGGAAAAACAAAAAGAGTTGTAGAGTAAGAATAATGGATGAAGCCCCTGCAAAATTACAACTAAATTGTAGAACTACCATACTTGAGAACCACCTGAGGACTAGTGAACAGAACTCCAATAACTAAGGATATAAAGAAGAAGCCACATTGAAAATGGTAGGAGAAGTTGAGACGCAAACGGGCTTGTCTCACATGCACATGTGGCAGTTAAGAACCAGGAAGGATATCTCAGCTGTGAGGTCATTGCTGAGGAGCAAGGGCTCACCACACCAGGCTCTCCACCCTGGAGAACCAGTGCTAGGAAGAGGACTTCTCACAACATCTGGCTGTGAAAATCAGCAGGGACTCAGTCTGAGTGAGACAGAGCTGCTATAGGCCCAGGCTCCCTTCTGCATAAAGGATCTGAGCACAGACTCACTCAATCACAGAGAAGGGACAGCTGATCGAAAAGTGCCAGCCACATACCAGGAGGAATTGAATTGTCTTGCTTCAGGATGATGGCTGGAGGGGCTGCTCTCTCTGGGACTAACATGCCAGCAGGCACCATTATTCCTTTGCCTGCTGGCCCAGGCATGCACAAATCTTAGCCTCCTTCAACTTGGCTAACACTGCTCTCACCCCACGCTGGTGATTCTCTGAGACCCCACCCAATCCAATTTATGCACTTTGTTGAACCTTTTTCAGAGGCTAATCCACACAAGCAGCCAGCTTTGGCCCATTCTATGGAACTTCCTAAAATCTCTCAGAGGTCTACAAACCCCAAACAAGCCCTGGTTGGCCTCAATGTGCCCTACACCTCTTGCTAAGCTGCCCCAAGCCCAGCATTAGTGGCAGACAGCCTCATGTGACAGCATAATCTCTCTCAGGCACGTCCAAGCCCAATACGTGCCACTACCAACTGCAGAGCACTTTGTAATTCCTACTGGGTGGCCCCAGGCCAGACACAGGCAGCAGCTAAACTTGGCCTGAACCAGAGCCCCTCGCAAGAGCCCTGAGAACCAACAATCCTGGTGGCCAGCTTCAGACCACCCCAGAGCACCACCCGATCAGTGCCACAAATGACACACCCAAAGGGTGGACTAAACAAGAGTCAGACCCCGATTAAAGTGAATCCTGCTCCATGGGGTCAGCCTCTGCACAACAGCTCCTCCACTGTAGTCAGAGCCAGTGCTCACAGAAAGTTAGCTTAAGGGTCAATCAGACCCACTGATGTGCCAATAGCAATCAGGGCTCAACTACTACACAAGGACATACACAACCCACACAAGGGACATACCTGGAGCACTCAGCTCAGGTGACCAAGGAGACTGCACCACTGGGCCCCACCGGACATCTGCTACATAACACCCCTTTGCCAAGACTGGGAGATGTAGCAGATCTACTAATACATAGAAACACAGGGAGGCAGCCAAAGTGAAACAAAGATACATGTTCTAAGGGAAAAAAACGGAACATAACTCCAAAAATTTAACTAAATGAAATAGGGGCAAGCAATCTACTAGATACAGAGTTCAAAATACTGGTTGTAATTATGCTTAATGAACTTAAGGGAAGAATAGATGAACTCTGTGAGAATTTCACCAAAGAGATAGAAAACATAAAAAAAGTTGGTGGCTTGGGTAAAACGGTGAAGGGATTAAGAAGTACAAATTGGAAGTTACAAAACAAGTCACAAGATTGTTAAGTACAGCTTAGGGAATATATATAGTCAATAATAGTGTAATAATATGTGGTGTCAGGTGTGTGCAAGATTTATCAGGGACATTAATTTGTAAGTTATGTAAATGTCTAACCACTATGCTGTACTACTGAAACTAATATGATCCTGAACGTAATTGAACATATTTTTTTTAATTTATAAAGAAAAAAAAGAAAATACAGATTTGACAAAAAGAAAAGATGAGTACTGGAGGCTCAGTGTTATAAATCACTGAGAGGCATCAGAGGGCTGTCTCTACCCAGGGGTCACCTATTTCCTACCCAGGCGTCTTCTATTTCCTACCAGTTTCTCAGGCTCAGAGAGCCTAATATCTAGTGGTAATGTTATTAGTAGTAAGGGATGACCCAGAAATGACACTAGAAGGGATAAATTATATTCACAGAGAAAATGTAATGTCAACATCAATGCCAGCTATGGTCCATCACAGGTACTAGCTTGTAAAGCACAGAGAGTAAGACTCTAGAGAGAGCTGTTGTTTTACCCTTTATGTCTAATGTGTATTTTCTTTATTTCCTTAACTTTATTTCAGTTTTCTGAACGCCAAAGATTCTAATTTAAATATGAACCACATGAATAATCTTTTTCAGGAAACAACATATTGAATATTAAAATATGTTTGTTAAAAATGTGTTCCTTAGACCACGTGCATCTGAATCATGTGGTATGTTTCTTAAAATTAGACATTTTGGGGCCTCTCTCAAACCTAAGAAACCTAAGGACTTAGAATCTCCAGAGAAATGGCTCAGGAATCTACATTTTAAACAATTTGTCCAAGGTGGTCAACATAAGAATGTCCAAACCTATAGAGAATTTTTATAAGAATTTACTTAAGCCAGACAGTACACCGAGAAACCTTATCTCAACAGACTGAGAATAGCAGTTTGCAGTTTCTTTTATGCATTTAAGATTAAGGAGGGGAAGGAAGGAGGATCGCATGAAGGTAGGAGAAAGCAAGACAGTGATCACATTACAGGAAAGTTAAGATTATGTTCTCACTTTAAGGTTTAAAAGGAAGGGTCTGACAGGGTAGTATTAGACTGAGGGGTCTGATAGGGGCTGTTTCAAAGGTGTGCTACCCTAGATGTATAGAAACAATAGACAGGGCTTGCTTAAGGTAAAGATAAGCCTTTCAGTTAAAAAGTTATATGCCTGAGGCATGACCACCCACCATGACCTGCCCAGTTAGGAATTTATAATTAGATCACCCTGTGAGATTACTTTGCATAGAACCCCTGTTTTTCCTTTACATGGTGATGCTGTGTGTGTGTGTGTGTGTGTGTGTGTCTTGGAAAAACATCTATTTATTATCTTAGTTTCTGTAGGTTAGAAGTGTGGGCACAGAAGTCTCTTCTCAGGGTCTCTTACAAAGGTGAAATCAAGGTGCTAGCAGAGCTGCATTCTCATCTGGAGCTCAGAGTTCTCTTCCACACTCATTCAGGTTGTTGACAGAATTCAGCTTCTTGTGGTTGTAGGAATGAACCACATTTTCATGATGGCTATTGGCAGGGTTGCTCTCAGCTCCTAAGACTGCTCTCAGGTCTTCACTACATGGTCCACTCCACAGGCAGTTCACAACATGGCCATTTGCTTTCTACCAGGCCAAAGGGAAGTGTCCGTTGCTGCTGCTTGTCTCTTTTCAGGGCTCAGCTGACTAAGGCAGATCCAGGCAAGATAATCTCCCTTTTGATTTATTGTGTTGGATATTGTGCTTTTGACCCTCCATATTCACTTGGTTGTATAATTGAATCCTGGCCTTAATGATCGCAACAATCAGAGAGGTTGAGATGTAAGGACTTCCCTGGTGAACTATAGAGGAAGGAGTTGGGAGACTGAGAGATGAGAATATTGGAATATATCCATTGCAGTTTTCTTAGATACCTCCTAACCAAACCACTCCCTGCAATTAGGGATGGGTCAGAGTAAATTCTCTTCACCAAGTTATTAAGAAATGTAAAAACAAGGAAATCACCAAGCACCCTGGAAATTATTTTGTGGCATTTTTCTGGGTAATAGATGTCAATGGGAGAGCCTGTGATTCAACTGAGTTCCCACATTTCAGAGGAAATTATGTGATCCCAGAATGGTAGAGGTCAAGTGGTGGCTGTTCACTCTCAGAGATACTTATCAAGGGATGGGGCATTAGTCAGTGTTTTGACCAAAAGTGCTTGTTTCTTAGCTGGGGATTTTTTTCTCTCAGGAAACATTTTGCAATGTCTGGAGGTATTTTTTATTATCAGAACTGGGAGCGTGGGCAGGTTGCTACTGGCATCTAGTAGCTAGAGGGCAGTGATGTTGCTGAACATCTTACAACGTACAGGACAGTTCCTCACCTTAGAGTTATCCGGTCCTATATGTCACTAGTCCTGAGGTTGAGAAACTCTGACCTTAAAGGATCTACAGCAATGAGTATTTAATCAGGGAGTACATCGAAATAAATTAGGTGGGCAGACCAGTGAAGTTTAGTTTAAGACACATAAACAGAAAATTTCTAGATCTAATGGACACTTAAATCATTTGTCACAATGGTGAATCATGGTGCTTAACCCAGTTTCTCAACATAAACTATTTGTAGATCCCAACACGGGAGGTTTGTCCCTTTAAGGAAAGGATCACCAATGTAGACACAGTTGTAACCCTTACTTTTCCCCTAGTCTTCCCCCAAAAGACATATGACTCTTACCAGCATAAGGCAAATATCCAGATCTTTGGGGAAGTTATTAAATGATGGTTCTTCATTGATACTAATCCTTGGAGAAACAAAATACCACCATATCCATCAATCAGTGCTTATAGAAGTCAGAGGATATACGAAGTCTTGACCAGAGTCCACCTCATGTTGGGTCAATGGGACCATAGGCCAATCTGGTGTGTGTGTGTGTGTGTGTGTGTGTGTTCCCTCTCCCAGAACATGTAGTGCAAAGAAATATACTTGGTAACTGATGGAATACCCACATTGATTCCCTACCCATTGAGTGAGTGCTTTTAGAGTTAGAGACAAACGGAAGGAACTCAACCTTCTCTTTTCACTGTCCTTTCTGCTCAAATAATAAACCAAAGTGAGTGCTGAATGCCAGAGTACAAGAAGCAGGGGAAAACTGCATGTCACTCTGTTCCACCCTGGTTTGCCTCTGGCAGGTCATTGACCTTTGTGTGTTAACCCTTTCTAGAGTTTTAATGAAAGGTTAAAGATAACTTGAACATTTTCTCTCTTCTACTTTGATATGTGGAAGTTGCTGTTGAAAAGAGATGAAACAAATTTGAAAATGGGGAGGAGTAGACCAATATAGCGCTATAGGAAAAGCTAGGGTTCTAAGCCTCTACAGAGG
Organism: Rhinolophus hipposideros; assembly: GCF_964194185.1. Lineage (NCBI taxonomy): Eukaryota > Metazoa > Chordata > Mammalia > Chiroptera > Rhinolophidae > Rhinolophus > Rhinolophus hipposideros. The sequence goes on along the minus strand of NC_138051.1, from coordinate 24,631,685 downwards.
TTGTTAGGAAGTCTTGAGGCCCAAGGACATTTCATACAGGAAAAAGTGACATGTAGAAAGAGTGGTATGAGCTTAGACACAGAAAAATATTTGAGTAGGAGAAGGAAAGGACAGAGACCATCAAAGCTGACTGTGTTGGGTCTTCTCCCTCACCACACTTATGCTTTCAGGGCCCAGGTACCCTTCGCCCAAAATTTAACCTTTAAGAGAAGATAAATAATTCAGAAAGAGAAGGTAGGAAGCCAGTGAAAATTCACATGGAGTATGTCAACAAAAAGAAAATCTCAGAAAAGGCCCTTCATTTTAAGCATGAACAACATAGGGAGAAAGGTGACAAGGCATCTACATAAATATACTAAATGTAAATTTTATTTTACTATTTAAATGTGCTATGAACATATTATGAAGGAAAATTTCCATTTACTATAAACATATTATGGAAGCAAATACAACCCAAAGAAAATAAGAGTTATCCCCAAGAATTTTAAGCACTATAAAAGTATTTATGGAAACATATTTTCAATTTAAATCAAATTTAAATGAAAGAATATGGAATAAAGAATGGATGCCCATGAATGGTTTAAAACTCTGTGTACACAAATAGAGAAATAAAAAATTAGAAGACCAAGCATGTAAAAAGTAAAGAATAGATATAACTCAAAAGCAAATTACTGACAATAAAGTTTTGAGGAAAATAGCATAACACAGTGGTAAAAGATTTTTTAAACATCTAGAGAGAAGATAATACATACTACAAAAGAGGAGATTCCCAAAAGGTTTCTTGAAATCGCTGAACATGAGAGTCCAACAAATTAAAACTGGAGATAATATGAATCTCAAGTTGAAATAGAAGATAATTTTCCTGAAATCAACAAAACAGAAATAGCAAATAATAAAATGACTTTAATATTACTGGAAAATACATCAGAATGATCACTTTTGAGAAATATCCTAGCCATGTGATTTAATTTCAAAAATATAAAATCTAAAGGTATCCAGGCTGAAAAATGCAAGAGAAGAAAGAGGTGAGGATAACCCAAAACTTCTCCACAGCCTCGTTTATTGTCTGAAATTAATAGATCAGAATGTACAAAGTCCTAAGGGAAAAAAAAAAAAAAAGAGTATGATTCAAGTGCACTGTAGCCAGCCAAGTTGTCAATAAAGTAGAAAAAGAACAAGCATTAATTTCCCAATCTAAAAACTATTAAGGAATATAGCACCCAAGAGAGCAGCAAAAAGAAATAATAATAATAATAATAATAATAATAATAATAATTTTAAAAATTACTCAATAAAAAAATATAGCTAAACTAGAAGCTCTAATGAGAGGACTAGTGATCATAAGAGTATCTGAGAACTACAGAAGAATGCTGAATACTATAGAACCACTTGTGCTTTTTAAATTGATAGTATGAAGTATTTCTGCACTCAAGACTATCCAAAGCTCCCTGAGTTATTGAGCATATCACTAAAACTGAAACATTAAATGTTTAAAATTGGGAGATAATGGTGAATAGATTTCTAATCCTCTCATTGTTTGTATTTGGCTCTGCAAGTGTATCCTGTGTTTTCTTACAGACTTTATATAAATAAATTTAAAAAAGCCCTAACAATCCAGTTAAAAAATGTGCAAAAGACTTCAACAGATATTTAAGCAAAAAAGAGTTACAGATGGAAAGTATACATGCAAATATGTTCAACATCATGTGCCATTATTAAAATGCAAATTAAAACCACTGTGAGATCTTAGTACAAACCTATCAGATTGGTTGAAAAAAAGAATAGTGATAACACCAAATGCTGGTGAGGGAGTGGAGAAACTGAATCACTCACTGTAATGACTTTGACTCCATTTTTTGATGTATCCTGACAGCTTTTAAGCTCCACTATTTTGTGCCAGAAGCATATTTCTTAATTTCCCAAAGCATGCCCTGCTATTGCGTACCAAATCATTCCCCACTTTTTGCTAATAGAAAGCTGATTGTGATTTTGATTAAAAGGCCAACATACTCCACTTAAAATTTCATTTCTTAGCCTTCCTTGCAGATAGAAGTGACTAATGTAATGCAGTTATAGTCAATGAGATCAATGTCAGATGTCAGCCCGACGATTTCTGGAAAATGTTTGTATTCTTAATAGAGGCTCTGCTTCTACCTCTTCTCATTTATCTCTTCCTTCCTGTAATGTTGGTCTTATATCTAAGAGAGGAACAAAGTTTTGCAACAAAACTGACTGCTAGAATAGTGGAGAAAAAGAAAGAAAAGGAGGCTAAGTTCTTGTGGACGGCCGCAAGCAAGGGCATGTACCCCTGGACTGTGTGCTTCCTGACCTCTTGATTTTTGAGAAAAATCAACACCCAAACTTTCTGGAGTGGCGTTGTTATTATGTAGAGTCAAGTGCATTTTTCTAAGACTCAGGTTCTCACCTGTAAACTGAAGATTAAAAAAAACACGTATTTTGCAGATTTCTTTGGAAAATAAGGTTGTCCTGTTTAAGCCACTATTATTTCTATTCTCAACCATTAGCAGCAAAAGCTTATTTTAACTGTCACATTAGAGTGGTTTTGTTCACTGCTGTATCTCCTAAACGTAGCTTTCAGATAGTAACCATTAAACATATATTTCTATAAACTCACACTATCTGCTTGAATCCCACTGAGGAATTGTATTTATAAAATTTTGGCTTCTTCATATACCTTTTAGTAATGTCTGATGAAGACATATATTGTGATATGAAGTTAATATCACTTTATTAAATCATTATTTTCTTTGTGTAAACTTCTTATTTCTTTAAGATTCAACTGGTCCTACACAAAAAGACATCTGGTTTGGACATTTACACTAAAGTACATAAAATGATATAGTCTAAGAAAATTAATTCTGAAAAAATGTCTTTCATTATGAAATGCTATAGAAAATGAAAATACTTAATGGCATATTTGAAACATAGGTTTAGACTTATCATTTTCTTTTCTTTATCGTCTAGCAGTCAAATGGGTAAAAATCAACAAAATCGTTTAAATATTTAAAACTGGATATATTTTTTATCCCTATTTTAGATGTAACAAATTCTTATTAGCATTTATATGAATCTTTGTTTGGCTACCCAAAAGGTAAATGTTAGAATGAATTCTTTTAAAAAACTATCTGTGTGTCAATTAATTCCATAAAGATTATATATTTCAAAAACATTTTAAAAGCTTTACACTAATACATTTAATATTTGTCTCTAAAACTGTGGTGATAAAGTAATAAAGAGACAGAATAGGACCTCCTCTTCTCTTTTTAATGATGGTTGCAGAGACTGAACACAATTATATTTCTTCACCATGGCTACTTTTAATGGAAGAAAATGCCCGACCACGAGGTAGGAAAAAGCTTTCTCCAGGGGAAAGGAAAGCGAGTGGAGTCTTGAGTCCTGACACTGAATGTTCTGCACTTCTGTACGCCCTTTCTTCTTGGGCAGCAGTGAGACATCCCTATGTGGGGGACCAGGGTCGTTCATCCTCACAATAAGCATCACTCCACACACTCTGCATGGGGTATTCACGTTACTGATTGTTGATCTTCAAGTTGAAAATGTGAGGATACCACTAGCAACAGATTTCCATGATAAAATGATGCTGATACAAACTTGACAGGATGCTGAGCTTCTAGGTCTTTTTTCCTATTTGCCAAGAGAAAGTGAAAAAAAAATGTGTCTGAGTTTACTTATTACCTCAGCATAATTTTAATAGACAATTATACATCCACAGCATTTCAAGTGATGAATTAAATAACCGTTCACTTTGTCTCATATTACACTTGACAGCAAAAATCTATGGAAAGAAAACCAACAAATTAAATGAGAAACTCTTTTAATATTGACAGTAGAAAATTATAAAGTAACATTATAAATAATTAATAGGATAAAACAATGTATGTTTAGCAACTCACTGCATATATTAACATGTGCAAAGTATCAATGCTTTCAACATCAATGAAAATAGAAATAAGTTCTCCGTAGTCTGAGTATTACCTTTAATGGGTAGGAGTGGAGGGTTAAGGAAATAGAAATTGTAAGATAGTTATATAATTTACATATCTACCTGAATTTTCTTGTAATTCGGGAGGACATAATACAGATCCTCTTAAATAAATTAGATAATATTTACATGATCCATGCATTTGTCATCAGTTTATAGACATTCTTTCTGCTTTCTTATTTTATTCCCCTTGAGCTAACTTATATTTATTAACAAATGCTACAAGTCAAATGCCTGGAAAATGGAGCAAGAGTGATTGCATGAAGACCAGTTTTGGGATTATTAATTTTTTTGTCTGTGTGGTTGTGTTAATTACTCTTTATTACTATCACTGCTTTCTGCTATATGCTCCACCCTGTTCTGACCTCCCAATAGGAATAGCCTGGCAAACACTATTTAATAAATTTAAAGGTGCATTGATAGCAATCTTGTTCTTTCTTGTTTGTTCATCTACTAAAATACTTTTTGTCATTTCAAATATAAATTGGAAGATAGTTCAAAGAAAAAAATTTTCATTCGCAAAAAGAACATAAAAGGACCAAAGGGAATTATTAAAGCAAATTTTCCTTGGTATACTTCAATAAGTGGTTAGCATGGAATATTTCTTGTCATGTCAAAAGTATACAGTAATGGATTCTTCCTTTACTCTTTTTTCACATAATATTAATTTATTTTTGTATCAACTAGTTAGAAACAGGAGGCAGCTGATTGGGCAAATTTATGTAAACGTGGAAGGCTTTCTTCATGCTTTAGACTGAGGAATACTCGTACATCTACAAAATATTCCCTTTTCATCATATAAGCTCATGTGGATATCTCCTCCCGATTTACCTTCACATCTTAGAACAAATGTTTAAATGTTTTAAAGAATTAAGATTGCTTATAGAAATGTTGGATAACTGTAACTTTGACTAGGCAAGGAAGTCATGGTAGCAGTGATGTTTGGCAGCTTATTGAGTAAATCCCTTTTTGCTTGTGAATCCGAGGGGAATACTCAAAAAGAAAAAGAAACCCGAACGTGTCTGAGTAACTGTTCCTAGGGTGTCAAAATACTAACCCTTTGATCTTTGTGTTGAATTTTTTACTATTGTAAAATTGACATATAGCATTCTATTAGTTTCAGCTATACAGTGTAATGATTCAATACTAGTATACACTGTGAAATGATCACCACAATTAGTCTAGTTACCATCATCATCATACAAAGTTACAAAACAATTTTTTTGTGTGTGTGATGAGAACTTTTAAGACTTACTCTTTGCCAACCTTCCAATATGCTCTACAGCATTATTGATTATAGTCACCATGCTATACGTCATATCCCCATGACTTTATTTACTTTATAACTGGAAGTTTGTACTTCTTTACCCCTTTCATCCATTTCATCCACCCCCATCGTCTCTCCTCCTATATCTGTTCTCTATATCGATGGGTTTTGTTTCGTTTTATTGTTTTGTTTTGTTTTGGGTTCTAAGTATAAGTGGGATCATAACGGTATTTATCTTTTCTCTGACTTATGTCACTTAGCATGAGACCCTCTGGGTCTATCATGTGATCACAAATGGTGAGATTTCATTGCTTTTATGGCTATTATTCGATTATATATATATATATATATATATATATAATATATATTATATATATATGGCTATATATATGGCTATTATTCCATTATATATCTATATCTATATCTACATCTACATCTACATCTACATTTGTATCTATATCTATCTATCTATCTATCTATCTATCTATCTATCTATCTATATATATATATATATACCACATCTTCTTTATCCATTCATTCATTGATGGGTACTAGGCCGTTTCCATATCTTGGCTATTATAAATAATGCTGCAGTAAATATAAGGGTGCATGTATCTTTTTGAATTAGCATTTTCATTTTCTCCAATAAATACCCAGAAGTGGTATTGCTGGGTTATATGGTAGTTCTATTTTTAATTTTTTTAAGAACCTCCATACTGTCTTAAGGTTTTCTATATAAAAAATTACGTTTCCTGAAAATGGTAACAGTTTTTTTTCTTCCTTTCCCATATTGGATGTCTTTTATTACTTTTTCTTGTCTAATTGGTCTGGCTAAGACTTCCAATATTATGTTGAATAAAAGTAGGCACCGTTTTCTTGTTCTTGATTTTGGAGGAAAAACTTTCAGCTTTTCACCATTGAGTATGATGTTAGCTGTGGATTTCTCACATGTGGACTTTATTATGTGAGTTATGTTCCCTCTATACCCACTTTGTTGACACAAATGGATGTTTAATTTTTTCCAATTTTTTCTTCGGTATCTTTTGAGATGATCATATGAGTTTTATTTTTTATTTTGTTAATATGATGTATCATGTTGACTGTTTTGTAGCTGTTGAGCCATCTTGTAACCCTGGACTAAAACCCAATTGACTGTGGTATATGATCCTTTAACGTACTATTGAATTAAATTTGCTAATATTTTGTTGAAGATATTTGCATCTATGGTCACAGTGAAATTACCCTGTAATTTTCTTTTTTTAATGGTGCCTTGTCTGGTTTTGGTATCAGGGTAATGCAAGCCTCATAAAATGAGTTCAGAAGAGTTCCCTTCTCTTTAATTTTTTGGAAGAATTTGAAAAGGATAAATATTAAATCTTTAAATATTTGGTACAATTATTTGGCACCTGGTCCTGGACTTTGGTTTTTCTGGGAGATTTTTGATTACTGATTGAACCTCCTTACTATTAAAAGGTCTATTCCAATTTTCTATTCAGTCATGATTCAGTCTTGGAAAATTGTGTTTCTAAAAATTTGTCTATTTCTTCTAGGTTGTCCAGTTTGTTGGCATATCTAATTGTAGTAGTTGCTTATCATCCTTTGTATTTATGTAATGTCAGTTTTAAAATCTGCTCTTTCATTTCTGATTTTATTTATTTGAGCCCTCTGTCTTTCTTCATGAGTCTAGCTAGAGGTTTGTCAATTTTGTTTACTTTTCAAAAAACTTGCAGGCTCTGCTCCTTCAGTAGATGTTTTAAGATTAGCAAATGAATGTCCTTCACATATAGTCTAGGCACTTTTTTTAATTTTAATTTATTAGTTTCAGTTGTACAAGACAAGGTAATACTTAGACGTTCATCATTTATATCCCTCACACTGTGAACCCCTCTCCCCCCATCCACTATCCCTCTGACCTCGCACCGAGCCATCACATTATATATATAAAATTATAGTTGGCATTCATTAATGTTTAGCTTCTGGTGTACAGTGCCGTGATCAGGCATCTACATCTTCCCTGAGGTGGTCTCCCAAATAGGACACATGTCCATCGGATACCCAACAAAATCTTTACAACATTTTTGAAAACGTTCCCCAAATTAATTTTCAAAAACCGTGAGGCCATCTTGTGGTTACCAGCTGCTTCCTAATCCCTTCACCTTTCCCCTTATCCCCAGCTCCCCCTTTGCAACAACATGGATGGATCTAGAGAACATTATGTTAAGTGAAATAAGTCAGAAAGAGAAAGACAAGTAACATATGATCTCACTTACATGCGGAATCTAAAGAAAAGAATAAGTGAATGAACTAATCAGAAACAGTTTTGGGGACAAAAAGGAAAAAACCGAGAGTTGTTAGTCTAGGAACTTTTCAAACTGCTGTGTTAGTGCTACTTCCCGGGGCAAGTGAGTCTGTGTGAAAGTGCTTTAACAGAATTATCAAAATTCCCTACAGCCTTTGGGGTCTCACGGGCATGAGCCCCATTGTATTTCAAAGTTAGATATTTTGGGCACTCATCTCTTTGTTGCAGGTCCCAAAGGTTAGGGTGCCAGGTGTGAGCTATGAACCTCTTGCTCCTCAGGGAGAAGCTCCAAATTTATTAGATCACTCTCAATTGTGGGTTGTTATGCCAGAAGTGAGGTTTTTGGCAAGACTGCATCTCTGCCTCTCCTCCCCATCTCAATGTGATCCTTTTACTATTTGTTGTGAAAGAGTTGTTCAGCTAGTTTTCAGGTCTTTTCCAGAGGGAATTATTCTATATGTAGCTGTAGACTGGTTCCCAGTAATAGACATCCCCAAAGAGGAAAACTACAGTTTGCCTGCATGTCACCTCAAACCTATGAGAAGGGCTTCAGCCTAACTTATGTGTCCCAATGCTTGGGCAGAAAGTGATCTAGTATTTGACTCCTACCTGAAAAATTTAAAGTCAAGAGACACATTGGCTCAATGCTAATGGAACAGCTTGAAACTGTGTGGCTGAATGGCTGAATTAAGGATAGGTGCATACCGGGTCTTGTCAGTGGAAACAATGCTTGAGTATTTCACAGGAAATATGTGAGAACCAGAAATTAGTTAGAAACTGTTTGTGTGGAGTCATTGTATGTTTGCTGGAAAGCAGTTAAGTTAACCATCAACTGATAGAGGCTTGAGGAAAGGAAATAGCAAATTAGCAAGTGATCTGATAGAATAGAAATGTATCCACTCTGAGCAATAGGGTTATCACTGATGCAGGAAAATCCAGCTGTGGATGCCTGCAAATCCTATAACATGTTGCTACATGACATGTCAGTACCATGCTGTCAGTCTATTTAGAACATTCCTTCTCTACCACATCTCTTGCTTTCTAGTCCTGAAGGTAAGGGATAGCACCTTGTGAGTGAGGGAGAAAGTGGGTTCAAAAGAAACAAGAAGACAACTGTATCCCTTTCCCTCCTCAGAATACTCATGCATAGCTGGCTCAAGCAAGAAGAGGAAAGAAGATTTAAATCCAGTTCAAAATATTGATTAATATATTGGACTGAACATCCTAATAACAGAATCAATATTGTATTTTGTGAATAAAAGTGATAGTGAGATGATTCATTAAGTAAAAACAGCAGTTTTCAACCTTAACGACACTGTGGGAATTTTGAAAGTCCACATACACGTAGGCCCCTCACCTAGAAATTCTAACTTAATTCTTCTGTTGATGGGCCAGGGCATTAGTGTTTTTAAGAGCTCCCTGTGTGATTTACAGCCAGCATTGAGAGCCACTGATTTAAAACAAACAGCAGTATCCTGGGGCCTGTTGGAATTTTTATCTAGCGAAGCAGAAGGACTGGACCCTTGTGAACTAACATTGAATTATACTGTGAGATGCCTTATGAATGTACCATGTGAGTTATGTTCATTCAGCATATTGGTTACACATTTATCATCCAATTTGATTCTCATATCAACATCATGGAGAAGGGATTAATATCCCTATTGATGTCACATGGATAGGAAACCTATCTCAGTACAAAGATAGGGTCTGGGCTCTTTTTTACCCAAGTGTTGCTGCATCTCAGTATGAAAGAAAACAGAAATAGTATATGGATTCAGGGAAAGAAACTTGAGAAAAGCTATTTTAAAACAAAAGAGATGTGAAGATTAAACTTTTGCTCTTTGCCTTCTCGTTCAGAGATGTGGCTTCCTTTAATGACTTTATCTTTTATGATGTCCCCGGTCAAAATCTCTTAGATGTCTACCAGTTTTCAGAAACATAATTCCTTCCTGCCTCCTACCTCTAACATCACTATCTTCTTTACACATAGCTTGTGTCAAGGAAATAGTTCTGGTAACATAACTAACATCTTACCCTTATCTTCTAAGAAAGTTAGATCAAAGAACATTAAGGAGTTCAAGCTAATAGTTTGCATCCACATTTACTTTGGCGACTTTAAATATGAAGACAATTTCTCTCAGATTAATGGCAAAGAGCTACTGCAGCCAGTGTTCATAGGCTGACTTTCTTCCTTACTCATTTTCAAATACGAAAATGATATCACATTTTTAAATGTCTTACGTTATGAGAATTATTGTCATTAAATAAAAACAGTAAAATTAACTTATTAGGTGAACAAAAGTGAAGACATTATTTGGGTTGATTGTGTTTATTGTATATTATATAGAGCAACTGACTCATTTCAAAAGATAAGAAGATACCATGAGGAAGTTAGAAATGTTCTCTAATTTGAATTCAAATAAATTTAGTTTTTCAAATTTTATTTCACCGTGGAATACAGACCACATGGACCATTTGTGTCAGTATTGAAACATGTTGTGTTTCTCAAACACAAACAGTAGTTCAAGCTTCCATGTCTTTTCCCACATAGTAACTGTCAAGAGACAGTTCTTCATAAATAAGTTTACATTTCTGGACAGTCCAGAATTTCTGAGCCAAAAGCACTAAAAACAACGTTAGAAGATGGTTGAATGGCAGCCATGGCCTATAAGTTAAAGATAGCTTATTGCTCCAAGAGATTTAAAGACTTATCTCCCCACGCCATGTGCTCACATTCCAGAATAAAGACCTCACAGGAAAAGATTTGTTTATATTCCACAATAAAGGTCTCTCTTTCTTTCTTCCTCTCTCTGGAGGGGAGAAAGGCAGGTATGTTATCTGCCCTATGTGTGCTTTGGGTTTCACACTCAGGTGAACATCTGGCCCTCATTGTGTTGCCTTTTGGGAAACTAGAGCGTAGGAACTGCTGCTAAGATGCTTTGTGAGTAATGAACAGCCTTCACCCTGAAGCAGTCAGCTCATGTTTCCTGAAAGATTAAGAAAATACACATGTGCATGTATACATACAGACACACATAACATGCATACATGCGTATATGTATATAAAATTGTTCCCTCCTCTATAAATGTCACTTTCTAATTCCTTATCCATATTTCATGCCTGATAAATCATATTATCCATCTAGAATCTATTAGTATGCCCCTCTTGAGTGAAATTATGCCAGAGAATTCCAAGAAGATTGTCACTAATTGTTTGTGTCCATAAAACTTTGTGAATATCTCATCACATGCTTATTATTGAATGTGATAATGTTGGGATTAAAACGAAGTCTTCTCTTTTAGAATTAGAGTCCTGAAAGGTTGCAACCATGTTCTATTCAGTTTTATCTTCTAAATTAGCTCAGTTCCCAGAATATAATAAGTGATAAGAAACAATGAATGAATGAATGAGTGAATGAATGAATGAATGAATACTAAGTCAGGAGCCCTAGTATTCTTCTTGGGTCACAAGGTCACGATCTTTGCCATCTCTAAGTCACTAGTCAATTTTAACAGGGATGAAATTTTTAAATATTCTGGGCATTTTAGTGAGTATATGCTCCATAAGTGGAGGAAGGTAGAGGCAAGCTGATACATATGTAGTACTAATGGTGACAGATTAGTGAGTTGGTTGGCTGATTTCATAGTGAAGATGTTAAATTGGGTAATTGTTAAAGAAGTACAGATTCTGCCCAGCTAACCTAATGGATCCTTGTTTTCATTCTCAAACCACCCTCTTAGCTTGTTACCTAAACTCTATAAACCAGATACTTATCGACTATCAATATTAGTAATGATGAATTTTTCTTGGTAAACTCTAATTAAATCATTCCTTGATGAAGCAGGGGCCCACAACATGACTCCTCTAATAGCAGAGCCTTCCTAATATTTTACCAAAGATTAAACACCAACAAAAATTTAAGGTAGGTTCCAAATTTCTGAAAGAATATACAGAGGGTGCCAAAAAAATGTATACACATTTTAAGAAAGGAAAAAACTGTATTAAAATTGTAATACCCAATATATACTGATAACAAAAGATGAATACAAGTTTTGTATATCCATTTTTTGGCACCACCAGTATATATTTTAAATACCTACCTGCTCTTTATGTATAGAGCTTGTATAGCATTTAAATAGTTGTTTTTCCAAAGCACCACAAAGTTTTTGGATGAGAAACTAATTTGTAAACTTTACCACGCTGCCTTGTTTTATAACACAGCTCTCACTGGAACCAAGCGATATGGAGTAAGTTGATTAATTAAGGAGAAGGTAAACAATCTCAGATGCAGTTAAGATCAATGACAAAAGCAACTGATCTTGTGACTATTATTTTTTATTCCACAAAAGAAGAATAAAATAGATGAACAAAAATAGAAGGAATATGTAAAACGTTCTCTCAGCAGCAGGCAATAGATGGATATATTTTAAATATGAAACAAAAGTAGCATTTCTTTAAAATCCTGAAAATTTATTTTCAGAAGGATATTGACCATAACATATAAACAGTGCCACAGATAGTTATTCAAAACATATAGTACCTTGGTCTCAATCCTCCATATTTGCAGTTTGGAACCATAAAATTCTCACCTTTTTCTACATAGAAATAAAATTAAAAGGGGTCATAATACATTTCAGCAATACAAATATATAAAAAAGGAGAAATGTATAGATTATTGATTACAGATTCCTATCCGTATCTTCTAATGTTGTTCCTTTCTGAACCTCCATATACAGTTCAATTGACTCACTACATATACTAGTCACCTTGTTCAGATGACAAAGTCTGAATCAGCCGTGACCATACTGCTTCAACAAAAGTAACACCAAATATCCTCACTCACCCTCAAATTTATAAAGTACTTTTTATTTATTTCTCCATGAGTAGCTTCTCCCTTATTATCCCAAACTAGCTCTTTAGTTAAAATGTACAAATAACTAATGTCAAGTGCTATTAACAAGGCTCAATTTACTTTATGACATTCTTTTCCCTAAAAACAAATGCTTTATTTTTCTTCTTTCAGAATGTGTGTGTGTGTGTGTCTCTATGAGTGAATGTAAAATATTGATATGCATGCATATAAATATATGCATCATAAATGTGTGTACAGATACTTACATGTGTATATATAAAATCACAAGAATTAATACTTCCATATGTAATTCCCAAATATGGTATTCTAAATGATTGTGGAGGAAGGAATGAAAGGTGGGAGGAGAAAAAAAGAAAAAGGAAAAGGTTTGAATTCATTTCAGTCACTTTGATTAAATGTTTGAAGCTTTCACTAGGCTTTAAAGAAACTGGTGAGGTCAACCAATGACATGTAACAGCACATTAGTGCTTTAAAGCATCATCCACTTTGTACCTTCATTTTCATGTTATAATTTCCTTCCTTTTCATTGTGAGCTCTTACAGAAAATGACTTCTAATACATGCAGCACTTTGGCTATTATAGAAATGCCTGCTATTATACATTATAGGTCCAGCTATTCTGCATTTTATCTTCCATGACTTTCCCTTAATGATAGAGCATTGTGAAAAGTGAGTCCACGTCTGTATGTTTCGGGAAAACATATTGGAATTGTTCAAATCTACTGTATATGGCAAGTAGGCTTGTACTAGGTGGGTGATGTTTTTCCCTGCATTTTGGAAGGAACTCTGGCTGTTAGCGAAAGAGCTAAGAGAGACCTTTCTGTCATGCAGGAATAGAATGGTTTTACCTTTGTCCTGTTACCCAGCTGCCCGGAGAGTAGATAACAGTGGTCAGAGATAGCCTCATTATCCAAATGGAAGCAGCCGTGGCACTGTTCATCTGATATTCCCAGCACACACAAGGCCCTCTCATTTGCCTCTCTAATTCTCCATTTTCCTCCCCAGGATTATCAAAAGAATTGCTCGTTATAATATACACACATTACCATTCTACTCTAGTCTATTCTCCAGGCAGTTATAAATGCACACAAAGCCTCTTGTTATTGCATGATCTACACAACAAACTAGAAAATACCTCTAAATTATGTGTAATTGTCTTTTCAGGGTATTCACTGCTCTATAGCCTGGCGTTTCTGAATTTGGATATTCTTTTCAGCATGGTATCTGTTTTGCTCTGTGATGGCTTTTATTCTGCCCTTCAAGAGACAGTGTTTAAAATGCAATATATCAGATGAGTTATTTCTGCACTTCAACTGAGGTGTACCCCTTCTGTATTTAATTGTAATTCAGCAGTTGATTTACCTGAACATTCAAGGTTCATTAGAGTGGAAATTTAACTTTTCTACAAATGAAAGCTAACTACCCTACCAACTCTTCTGTCGTTTTAATTAAAATAATCACAGTTTTAGAACTGAAAGTTACCTAGGTCCCTGAGCCTGAGTTACTGAGAGTATTAATAGTGTCACTGAGGGAAATAAGCAGATTGCAAAGTAGGATGATTGATTTTAAAGGGGTAAAATGATGTAATTAATTTGACTTTTTTATATTGATAGGAAGGTGCTTGGCATATGAGAGTAAAAATCTTGTGGACAAAGAGAGATTACAGGGTTAGAGTTTCTGTGCCAAAATTGGAGATGTAGGTTTAAGAATAATTTATGTTTGTGTAATAATTAAGCTGGGAAAATAACTCATTTATCTGAGAAAGACAAAGGTGTAAGACACAGATAGGGGGAATGTTACAACTAAGTGACTACAGAGGAAGATAAGCCAGGGAAGGAAAAAAATAAGACAGAGTTGATAATATGTTATAGGTCAGGCTCTGTGATGGGTGCTTTGCCTTAGTATTTCATTTAATCATTCCAATATTTAGGTATAATAAATAATTTTACCGTTTTGCAGATAAAAAAATTTGGCTCAGGGAGATTGAATAAGTTGATCCACCACCAGTCTTTAATAGATGGAAAATCAGAAGGGGAAATGGTGAGGGAAGGAATAAGAATGGAGACAATATTATACCAAGAAGGTAAAACGAAGAGTTTGGAATTCATTGTAGCAAATGCCAAATGATTTTGACATTTAGAGCTGAGTAAAGGCTGGTGGGGATGTTTACAATGGAAGTATAAAATTAGAGTTTGATTGTTCATTTGTTTTGACTCTTACTGTCTAGAGTCCAGCTGTCTTCATTAAGTTTCTCATAGATGCTTCCTTGCTTTACCCTAAATTTTTCACCCTCCCCAAATGGTTCCTTTTTTTCTTTGTATTCCATGGAGTTTGAATAAGAATTCTGTATAGGACCCTGACACATAAATAGCAAACATTATTAATATAATATTTAATTCTCTCAATGTGAGCCTTCATTGCTAATTATGAGCTATACCATTTTAGGATACTGAAATGGTGCTGACGCGGAAGACAAATGTGATAGTTATTGCAATGTTAGTGTAGAACACTTTGAAGCTCTATAATCTTTCAAAAGATGTAATATAGCTTTGGAATATCACATTACTTACTTCTGTTTTCTGGCATGGAAAGTAAAAATGGTCAACAAAACAATTAAAGGATTGTCAAGCCAGACCCATTACTATATTCACAAAATCATCCCCAGTGATATTAAGGAGCCCCATGCTATGGGTTTTGGGTCTTGTCAAAAGATTTGATCAAGGACAATACCTCACTTTTACTGTAATCTATCTGCAAGCCTAGTCCTGCTTCAATCTCACTGTAGTCAACGTTATTTCTATCTCAATTTCTGATGATTCCTACATACAAACTGCTTGCTTATCAATGTCTTGAATCCTTCTCCTCCAATGACTTTGTCTTCACTCTCACTTCAGCCATGTTCATACCTTAGATTTGTCATTTTCCAATGAGTTTGGTCCCTCCATAATCTCAAATTCATGCATCCCTCTCTCAGACCACCACCTACTATATCAGCAGCTCACTCTCTCTTACCCCATCTCCAGTAATCATTTAATCCACAAGCATATCCAAGGTGTTGATTCGATCACCTCTCTACTGTCCCTCACTCCCTTGACTGCTCTCTCTCTGTTCCTAGCTTACATCCCAAAGTTAGAGCGCACACTATTTATACTTCCCTTGCTCTATCCTGCATACCTGAAGAAAGCAAAACTCAACTCCATTTACTGGGTTTCTCTATTCATTCAGTTAAATGGGGCTACATAGCCACCCTGACTGGTGTTAAGTTAAATTCATGAACATAAACCTCAAATGAGCCTCTGTGGCATTTGGCAATCATGCTATGCATTCCTAATGTGCTGATGTAGTAATGCTCTAATATACTTTCCACACACAGATGACTATTTCACACCTTTTTCCCTTTCCTCTCAAATCTCTGACACCTCATTCTCCATCCTCACTCTCAGCTGATGATTTTTGCTCCCTACTTCACTAAGCAAGGTTAAGATACCAGAGAATTTTTATACACTTCACTACTTTCTCTCTTAGCTATAAGCATCTACACCCATAGATGTCTGTTTCCATACATGAAGTATTTATTTTCTCTAAAATAAATTTTTCTCTTTATTTTTCTCTTTTGTATTATCCTCTCACCTACTCAAGGACAATGCTTCGGTAGTTTTTGTCGTTGTTTTCATCCTTATCAACTTTCCCTTGTCTACTGGATCATCCCATTCTTATATAGATATGCTATATTTATTCTCTCTGAAATACATTAAAGAACAACAGCAACAAAAACAACAAACATCTCTTGGCCTAACTTATCTACGCATTTTTTCCCTTTGCATCAAAGTTTTTCAAAAAAGTTGCTGGGACTGTTATGCAAATTCCTCATCTTCTATTTTATCTTATACTCAATTCCAATCAGGACTTGTCTTCAAAAGATTATCTATGGCCTCCATATTGTTAATTTCCATGACAAATTTTCTGTCCTCACTTTATTTTACCAACAAAAGCATTAGGCAGAGTTGATCATTCTGTGATCTTTGATAATCTTTTTCACATGACTTTGAGGGCACCATATCTCTTGTTTTTGTTTTTCTTCCTTATTTCACTAATCACTTTGTCTTTGTCTCCTTTGCTGGATTTTCATTTTCTACTTAACCTGCTGATGGGGATATTCCTGAGGTTTCAATCTTTTGTTTTGAACTCATCTCATATCTGACTACCTATTTAACATCTACATTTAGCCGGATAATAAAAACCTCAAGCCTAACATGTTGAAAAGGAACACCCAATATTTCCCCCAAATCTACTTAGCCATTTTCTTCTCAATCTCAATTGTTGACAGCATCAGCCTTCCAATTGTTCTGTTTGAACACTTTCTTATCGTCTTTGAATACTCTACCCTCATATTCTGTACGAAATCTGGTTGAATCTAGCTTCAAATATATGTATAATTCAACCACTTGTCACATGAACCTACTGCAAGTTATAAGACAGGCTACGAAATGAATTTTTCTCTGAGCACATTGTCCATTGAACAAACTCATATTTTATAATATTTGGCACAATTAATAAATGTGGTTATTAGTATTTACCCACCACTGTATGCAAGAGAAGTTGATAAAGAAGAGAGGTTGATACTTGATCTATTGTGAATTCAAGTTGTCAGGCCCTGTCTTGTTCTCCCTACACATGACACAGGAAGCTGGAACTATAAGAAAAATCACACATAATGAAGGGCGTTTTAATTCAGTCACCCAGATCACTAGTGAAATATGGCTCAGTGAATATCCAGAACTCTGATCAATCAAATTGGTAAATTCTTGTCTATTAGGGAGTAGCTAGAAAGGAAATTAAAATATATGGAAATTCTTGATGTGGAAAAATATAACTCTCCCCTATTATCTCTTCTTACATTTCCTTAAAATCAGGATGAACAAATTTGAGCACATTTATCTTACCTCCTGTCTTTCTTTCATCATAGGCTGGTTTGCCTGATTTGAAATTGATATAAATTGAATCATGTAGTACTTGCTACTTTGTTTCTGGGTTATTTCTCTGGAAAATTATGTTACAATTAAAAAAAAATTTAATTGCAGTTGACATACAATATTATATTAGTTTCAGGTGTACGACATAGTGATTAGACATTCATATAACTTACAAAGTCATCCTCCCGATGAGTCTAGTACTCAGCTGGAACTATACATAGTTACTATGATATTATAGACTATATTCCCTATGCTGTACTTTACATCTTCATGATAGATTTTATAATTGGCAATTTGTACATCCTAATCCCTTCCCCCTTTTCACCCAGTCCCCTAAACCCCATCCCATCTGGTAACCATTATAATGTTCTCTGTATATATAAGTATCTTTCTGTTTTGTTTGTTCATCTGTGTTTTAGATTCCACGTATAAGTAAAATCATAAAGTATTTTTCTTTCTCTATATTACTTATTTCACTTACCATAATTCCCTCTAGGTCCATCTATGTTGAGCAGATGGCAGGATTTCATTCTTTTTATGGATGAATAATATTCCATTGTGTATATATATATATATATATATATATATATATATATATATATATATATATATATACCACTTCTTCCATTTGTCTATCAATGGACATTTAGGTTGCCTTTACATCTCGGCTATTGTAAATAATGCTGCAATGAACACAGGGGAGCACGTATTTTCAAACTAGTGTTTTGGGTTTCTTTGAATAAAAACCCAGAAGTGAAATTGCTGGTTCATAAGAAATTTTTTTTTGTTTTTTTGAGCAGCCTCAATACTGTTTTCCATAGTGGCTGCACTAATTTATAATCCCACAAACAGTGCACGAGGGTTGCCTTTTCTCCACATCCTCTCCAACACTTGCTGTTTATTGATAATAGCCATTCTGACAGGTGTGAGGTGATATCTCATTGTGGTTTCAATGTGCATTTCCATGAGGATTAGCAATATTGAGCATCTTTTCATATGTGATGTTGAGCAATATTGAACACCCTTTCATATGGCAATCTTTATGTTCTCTTTGGAGATATGTCTATTCAGGTTCTCTGCCCATTTTTAAATTGGATTATTTGTTTTTTGGTGTAAAGTTGTATGAGTTCCTCATATATTTCGGATATTAACCTCATTAGATGTATCATTGGAGAATGTCTCTCCCACTCAGTAGGCTGTCTTTTCATTTTGATGATGGTTTACTTTGCTGTGCAAAGAGTCTTTAGTTTGATGTAATCCCATTTGCTTATTTTTTCTTTTGTTTCCCTTGCCCAAAGACATTTATCTAAAAAAAAATATTACTAGCAGAGATGCCAAAAGGTTTACTGCTTTTGTTTTCTTCTAGGAGTTTTAAGATTTCGGGTCTTATATTTAAGTGTGTAACTTTTTCTGAGTTTATTCTAGTACATGGTGTAAGAAAGTGATTCAGTTTCATCCTTTTGCAGGTGTCTGTCCAGTTTTCCCAACACCATTTATTGAAGAGACTGTCATTTCCCCAGGTATATTTTTTCCTCATTTGTCATAGATTAATTGACCCTATAGTCAAAAGTTTATTTCTGGGTTTTCTGTATGTTCCACTGATCTATCCCTCTGTTTTTATACCAGTACCATGTTCTTTCAATTACCATAGCCTGGTAGTGTAGTTTGATATCAGGTAGCATGACACCTCCAGCTTTGTTCTTCTTTCTCAAGATTTCTTTGGCTATTCAGGGTCTTTTGTGCTTCCATATACATTTTGGGATTATTTGTACTACTTCTCTGAAAAATGCCATTGGTATATTGATAGGGAGTGCATTAAATCTGTAGATTGCTTTGGGTAGAATGGACATTTTAATAATGTTTATTCTTCTATCTATGAGCACAGCATATCTTTCCATTTATTTGTATCTTCTGTTTCTTTCTTCAATGTCTTATCGTTTTCCAATTACAAGTCTTATACTTCCTTGGTATTTATTCCTAGCTATTTTTTTTTATTCCTAGGTATTTTTTGGTAAAATTATAAATGAGATTGTTTTCATACTTTCTTTTTCTAATAGTTCGTTATCGGTGTATAAAAATGCAACCAATTTCTGAATATTAATTTTGTATCCTGCTAATTTACTGAATTCATTTGTCAGTCTAATAGCTTTTTGGTGGAGTCTTTAGTGTTCTCTCTATATAACATCATGTCATCTGCAAATAATGACAATTTTACTTTTTTCCTTTCTTCCTTTCTATTTTGAATACCTTTTATTTATTTTTCTTGTCTGCTGAGGCTAGGTTTCCAATACTATGTTTAATAGAAGTGGTGAAAGTGGAGATCCTTGTCTTGTTCCTTATCTTAAGGAAAACACCTCTAGCTCTTTACAATTGAGTATGATGTTAGCTGTGGGTTTGTCATATATGGCCTTTATTATGTTGAAATATGTTCCCTCTATTCCCAATCTGCTGAGAGTTTTTATCATAAATGGATGCTGGATTTTGTCAAACACTTTTTCTGTATCTATTCATATGCTCATATAATTTTTATTTTTCATTTTTTATGTGTTGTATCACATTAATTGATTTGCAAATATTGCACCAACCTTGCATACCACAAAAAAATACCACTTGATCATGGTATATAATCTTCTTAATGTATTGCTAAATTCGGTTTGATAAAATTTTGTTGTGGATTTTTTCATCTATATTCATCGGAATATCAACCTATAGTTTCTTTTTTTCTGCAATGTCTTTGTCTAATTTTAGAATCAGGGTAATGATGGCCTCATAGAATGAGCTTGGGAGCCTTTTCCCCTCTTGAAGTTTTTGGAATAGTTTGAGAATAGGTATTACTTCTTTTTAGAGGTTTGGTAAAAGTCATCTGATCCAGAGTTTTGTTTGTTGGGAGCTAGATTACTGATTTGATTTCATTATTGGTAATTGGTCAATTCAGACTTTTTGTTTCTTCATTTGTCTCAGCCTTGGAAGAATGTATGTGTGCTTCTAGGAATTTATATGTTTCATCCAGATTGTCCAATTTGTTGGCATATAATTGCTTGTAGTATTTTATTATTTTTTTTGTATTTCTGTGGTGTCTGTTTTCACTTCTCTTTCACTTCTGATTTTATTTATTCTCTCCTTTTTTCTTGATGAGTCTGAATAAAGGTTTATCAATTTTGTTCATCTTTTCAAAAAACCAGGTCTTGGTTTCATTGATTTTTTTTGGTATTATTATTTTTAGCCTCTAGTTTGTTTATTTATGCTCTGATCTTTATTATTTCCTTCCTTGTACTTACTTTGGGCTTTGTTTGCTGTGTGTGTGTGTTTGTTTGTTTGTTTGTTTTCTTGTTCCCTTAGATGTAAAGTTAGACTGTTTATTTGAGACTTTTCTTGTTTCTTTTTCTTTTGGTGGGCCTGCATTGCTATGAATTTCCTTCTTAGGAATGCTTTTGCTATGTCCAATAGATTTGGGGTCATTGTATTTTCATTTTCATTTGTCTCAACTAACCTACCAGATTTATTTCATCATCTCATTGTTGACCCATTCCTTGGTTTGTAGTAGCTTGTTATTTAGCCTCTATATGTTTATGTGTTTTTCAGTTTTTCCCTTGTAATTGATTTCAAGTTTCATACCATTGTAATCAAAGAAGATTTTTTATCTTCTTTTGTTTGTCTTTCCTATTCTTCTTAAAGAAGTCCTTTTAACATTTCTTCTAATACTGGTTTGCTGGTATTAAACTCCATTAGCTTTTTCTTGTCTGGGAAGCTCTTTTTCTGCCCTTCAATTTTGAAGAAAAGTCTTGCTGGGTAGAGTAGTCTTGATTGTAGGTCCTTTCTTTTCATCACTTTGACTATTTCATGCCAATCCCTTCTGGCCTGCAAAGTTTCTGTTGAGAAATCAGCTGACAATCTTATGGGAGCTCCTTTATAAGTTACTAGTTTCCTTTCTCTTGCTGCTTTTAGGATTTTCTCTTTGTCTTTAAACCTTTGTCATTCTAATTATAATGTGTCCTGGTGTAGGCCTGTTTGACTTCATCTTTTTGGGACACTGTACTTCCTGAGCTTGTATGTCTATTTCTTTCTCCACGTTAGGGAAGTTTTCAGACATTATTTTTTCAAATAAGTTCTTGATCCTTTGCTCCCTGTCTTTTTCTGGTACTCCTATCATGTAAATGTTGTTACACTTGGTGTCACAGAGGTCCCTTAATTTATATTCTTCTTTTTTTAATTCTTTTTTTTTTCTACCATTCTGATTGGGTGTTTTCTACTACCTTGTCTTCTAAATTGCTGTTTCCATACTGTTTCACCTACTCTGTTGTTTATTCCTTCTAATGTATTCTTCGTTTCAGTTATTGCGTTCTTTATTTCTGACTGGTTTTCTTATGGTTTCTGTTTTCTTCTTTATGCTTACTATCTCTTTGTTGAATTCTTGCTAAGTGCCTTAAGCATTCTTACAACCATATTTATAAGTGTTCTTGATCTCTGTCTCTGGTAGGTTGCTTGCCTCCATTTCATTTAGTTCTTTTTCTAGAGTTTTCTCCTGTTCTTTTGTTTGGGACATGCTTTTTTGTTTCCTCATTTTGCCTTCCTCTCTGTGTTCATTGATAAGTATTATGTACATCCCCTATGTTTCTTACTCTTCCCCAGTTGTTTTTATATATTAGGTGTTCTGTGTGGTCCAGTGGTGCAGACTCCCTGATCACCTGCACTATGTGTTCCAGGAGTATCCCTTGTGTGGGTTGTATGTGCCCTCCTGTTGTAGTTGAAACTTGATTGCTTTTGGTGCATCAGTGGATGGGACTGACTCTCAGACTGACTGGCTGTGACATTGGCTATAACCATAGCATATGAACTGATGTGTGGGAGCTGACCAATCAGAGGGGTATTTGCCCCAGGGAGCTCTTGTGCCTGTCGATACCATCTTTTGGGTGTGCCACTTGTGGAGCTATTTGGGTGATGCTCTAAAGCTGGAATCTGGGTGTATTTTTCTGTTGCATCATGGGAGGGGCTGTTGTGCAGGCCCATTTTAGACGTTGCCTGTGACTGGCTAAGGGCTATCTCGTAGGAGCTTCAAAGCTATATGTGGTTCCTGCCTGTGCTAGACCTGGAAGTATGTGGGAGTGGCATTACTGTGAACCAAGACTGGCTACCACCAGTGTCAGGCCTGGGGCCGCTTAGCAAGAGACCCAGGGCACCTCTAGGCCTGTTGCCATCTGTCAGCTGCCTATAAGTTTCAGCCCCTGAAAGAGCCTTGTTAGGTATGGGAACTGGGCTGGTTGTCCTGGTGCTGACATTGCCCTTTGTGATGTTGCCCAAATTGGGAGGGGCAGGGTTTCAGGGAGTCACTGGAATCAGGCAGGTTTTATTCACAAAATTAATGCAGATTTAGTCCTTGTGCCAGTGCTGTGCCTGTGGCCTCTCTGCAAAATGTCCAGAGAGTACCACGGCTAGTGGCCACTTTCCTTCAGCCTGTAGATCCCTGAGAGCTACCCAAGGAAAACTACAGCCTGAGTTGAGGTTGACCACCTGACACTGAATGTTTCTCAGACAGCCACAGAGGCCACCAAAGGCCGTCCACTGCTGGAAAAACCTCCTTCAGCTTGCAGGGTGGGGCCAGCCACCCAAGAGCTAAGAGTGCCCCCTGTGATGCCACATGAGCTGGGTCGGGTACCAGGGAGTCACTAAGATAGGGTGCATGTGGAGTTCACCAGGTCAATGCCGTCTTAGATTGGCCATGTGGGGGAATGCTGAACACTGGAAATGTGGCACCCGCCAGTAGGCTACATGTTAGATGGGCTCCATAAAGAGATAGTGGTGGCTTTCCCTGTAGCTCTTGCCCTGAAGCCCTGTAACTCAGTCTTTCCCTGTATGTCTCTGGGCCTCTCAAGTTGCTGTTCCTCTGCTGGAGCCCAGGGTGAGTGTTTACAAGCCAGTGAGTCTGTGAGTGGGCTCTTTAAGAAGATGTCTGGGTTTCTGGCCATCTTCTGTCTCACCAGGACTGGTGGAATCCTTGTTGATTTTTACAGCCAGATGTTGTGGGGACTCCTCTTCCCAGGATAGGACCCCAGGGCTGGGGAGCTGGATGTAGGGCTGGGAACCCCTCACTCTTTAGTAGGGCCCTCTGCCACAAAGATGTTCCTTCCAATGCTCAACCACTACCTATGGGTTTGGGGTCAGCTCGTTTCACATCTCCACCCCTTCTACCAGGCTTCATGTGGCCTCTTCTTTACGTCCTTAGTTATAAGGGTTCTGTTCAGCTTACTCTTCAGGTGATCCTCAAGGTTGGTTATTCTATAATTTAGTTGTAATTTTAATGCTGTTATGGGAAATGGTAGGCACAACATTTACCTATTCCACCATCTTGAAATCCTCCCAATTCCTTTTTGCTGGCATACAGAAATTATATTATTTTATCTTGTTCAAGAGGCCTTATTAACTTTACTTATTATTACTTATTAATTCTAACAGCATATGTATGGTTCCTTTGGAATTTTCTGCATATGGGAATCATGACACCATAGAATACAGATTCATTCTTACTCCCAAACTTTTAACATTTCAATTATTTTACCTACAGGAAAATGACCACAAAAGGAATTGTAACAATCTCCTTTTCTAGACTCCAGTTAGAAAAGCTTTCAATATTTCACCACAAATACAATGATAGTTCCTTTTTACAGAAATAAATAAATAAATAAATAAATAAATAAATAAATAAATAAAGATATTTTTGTCAGATTAAGTAAATGTATTTTAAGATTGCTGAGAGGATTTTGTTGTCATTTTAATCACAAAACAGATTTTAATTATCTCAAATGTCTTTTTTGCTCCACATAAAATATGAATTTCTTCACTTTTCTATTAATATGTTGAATTACAACAATTGATTTTTAGATATTATACCTCTTTTATCCAAAATAAGTCTCACTTTATTGTGATATATTATCTTTTTTTGTACATTAGATTCAATTTGCTAATATCTAACTTAGGATTTTTCATATCGTTTAGAGACATAATACCTTTAATTATCCCTTCTTGCATTGTTTTTGTCAGGTGTGAGTTTAATATTATGCAGTCTTCATAAAATGATTTAGAACATTTTCATTCTACTTCAATATTCAGAAAAAATTTGTTTGGAATTAATATTAATACTTTCTTAAATATTTGGAAAAGTTCAGTTAATTAGGGCAAGAGATTTATATGGTGTGGTTTTAATTAAAGATATAATTTATTTGACAGTTTTAGGACTATTTAGATTTTCTATTTCTTGTATCAGTTTTACTATTATTCTTCAAGTATTTTGTTCATTTCATCTACATTGTAAAATATGTTGTTGTAAAATGTTTTGTAATACTTATTTGTTTTAAGTGTGTGTAGGGTTTGTAACTGGTTTTTTTCTGATATTGGTAACTTGCAATTTTTATTTGATTGATGAGTCTGGCTAGAGGTATACGAAATTTATTAATATTTTCAAAGAAGATGTGGGTATTTTTAGTTTCTTTGTTGTGTATATACTTCCTATTTCACTAATACTGATTTCTGCTTTTATATCTATTACTTTCTTCCTTCTACTTTAGACACATTGTAAGTTCAAAAACAAAATACAATTAGAGAATTATTTTTAATTGTATGGAGTTAGAGAACAAATTTATATGATTTCACTCCTTTGAAACTTATTGAGGCTATCTTTATCAGTCAGCATATGGTTTATTTTGTATATGTGTACTTGAAAAGAATTGGTCTTCTACAGCTGGTGATAAATGTCACTTATTTCAGTTTGGTAGATTGAATTGTTCAAATTCTTATAAGCCTTACTTTTCACCTATTCTTTTTAAATCTTTATTTTTGCTATACACACACTATTTTAAATAAATTTGGAATTGATATATTTTCCTATTGCATTAGCATGTTATAAATATGAAATATACTTCTAACCATTAAGAATTCTTTTTAATGTCTGTTTTGTCTGAGAAATGGGAGGGCTATACTGAGATAAGTTATTCCATCAGAGTAAGAAGTGGAAATCTGAAGTCTACATTTATGTCTCCTACATGTGTCTTAAACATTTATGATTGATATGCTTTTCTTTTCAGTTATCAAAGTTAAAGTTTTATCACATTTAACTTATATCATTGATACTCTTTCAAAATTTTATATTGCCATCAGTTTAGCCCCCTTACAAAATTTTTCATTTAGCTGCACAATATTTCTAAGATGAATATTATTTTGCTTTCCTGTGTAAAACCATCTTGGAAATCCATTACCCTTGAAATGAAATCAAAATCTGTAGCAGAACCTACAGGACTTTTAGCACCTAGTTACTCTGCTTATCTTTTTAAATTAATCTCCTACCACTACCCTTTTTTAACACTACACTCCAACCACAACACATGAAATGCACTGTGATCCATCAGGTCTCCAGTCACATATAATGTACAGTGGGACTTAAAATATTCTTTCTACACCAGCCACTCTGCTGGTAAATTACTACTTATTTCCTACAATGCTTAAATATCAACTTTTTAAAAAAGTTGTTGACTCTTTACCATATCTAGCTCCCATACATCTTTCAAAAAAAGCTGGCAACTTTTTTCTTTTCTCCACTTAGCACCTTTTCTATACTTCTATTAGAGCATATACAGTAAAGTACAGTAGTTGTTTATTTATATGTCTTCATTTCCACCTAACCAAGCCATTAAGGGAATATATTATGTATACATTAATTTAATTCAATGATATGCATCTAGAACAGATTCTGGAACTCTATTTTTAAACAATTAAGAGAGAGCCATCATTGAGCTTATTTTACCAATAAGCTCATTAAAGAGATCAGCTAAAACTAGAAAGTTCTTAAGGCCAAGGGTAAAATGAAGTCATTGGATGGGCCCTAATTCAATATGACTAATTCTTCATAAGAAGGAGATTAGGACATAGACATGCACAGAGGGAAGACCATGTGACTATTAAGGGAAAAGATGGCCATCTTCAAACCAAGAAGAAAGTCTTCAGAATGATACTAATCCTGTGATACCTAGACCTTTGTTTCTAACCTGCAGAACTGTCAGAAAACAAATTTCTGTTGTTTAAGCCACCCAGTTTGTGGTATTTGTCATGGCGACACTAACAAACTAACAGGCCTCCTACGATCTCCTATGAATATGATATAGGATAAAATGTGTAACACGTTTTGCAAAGTTTTAGCATATAATACATTACCCTGTGGCTAATAAGAAGTGTTCTAAATTTTAATGTTAGTCAAAAAAAGTTTTAGTTTCTCTCATTTTTAAGTAAACATTTTATTTTAGAACAGTTTTTGATTTGCAGGATTATTACAAAGATAGTGCAAAGAATTCCAGTATACTCTCCACTCAGTGCCCCTATTATCAACATCTTATATTAGTATGATATTTGACACAATTAATGAAATAATATAATAATAATAATATTAATATTAAAGTCTACTTTTGTTTTCACTTTTTCAAATAATATTTTTCGTTTTATATCCTTTTCTTAAAGTCTACTCTTTAATACACCAAAAATTCTCTATGTTATAATTTCACCTGTACCATTTTAAGTTTATATTGTTAGACCTAAAAGACGTTTAGAGGCCATTTACTTCAACCTTTACTTTGAGCAAAAATAAATCAGTAGTAGGCATAGAGAAATTAATTTTTATATATAAAATGTGTATGCTTGAGTAGGGACAAAACTTTAGCCTCCTCATTCAAAGGCCAGAATTATTTTCTTAAGGTTGGCACTACTGGTTAAATGGTTAAATTAACTGCTCTTTCTTTTGAATAGTTAGTTAATTGATGAATTAACTCACTCTGAAAATCCCACTGTTATCTTTATATCTCTTTCATATTTATTTAATTTGTAAAATCTGATTATCATTCTTTTATTTGTTCTTTTCCCTTGAAAAGCTGAATTATTTTCTACAAGGTTATCTACAGAAGCTGCTCTTCACCCTTTTCACCAAGTCATTCTCTACTTTTTCATCAATTTCCACATTGAATGTAGGAAACCAAAATTCCATTAGTAAACTAAAACTTGCTTTCTTCTTTCTGAGCTCTTAAATCTTGTAGCTCTTTCTCAATCTCTCTTTACAATAGCCTTCTCTTACCAACCCTCTACCCGTCTACCCTCCACCTCCTCATTATCCTCACTATTTCTTAGGATCTCTCTTTCTTTCCCCAGTTCCACATTCAATATCATCATTAAATGACAGATATTCATTATCAGAATAATAAGCCACCGCAACACCTTTTTCTAAGTATATCACAGTCTGCCACATTCTTCCCTGATGGCTTGGCTTCTATCAGGACTTTTAAGTTTAGAATGCATTTTAATGCAGCAGCCTTCCAAATTATTAGAAATAGGACATTTTTACACAATTCCTGATCAGGAATAGCTACACTGTGTCATCCCATCCATCTTTAGTATTGCCTGTGTTACTTTTTTCTTTTTCCTAACAGATGATTTTTTTATATATGTGGGAGATTATATTAATTAATTTATTTAGTTTGATGATACCCAATTCTGCTGAGTCAATAGATCATATAAATATGTATATAAATAAACCGTATTTCTCCGAAAATAAGACCAGATCTTATATTAATTTTTTCTCCAAAAGACACGTTAGGGAATATTTTCAGGGGATGTCTTATTTTTTTCATGTACAACCATCTACATTTATTCAATCACACTCATGTTGTCTTCTTCTGAAACATCATCATAACGTAAATGCGTCCATCTGGCTGATGATCTTAAAGGAGGCTTATTTTTGGGGTAGGTCTTATTTTCGGGGAAACAGTATATTTACATATATAATATATAATATATATAACATATATTATATGTATGTTATACATATAATATACATATACATATATAACATATATATGCATGTTATATATATAAAATTATATATATATATATATATATATATATATATATATATATATATATATAAATAATTTTTCTTCCCACATTTATTCCCAGGTTCCACTTGTCAGAATCTATGAGAATAGAGTTGATGCCTGGAATATTTGTTCAGAAAAAAACTCCTCAAATGATTCAGTGATAGCCATGTTTGTTAACCACTAGTTTAAGGATAACTATTATAATTCCAGTGTCAAATACTGTCACCTCAACCTTTCTATTATCTACATAGTTTGGATGTTCCAGTACCCACTCAAGATTTCAAGATGCAGATTGATTCTTCCCAGTTATCTCTGGTCCCAAGGTCTTTCTTTCTTTGAAGTAATTAAGTTTCAGCTATCTCATCAACCCCTAGGTGTCGTCACTGTTCTTTACTGCATAAACACAGATATGGAATGAAATCCTTTTCTTTCTTTTATAAACACATGCATGCATATGCACACGCACACACACACACACACACACACATACTATATATGTACTCACAGAAGACATTTAAGTATTAAACTTTATTGAATATCGACCTATATTATAAAAAACAAATAACTTAAAAATGAACATTTGACAATTTTCTTTAAATGAACCATTTGTTTTCCTCATCCATTTTGCAATCCAGGCTCTGATCTTCTGCCAGCTGTTAGCTGCCTTTCCATTCTTCTGTCAACCTTCCTTCCCAGAAAAACTGACAAACAAACAAACAAAAAACTCGTTTTATTTTATTTGTGAACTTAACAATATTTCCTATAAATGTGTCCTATAAAATAAAATAAATACCCTTGGTTGATATTGTTTCAGGTCAAGAGTGTGACATACTAAGGAACAGTTATCGTGATAGGTATGAAAAGAGCTTACTGGTTTTCCATACACTTGTATGTATATATTCTTTTTTAACCCTCATGAAAATACTGTTGAGTTGTGTTTTCTCATTGCACAGATGAGGAAATTGAGGTACCAATATTTCAAGTCACTAGAGCCAGAGTTTGTTATAAAGTGCGGGAGCCGGAATTGGAAACCAAATACAACTCCAAAGCCTGGATTCTTTTTAAATCTACATTCCACTTTTTTAGCTAGAGCCTTAACGTTTTTCTGGTGCTGCTTTTCACCACCAATTGTTCTCCTGCCTACTGAGTAAAGGAATGGACAGAGCAGTAAATTTCCCAGAAAGCTGCAGTAATCTGCAGTGTGACAGGAATGCAAATTGACAAAGTTAATGGTGACAGCCAAATGAATATTGGTTCCCATTTTGACAGATGCTGTCATTTTGACACCAACAAGTGTACCATCTACTGGTATTAACTGGTTTCATGGTGGAGATAGAATTATGAACAAAACAAAACTCCTTATCTCATTACAGTTGCCTAGACCACTACTATGTATTTACTGTATGCCATTGTAAATTAGAGCTTTTACTTGTATAAACAACGGTTTCTCTTTGCAAAGACCAAGTCTTTGTCTTAGACTGTCTTTGTATGTAACTGATCCAAGGAGTTGATTTGTACTCTGTGATCTACCTAATCTTAACACAGATAAATAAGCTTCAGCTCATCAAAAATTGTACCATTTTAGAAAGACCTAGAGAAATTTTTACTTCTTTATATTATTAAAAATTCTGAAAAAAGTTAAGTTTACCTGACTACTTTGTCTTACATTTAATTTATCCTAAAGCTGATGAATATTATTATAATGCAAATTTATAGGAAATCAGTTTGCTAACATGTAAGAAAAAAATTAGGTGTAGCAGGGATATTTTCCTTATGTAAATCTTGACTTCAAAATAAGTATTTTCAAAAAGAATTTTCAGTTATAAGTATGATAATGAACTGTCTGTATATAAATGGTCTTTCATAATAAAATGAAACATACCTGTGAAACATTTTTCTTTTGGCTCATTCTTATTTTCTCTACATTTTTCATAACTAGCTATCATCGTTTGTAAGAGAAATCAATGTTTCTCCATGTCATATATGATCATCACACTAGCTAAGCAACCGATGAAGGACATATAGGCTTCAGAATCTCTGCATCAACACAGAGCTATAAAGTTCTTAGTACAATGTCTGACACTCAATAAAGCCTGAGTAATTGGTAGCTATTACTGGTGAATATCTGACCATCTATATCACTTGTTTTTTATAGGAATCTAGAGCTAAGAAAACTACATATCCTCAGTGAAGAAATCATAAAACTGTATAAAATTCTAGACCTAGAAATTCAATTTACTTCTGTTCAGATTTTGTTTCTTTCATCATCTACTGTGGTACTTATTTAGATAACCTAAACAAAAAAAGAAGCATATGATTTTCCTACATCTTACTCTATAAAACTATACTATATCCTTCAGAATTGTTTCTTACAGTTTAGTGAATTTTAGGTCACTTACCCCAATGAGAGATTAAATTCAAAGGAACAGTGAGGTGTTTCTATATACATGATTCTGCACTCATCTCTCAGATAGTCTTTCTTCTTTTCAAATATTGGCTATGGAGCAGACATTTTCATTATGACACTGTAGCCATTTGTTGAATTTCACTTATATTTAACAGGCAGACATAGAATTTTATTTTATACTAACAAAAGCGAGATAGGAGGTGGTCTTCGGAAGGGGGGATAGTTGACAGCTTCTGCAAACAGGCACCGTGATTCTGCAGCTGGCGACAATGCTTAATGCTGCAGCTCCGTAGACTGGTACTGGCTGAGGGCCAACCTGCCTGTTGGAATTCAAAGAACCCATCTGGATAAATCTCCCCTGAAACTAACCTGAATGGAGATCACAGACTGGCACAGTCCTTCAGATTCTAAGTATTGTGCGCCTTTTGTAAAGAACAAGCCATGACACTGAAAAAAGAAAAAAAAAATATTACCTAGACTGACAGATTTTTTCCCCTCATTTCAATCTATGTAAAGGAAAAGATGGGAATCAAAATGCAAGAGAAAAAAAAATGAAGACTCTTTATGTCTTCAACATAAAATATGTGTGCTTTATGCTTATGCTTATTAAAATAATTTTCCCAAAGACTTTCATTTAAATTAGGGATTTAAAGAGCATTGTGTTAAGAAATGGGATACTTACATGAAGAAAAGGGATATTTACATGAAGGCAATAGTGAGTGTTTTATAGTTTAGACATTTCCCTTCATGAATGATTATCAGCTTTAGGGAGATAGTAGATAAAATACGATTATGTATGCCTTTTGGTTTAATAGCGAAGTAATTGAATGTTTGTGT
Source organism: Rhinolophus hipposideros (assembly GCF_964194185.1). Taxonomy (NCBI): domain Eukaryota; kingdom Metazoa; phylum Chordata; class Mammalia; order Chiroptera; family Rhinolophidae; genus Rhinolophus; species Rhinolophus hipposideros. The sequence continues at coordinate 24,600,098 of NC_138051.1, read as the reverse complement.
ACTTTATTCCTCTGCCTTTAAAATTAAAGTGCTGTTTTGTTTTTTTTTCCTGTGTGTTTTTTTTTAACTGACATGTAAAGTCTTAAATATGCTGTTGGGGAAGCCAAGAGAAGTGGAAAGGTTGTAAACATCACCTCCTTCTAGTGGAGTTAGCTTATAAAGATAATATCTAGGGATGAAAGGAAGCAAACTATGTCAGTCTTGATGCTATTCCAGGAAGAGAATATTAACTCATGGGCTGGGATGAGGGAGTTGAACCAGGGCCATTTAAATAATGGCAAATGAGACAAAAATCATGAAACAAAGCGTTCAGTGAGAGAGTATTAAGTGAAAGGTGGGAGGGTAGGAAGGAACAAAGTCATGTAGGACCTGATGTTAAGGATTTTGAATTAAGTTTTGTCATGAAATAAAACAAAAACAAAACTACAGCCTTCTTTGATGAGAGGAATTTACTTATGTTTAACTCTGAGTCCAACCCATTGAGACTTAAGCTATTTTTGCTTGATTTGTCTTTAGGAAAGCCACTTGACCAAAGCAAAGAGTCACTGGAGAAAACTAAGTTTTCATGGGCTTGTTTATTTCCCTAATTATTGGTCATCACACCCCCAGCCCAGCCAAACAGATGTTGGCAAACAATAGGCCTAGGGCTGGATGCCTCTTCGTAGCTTAAAGTGTTTATTACCTGGACCTTTAAGAAAAAAATTGCTGATCCTGCCTTAGAGATATTTTTTTCTTTACTAAAACATGACACTGCAATCAATGCAGTGTAAAATATATTAAAATATAGGTTTTCCTATTAATAGCTAAATATCTGGAATATTTCATTCACATAGGGTTGCAACTTCTATTTGGTTTGATAAGGCATGTAAGTTTTCTACCCTTATTTGTTTTGTAATGCTATTGTAGTAATCTTAATACTAAGAGGTATTAATGACACTATTTTAGATAAGTTAGCAAAAGGAATAATGGTTTCTAGAAGAAAACAAAGGAAATTAATAAAAGAACGAAGAAAACTACATCGTTCAAAAAAAGAGTTCTAAATTTCTAGGACATGTGACGTTACTATGTTTTACAATGCCAGATGTGTGTTTACAATGTGTGTTCTGAAGTGGAACTTCCTGATTGTGTTCTTTCTCTACTAATTCTGTTGAATGTACTTCAAAAAGTTCCAATATTGGAACTGCCCTCCCTTCAGTGGGAATTCTTTTCTTCACAAGATGTATAGATGGTAGGGGGGAGGGGTGCAACTTCGACCATAAACAACATACAGAAATATAATCTCTTTCACCATTGAACGCCAGTAATAATTATGTATATATACATATATGTGTATATAATGTATGAATATGATATCTATATATTACATACCAGGGGTACCGAAAAATGTATACAAGTGGAAATTTTGGTCAATGTTGCTCATGCAACACCGTAATCAGAAGTGTCTGGACACTGATAGTAACCACTTTGAGCACCTCTAGTAATTGCAGAAGTCAAACATGATTTGTATTCATCTTTTGTTATCAGTATATATCGAGTATTACAATTTTAATATAGTTTTCCTTTCTTAATATGTGTATGCATTTTTTGGCAGCCTCTGTATATGTATAAAGTTGCATGCATTTATCATTAGAAAATATATTTACTATTAATCTATCCTGACTAGTTATTTAGAAATATTGAATTGTCATAACTGTTTTATCTTGAAGGATGTCTTAAATTTCTGTGTGAGTTCAGTAGGAATAGTTCATCAACTTGTATTGTGTAAATAAAAAGAAAAAAGAGGCCTTTTAAATTGGGAAGTCACCAAAATCCATTCAATACAAAATATTAATATTTTTGAAATGAGTCCACAATGATTTGTGCCCCAACAAACAGAGCAGTCTTTCCTTTCTGGGAACATTTAATAACACAATTGACATTTTAATTTATTTCCTTGAAGTTAGAAGTCTCTGTATGAGTGTTCTTTCCTTTTCCTCTGTGTCTGTAGTTCCCTGTTTGTTTAATCACAACGCATTTCCTTTAATATTTTGGTGCTGTTTATCGAGACACTTTAATTTGATTGTTTCCTTTCGTATTTGTCTTCTCCAGGTGTTTCTTAACTCTAGTGCATTTACCACATGATAAAATTAAAGGTCTAATTAATGCCTTTAAGGACATTGGTGCACAATTCAGCACCTAATTATCTGCAGGGGGCATATTTAGGTGTTTAACTAGGTGGAACTATATGCCAAAGATTTCATTTGCATACAAAGTCCCTCATTTCTTTGTAAACACTCTTCAATGCAGAAACAAAGAATGCATTCACCTTACTTGATGTGCTCTTTTCTAGCAAGCAGAGGAGTACAGAAAATAAATATATCTAAGCCACATTACATCAGAGCAGAAACAAAAATCCTTTTTGATGAGGTGTTGAAATATGAGGTCCATTTCTGTGGAGCAGTGAGGATAATACTCAGCATTTGAAAATTGAAGGGGCGACCTGCAAAAACACTGCATGAAAAACGAATGCTTTGAAAAATCACATCTGAGATGTAGAGGATCGTAAGAAAAAGATGGCATCACATCAAGCACAAAAAGGAAAGCTAAATCACCACTACGCAATGGCTAGCAAAGAGCCGGCGAGAAAACTAAACTCATTCATCTGTCTTATGCCTATAAGGACTGGGAAAAGGACCATCTATATAAAGGCTGGGACAATGTTTCTAATCTTATTTCACTTTCAATCTACTTTAAAACATAAGTGTTGTGAATACCTTAGATATTATTACTAATAAAACATTTGATTGATTATTAGCATATTAAACTCATTAAAAATTTCATTTCACTCCAGGGTCCTCAAACACATGATTTATCAGTTATTGGCATAAAAGTTTAGCCCAATTTCTACCTTCTCCCCTAAAAACCATAATCTTTATCAGCTCTTCACTTTTTTTTTAATTTATTGGGGTGACAATTCTTAGTGAAATTACATAGATTTCAGGTGTACAATTCTGTATTACATCATCTATAAATCCCATTGTGTGTTCACCACCCAGAGTCAGTTCTCTTTCCATCACCATATATTTGATCCCCCTTACCCTCATCTCCCTCCCCCCCCCTTACCTTCTGGTAACCACTAAACTATTGTCTGTGTCTATGAGTTTTTGTTTCTCATTTGTTTGTCTTGTTCTTTTGTTGTTTTTGGTTTATATACCACATATCAGTGAAATCATAGGGTTCTCTGCTTTTTCTGTCTGACTTATTTCGCATAGCATTATACTCTCAAGATCCATCCATGTTGTCACAAATGTTCCTATATCATCTTTTCTTACCACCGAATAGTATTCCATTGTGTATATATACCGCAACTTCTTTATCCATTCGTCTATCGAAGGGCATTTTGGTTGTTTCCATGTCTTGGCCACCGTAAACAAAGCTGCAATGAACATTGGAGCACACGTGTCTTTATGTACAAATGTTTTCAAAATTTTTTGGTAGATACCCAGGAGAGGGATTGCTGGGTCATATGGCAATTCTATTCATAATTTTTTGAGGAAGCTTCCCACTGTGTTCCATAACGGCTGTACCAGTCTGCATTCCCACAAACAGTGTATGATGAGAGTTCCTTTTTCTCCATAGCCTCTCCAACACTTGTTACTATTTGTCTTGTTGATGATAGCCATTCTGACTGGGGTGAGGTGATATCTCATGTGGTTTTTATTTGCATTTCTCTGATGATTACTGATGTTGAGCATTTTTTCATATGTCTATTTGCCATTTGTAAGTCCTCTTTGGAGAAATGTCTCTTCAGGTCCTCTGCCCATTTTTCAATTGGGTTGTTTGTTTTTTTGGTGTTGAACTTCATGAGTTCTATGTATATTTTGGACATTAGCCCCTTATGGGAGGCATTGTTTGCAAAAATCTTCTCCCATTCAGTTGGTTGCCTTTTTATTTTGTCTATGGTTTCTTTTTCTGTGCAGAAGCTTTTAAGTTTCATATAGTCCCATTCGTTTATTATAGCTTTTACTTCCATTGCCTTTGGAGTCAAATTCATAAAATGCTCTTTGAACCCAAGGTCCATAAGTTTAGTGCCTATGTTTTTTTCTATGCAGTTTATTGTGTCAGGTCTTATGCTTAAGTCTTTGATGCATTTTGAATTAATTTTGGTACATGGTGACAGATAGCAGTCCAGTTTCATTCTTTTGCACATGGTTATCCAATTCCCCCAGCACCATTTATTGAAGAGGCTGTCTTTCCTCCATTGTATGTTTTTAGCTTCTTTGTCAAAAATTATCTGTCCATATTTATGTGGTTTTATTTCTGGGTTCTCAATTCTATTCCATTGGTCTATGTGTCTGTTTTTCTGCCAATACCATGCTGTTTGATTTTTGTAGCACTGTAGTACAAGCTAAAGTCCGGGAGTGCGATACCTCCAGTATTGTTCTTTTTTCTTAAGATTGCTTTGGTTATTTGGGGACTTTTGTGATTCCAAACAAATCTGAGGATTTTTTGTTCTATTTCTTTAAAAAATGCCATTGGGATTTAGATAGGGATTGCATTAAATCTGTATATTGCTTTGGGTAATATGGCCATTTTAACATGTTGATTCTTCCAATCCATGAGCCCGGAATGTCTTTCCATTTCTTTGTGTCTTCTTCAATTTCTTCCAAAAATGTCTTATACTTTTCAGCATATAAATCCTTCACATCCTTAGTTAGGTTTATTCCTAGGTATTTTCTTCTTTTTGCTGCAGTTGCAAAGGGAATTGTTTTTTGTATTTCTTTTTCTGAGATTTCATTGTTAGTATATAGGAAGGCAATGGACTTTTGTATGTTGGTTTTGTAGCCAGCAACATTACTGCATTCGTTGATTATTTCTAACAGGTTTTGGTGGAGTCTTTAGGGTTTTCTATATATAGCATCATGTCATCTGCAAAAAGTGATAATTTAACTTCTTCATTCCCAATTTGGATGCCTTTTATTTCTTTCTCTTGCCTGATTGCTCTGGCAAGGACTTCCAACACTATGTTGAAAAGCAGAGGTGATAGGGGACAGCCCTGTCGTGTTCCTGAACGTAGAGCAAAGGGCTTCAGTTTTTCACCATTAATTATGAGATTAGCTGAGGACTTGTCATATATGGTCTTTACTATGTTAAGGAATTTTCCTTCTATACCTATTTTATTAAGTGTTTTAATCATAAATGGATGTTGTATCTTGCCAAATGCTTTTTCTGCATCAATTGATAGAATCATATGATTTTTGTCCTTTATTTTGTTTATGTGATGTATCACATTGATGGATTTGCGGATGTTGAACCATCCGTGTTCCCTGGGGAAGAACCCCACTTGGTTGTGATGAATAATATTTTTAATGCATTGTTGTATTTGATTTGCTAGAATTTTGTTTAGGATTTTTGCATCAGTATTCATCAGAGATATTGGTCTGTAGTTTTCTTTTTTTGTGTTGTCCTTACCAGGTTTTGGTATCAGAGTAATGTTGGCCTCATAAAATGATTAAGGAGTACTGTCTCTTCTTCAATTTTTTGGAAGAGTTTGAGTAGGATTGGTATTAGATCCTGTTTGAAGGTTTTGTAGAATTCACTAGTGAAGCCGTCTGGTCCCAGACTTTTGCCTTTGGGAAGGTTTTGGATGACTGATTCAATTTCATTATTGGTGATCGGTCTCTTTAGATTTTCCAGTTCTTCATGGTTCAGCCTTGGAAGGCTATATATTTCTAAGAACTTGTCCATTTCTTCTAGGTTATTGAATTTGGTGGCATATAGTTCTTCATAGTATTCTTGGATGATCCATTGTATTTCTGTGGTGTCTGTGATAACATCCCCTCTTTCATTTCTGATTTTGTTAATTAGTGTCTCCTCTCTTTTTATCTTAGTGAGTCTAGCCAAGGGTTTGTCGATTTTATTAATCTTTTCAAAGAACCAGCTCTTTGTCACATTAATTTTTTCTCTTGTCTTTTTGTTCTCTATTTCATTTAGCTCTGCTCTGATTTTTGTTATTTCCTTTCTTCTGCTGACCTTGGGTTTCACTTGTTCTTTTTTTTCTGGTTCTTTAAGTTGTAAAATGAGGTTATTTATTTGGGATTTTTCTTGTTTCTTGAGATAGGCCTGTAATGATGTAAATTTCCCTCTTAAAACTGCTTTCCCTGCATCCCCAAAATTTTGGCAGGCTGTATTTTCATTGTCATTTGTTTCTATGTATCTTTTGATCTCTCCTCTAATTTTTTCTTTGACCCAGTCGTTATTCAAACGTATGTTGTTTAATTTCCATGTATTTTTGTTTTTTCCTGCTTTCTTTCTGCACTTGATATCCAATTTCAAAGCCTTGTGATCAAAGTATATGTTTGGTATGATTTCAATCTTGTTAAATTTGCTGAGGCTGATTTTATGTCCCAATATATGGTCTATCCTTGAGAATGTTCCATGTACACTCAAAAAGAATGTACAGTCTGATGTTTTAGGATGAAGTGCTCTATATATGTCAATTACGTCCATTTCATCTAATGTATCATTTAGGGCTGCTATTCCGTTATTTATTTCCTGTTTGGATGATCTATCCATAGCTGTCAATGATGTATTTAAGTCCCCTAGTATAATTGTGTTTTGGTCAATTTCTCCCTTTAGTTCCGTTAGTAGTTGCTTGGTATATTTTGGTGCTCCCTGATTGGGGTTATAAATATTGATGACTGTTATGTCTTCTTGTTGTATAGTCCCCTTTACCATTATGAAATGTCCATCTTTGTCTCTTGTTATCTTTTTCACCCTGAAGTCTGTTTCATCTGATATCATTATGGCTACACTTGATTTTCTCTGGTTACCATTTGCTTGGAGTGTCAATTTCCACCCTTTCACTTTGAGTCTATGCTTGTCCTTGTAGCTAAGATGTGTCTCTTGGAGACAGCATATGGTTGGGTTTAGTTTTTTGATCCAATCTGCTACCCTATGCCTTTTTATTGGTGAGTTCAGTCCATTTACATTTAGGGTGATTATTGATATGTGAGGATTTTCTGTCATTCTATCTTTAGTTTTCTGGTAAGGCTGTGTTTCCATTGTTTCTTTGCCATTTGTTGCTGTCTATTATTTCTCTGTGGTGGTATTCTATGATGTTTCCCTCTATTTCTTCTTTTATTACAGTATATATTTCAGTTTTGGATTTTTTTGAGTGGTTAATCTTAAGTTTATGTAAAAGAAAGTTTGATATTTAGAGTATTCCCTTTTCTTTAGCATGCTTACTTTCTTCATTCCCACATTCCGGTTCAGGCCTTTACTCTCCCCCTTTTTATGTTGCCACAAATTGTTCCTGTTGATGGTGGTCGAATAGCCTCCTTCAGCATTTTTTGTAGTGCAGGTCGTGTATTAGAAAATTCCCTCAGCTTCTATATGCCTGGAAAGGTCTTTATTCCTCCTTCATATCTAAAGGATATCTTTGCTGGATATATTATTCTTGGCTCTTATTTTATCTGTTTCAGTAGTTTGAGTATTTGGTTCCACTCCCTCTTGGCTTGTAGAGTTTCTGCTGAAAAATTATGATAATCTAATGGGCTTTCCTTTGTAGGTTACCGTCTTCTTTTCCCTGGCTGTCTTGAGAATTCTTTCTTTGTCATTGATTTTTGTCAGCTTCAATACAATGTGCCTGGAGAAGGCCTGTTGGGATTGAGGTAATTAGGTGTTCTATTTGCTTCTTTGGTTTGAGGATCCAGTTATGTCCACAAGTTTGGGAAGTTCTCATCAACAGTTTGTTTGAATATGTTATCTGTTCCCTTCTCTCTTTCTTCTCCTTCTGTTATGCCCATTATTCTTATATTGCTCTTCTGATAGAGTCAGAAAGTTCATGTAGAGTTTTTTCATTTCTTTTAAGTCTCAAGTCTCTTTCTTCTTCCATCTGTGTAATTTCCAGGTTTCTATCTTCGATGTCACTGATTCTTTCCTCCATCTGGTCAACTCTACTACCTAAGCTGGTTATTTCATTCTTAATTTCTTCTATTTAGTCCTTAATCTCCAGAAATTCTTTTTGGTTCTTATTTAAAATTTCAATCTCTTTCATAAAATGCTCATGTTGTTCTTTGATTGTGTTTCTGAGTTCATTAAATTGTCTTTCTCTGTTTTCTTGTATCTCGTTGAGTTTTTTCAGAACTGCAATCTTGAATTCTCTGTCATTTAAGTCACATATTGCCATATCTTTAAGTTCCTTTTCTGGAGACTTTTCACTTTCTTTCCGAGCTGTCTGGTTGCCTTGGTTATTCATGGCAATTACTGTTGTATTTTTTCTCTTCCTAGACATCTACAGGAGTGGCTTCTGCAACAGGTTGATAGGAAGAGGTCTTTCTTTTGTTTTCCAGTACTTGTTGGTAGAATGTTTTATTTTCTCTCCGACTACAGCCTTTTTTTCCTCTCTCACACAGTAGTGCTATGTTTTCTCCTCACTATTCCAGCTTCTCACACAATGGGGGGATTCCCTGGGAGACAGGCTTCTCCTCTGTTAACAGTTCGCCTGAGTCATAGGGCGCCACGTCCCTGTGGGGATGCGGAGAGCTTTTGAAGTTCCAAAGCTCTTTCTGCACCAGATTCAGAGCCCGTATGTTTCAGCAGTTCTGTATGCTCTTGCAGGGATCCGCCCAGATCAGTGGGGTCAGGGGCGGGGTGAGTTATGAGAGGTGGCCCAGAGCAATGGCAGCGACCACCACCACAGCCGGTCCCGCTTCCACAGCTCCCTCCCCTTTGCCAGAACTATTTGGGCTGCGAATCTGTGTCTGCGGACCACAGTTCTCAGAACAGCAAACATCCTGTCCTTTTGATCTGACACTGCTACTTTATCACTTTTAGCACCGGGCAGTTGGGGATGGGGCGAGCTCTGGGAGGGTAGGGAGGGTGCGGGTAGTCTCAGTGCCTAAGGCTTTGGTTCTCTGCTTGGCTGTGAGGGCTTAAACCACTGTTTTCAGCCTTCTTCCCTCAGTCTTTGCTTCGAGGTCTCTGCCGTGAGCATTGGGCTCAGCCGTGTTATATGCTGCCCCCTCAGCCCTATGGGCCGTAGTGGAGCCCTAGCTGTCTGAGTTCTTTCCTCTCCTGCAGCTGCAGTAGTTCCGGGATGCAGCAAGCTCGGAGCACTGACCTAGGTCTGCGTCTTGTGCCTGCAGCTCCATCTCAGCACTTCTCCTTTCCCTTCTCCCCCACTCACTCGATTCTCCCACCTGTAGGTGAATTCAGTAGTGGGCTTCTTCGTCTTGCCTGTCTGCTGTGCAGGGAGTCCTTTGTTGGAGTTATTGTTGTTCGATTAGTTGTAAATTCTAGGGGAGTTTTACAGAGGCTCACCTCACGCCACCATTTTGATCAGCTCTTCACTTTTGACATGGACAACAGACATTTTCTCAACATTTGCAGAATGCTAACATCAAAGAAAAGAATTGCCTAGACAAAGGATGAAGTTTAAAGGGCAAGGGAAGACTTTTTTTAAGGATATTCCAATAGAGCCTAGAGATTAGAACTCCATCTGAACTCAACTTCACTGAAACAAAAAGCTGGAGCATTTTCAAGCACTAGAGTTAGGGGATTACCCAAAGGAAAACTAAATTTTCTTAGATCTTTATTACGGAAAGTAGTTCTACAATTTGGAGCAAGATACCCCAACAAAATTAGGCTGTCTTCACACAGAAACTCGGAGGTAGGTGTAGTCTCTCCCTGGATGTTTACATATCAGAGGGATGTGCAGGAGTCCTTGAGAAAAACATTTCTCGTTTGTAAAACTGGCAAGAGGTTTTTAAAAAGATTTACATCACAAAGGGCAGAGAAAGAATTTACAATTACAAGTTTTTTAAAGTAAATTCTGTAAGAAAAGAGAAGTCAGGGCCTAGAGTCAGGAAGAAGCCTGTCTAAAGTTTGGTCAACCTGAAGGGAATTTTAAGATGGTCATGGTCACTAGAAAAGTACAACTTCTGAAGAATCCGGCTTACCCACCCCTTCCAATCTTATTGTTTTCCCTATATGTCTTACCCAAATACACATTTTAGAGTTCCTGCTTTTAAATCTCCATTGTTAGAATGATGATTTCCTTTAGGATGTTTATTCACAGTCATTTACTATTCCACATTAGGTAAGTACTTATAGAAAACAGGTCCTTGGCATCATCACAGGAAAAAAATTCAAGGAATCATCCTGTAAGCCAAGCAAACCATAAATTTATTAAAGTACAGTACACTCTCATGAAGGAGAGCAGGCAGATCTGCAGATGAGCAACTGCCAAGAAGAACAAAGAGGCTTAGAAACTTATTACTTCTAAAATGAGGACTCAAAATAATTCAAGCTTTAGGGAAGGCATTATAGGCATTCCTAGGCAGGTCCTCACTGACCACTCTTTCCCATCAGGAGGAGGGATTTTTGCCCTTATTTGGCTCTTGTCAGAACAGTCATGGTGGCACAGGGCTAACGATTTTCCCTAACTGCAATGCTAATAATATTAGAATATGTTATAATTAGCTAAAGTTCACCTTGATGGACAAGATGCATCCGGGATCTCTCTCAGCCACCGAAATGTCGTTGTGACTGGTCTGGTAGCTGCACCTTTTCTTAAGGGTGATCTCATCTCCTCCCTCCTCTGTTTTCTCACACTTCCTCCTTTGCTTCCTCTCCCTCTCTTCCCAGGGCCCTATGCTTTCTTCCTAAGGTAACAGGATAGGGTAAGGCAGATTTTAAAATAGCAATCAGATATTAAATGGAAATTACAGTAATCATAATTAGCAAATAATATGAATCATGATATTTCATATTCTTTCTTTCTCTTCATATCACACCTATGCATTAGTCTTGAGGGCTTCTCAGAAACACTAGGGTTCAGAGGATAACAATGAGGAAATAATAACCACAAATTCTATCTCTAGTGCTGGACTAGCTGCATAATTTTTGGTGCCCAGTCCAAAATGAAAATATAGAACCACTTGTTTAAAAAATTTAGAATTTCAAGATAGGAACAATGAAGCATTAAAGCAAGTATGGTGCCCTTCTGAATAATAGGTCTTATACCCACGAAGCTGGTTCTACTCAAATGCTAATTTTCCTTTAAAATGTTTGTATCCTTATCCAGATATGATTATCCATCATATGAAATCTCATAGCACTTTTGTTTTGTTTCACCATGTGTTACAGTAATTTTTAATCACCTCTTTTTATTCCTTATTACATAGATGCCATTTGAGAGCAAAGCACATGTCTCACTTAGCTCTCTAAACCATCACTTTTTATATTGCTTTTATTTAGATTAAATTCAAATTTAGTAGTATATAGATGACTCAAAAAGTTCAATAACTTAAGGAGAGTATCCATAGTGTTTCAAAGTCAGTTTTATCCTGCCCCACCCACCTTGTTTTGAACTCATCTCTCACCTCCGTGGATAACCATTTCATTATTTTATGGGTACATCATGTTGGAGTGTCTTTAAAAAATTGTGAGCACATATGAATATATATGCAACAACTGTATTCAGAAGAAATTCATGAAGTTCCTTGTAAGAAAATACAATACTTTTTGTTTTCATCCAAAGAGCAATGGGAATCTATGAAATAAAGATAAGAATAGTAACATGCTCTAATTTTTTCTTTAAAGGGGATACTCTATAGTATGGAGAACTGATAGAAGGCAGTCAAGAGTGGATGTGTTGGAAGTTACTAGTGTAGTCTAGGTAAAGAATAATGGTAGCTAAGACTAGGGAGAACGATTTATACGTAAAGCTAACAAAATATGAGGCGGCTTTAATAAGGGGCTGAGGAAAGGACTAAAAAAAGATTTTGACGCAATGTTGAAGAATTCAATAAAAAAATATATTACCACAAAAATAGCCAAATAATCTTAGAGATTCGCAGAATAATGGTTGATAGGATATCCTCAGTGTTAAATATAGGAAGCCCTGCTTTGTGTTTGTGTGTGTGAATGTTAATGTTTATCAATTTACTATTGTCAATTTCAATCCCCATTCATATATATATATATATGAATATATATTTCTAGTCTCCCTCTTTTTTAAGGAAATGTGATATATTTTAAACACACACACACACACACACACACACACACACACACACACATACCCATAGAATTCTAAACTTGCTTTTTTCCCTTAATCATACATACTAGAGAATGTCCCATATCCTAAATAGAGATGATTTTATGTGCTGTAGATTATTTAACCAGTTCCAAATGGATGGCTACTTAGATTGTTTCCAGGCCTGCTATTACAAACACTGTAGCAATGAATATTAGAGATAAGCTATTTCATGTATAAATGTATATTCATAGGATAAATGCCTAGTAGTAAAATTGAAAGTGTAATTGTAATTTTGAAAGCTTTTACCAAATTATCTCCTACAGGTATTGTAATATTTAACATTTACTTCAAGATTATATAAAAAGGCCATTTTTTCAGCCTCATCATTGCATTTTATCAAATATTTGGAACTTAATATTTTTGCTCTGTTATTTGATATGTGTATATAAATAACTATTATATCTTTACTATTAAATGTGTATTTTAGTCACTTATCTTTATTTAGCACAGAGATGAGTTTTGATTTTTAATTCATTTATCTTTTAATATACAAGTTAAGCCCATTTACATTTATTTATATAATAGAGTTTAAATTTAGTTCTATCATGTTACTTTTTCTTTTCTGTTTTTACATACCCATTTATATATTTCAAAAAAAGTATTTTACCACATATAATAACCTTGATATCATCTGTATTCCAGTGGTCAATATTATTTGCTTAATAAATCAACATCAACAAAACAAATTTAGCTAGAATCCTCTTACATCCCTCTCTCTTTCCTTTCCTTCATTATGTAATTTTAGTTAATAAAATGATTGTTCTCAGTACTTCGTCTTATATCTGCTCAAAATTTTACCACTTAAATTTCAGTTCTAAATTATATCTTAGGTATATAGAGATTATATATGGATATATTTATATTATACATGTCAAGTTACTAGAATTGAGACAAACTTTTTAGTATTTTTTACCCTTTCTTTACATATTAGTATAATTACTTGATTGTCAGACGTATTATATTTATATCACGTTTTGTCACTGTTACTACTGTTTTCTGCTATTCAAATCTGTTTGTCTATAGTCTGTATGATGTTGGAGTGCTTGGCTCGTTATAAAATAATTGTCTCATATTTTCTTTCCTTAGTATTTTGTAGGTGTTGTTTCATCCTCTTGTAACAAATGTTGCTCTAAAGAAGTATATCTATCAGGATGATTTTCATTTCTTTACAAGTGAATTTTATTTTTCTGGCTGCCCAAAGGACTCTTTCTTTTTATAAGCTTAATAAATTTACTAGAAGATGTTTCAGCTTGGTTAATGTTTTGTTCCTTTTTAATATGTAGATTTACATTTTTTAAGGAAAATGTTTGAATTACATTTACTCTCATTGTTTTCATTTTTTGTGGATTCCATTTGTGTGTCAATCAATCTTCTTTGACTCTATTCTGAATTTAATATTTTATGCCTTAATCATTTATATCATTTCTTTTGTTTCATTTTGTTAGTTCTCTATTTTACCTAACAAATTATTTTCTTGTGTTTTTCAAGAGTCTAGTCTCCATCTTGTCCCTTTTAATTTAACTGAATTTCTGAAACAATTTTACCTTTTTATTTTTTCAAATTATTTTCCTAAGTTGTAATGATTTCTTCCTTCTGCTGTTTAGCTGTATCTTCCCTGAGTGCTTGCATATCTGTTTTGAAACTCTTAGTAATGATTTCACTCAAGCGTATTTTTTTAATCATGTTGAAATAGTTGGCCTATACTTTTTGTATGTCTTTCAAATGACTATTCTTCTAATGAGTTTTGCTTTTATTCATTGATGTCTGGATACTATAAATCCCTTATTTTCTTATGGTATCATTTTTAGGGATACTATATTTATTCTTCATATTATTTGTATTTGAATTAGTTGAATATATTAATATAATGTCATTGGAAAGATTGAGGGGCCACAGATTTTATCAGGTTTCTCTGTTCAAGGCCTCCCTCTTCTTTTCCTATAATGACACATTCATTTTAAAAAGATGGATGTTCTGTTTGATCATGTAACCTCTACCTCTCCCTCAGAATCTGATATGGATTGGGAGAACTTCTATTATCTCAAGTCCTGGGCTAACAAAGGGCATAGCCTCTATTTTTCAAGTGTTCCCTTTACTTTCTTTTTTAATTATTAATATTGATATGCAATACTGTATTAGTTTCAGGTACACCACATAATAATTCAACATTTATATCCCTTATAAGGTGATCATCACAGTAAGTCTTTATTATTATTATTATTATTATTGCAGGTTTGTACCTCTTATTTCTTTAACTTTTTTTTTACTCATCATAGCACCCCCCTCCCCTCTGGGAACTATCAGCTTGTTTTATTTATCTATAGGTCTGTTTTTGTTTTGTTTTATTTGTTCATTTCTTTTTTTTTTTTTAAGATTCCATATATAAGTGAAATCATATTGTGTTTGTCTCTGTCTCACATATTTTGCTTAGCATGATACCTTCTAGGTCCATCCATGTTGTCACAAATGGCAAGATTAAATTCATTTCATTTTTATGGCTGAGTAATATTCTATATATAGAGAATATCATATATGTATGTATATGATATTCTTTATCCATTCATTTATCCATTCATTTTTTGATCTTTATCCATTCACTTGTCAATGGATACCTAGGTTGCTTCCATATCTTGGCTATTATAAATAATCTGATAAGCATAGACGTGCATATGTCTTTACAAATAAGTGTTTTCATTTTCTTTCAATAAATACTTCAATGTGAAATTGGTAAATTGCATGGCAGTTCTATTTTTAACTTTTTCAGGAACTTCCATACTGTTTTTCATAGTGGCTGTACCAATTGACAATCCCACCAGTAGTGCACAAGAATTCGCATTTTTCCACATCCTTGCCAACACTTATTTGCTGTCCTTTTAATAATAGCCATTCTGACAGGTATAAAGTAATTATCTGACTGTGGTTTTGATTTGCATTTCCATAACGATTAGTGATGTTGAGCATATTTTCAACATGTCTTTCGTTCATCTCAATGTCTTCTTTTGAGAAATTCTGTTCAATTCCTCTGCTCATTTTTTAAAATTGGATTGTTTGTATTATTATTATTATTGTTATTATTGTTATTGATGTTGATTTATATGAGTTCTTTATATATTTTGGCTATGGATATATCATTTGCAAATATCTTCTCCCATTCAGGAAGTTGTCATTTCCTTTTGTTGATGGTTTCCTTTGCTGTACAAAAGCTTTTTAGTTTGATGTTTTCCCATTTTTAAAATTGTTTCTTTTGTTGCCCTTACCCGACACATATCCAAAAAAATATTGGTAAGACCAATGTCAAAGAGTTTACTACCTATGTTTTCTTCTAGAAGTTTTGTGGTTTCAGGTCTTATATTTAAGTCTTTAATACATTTTGAGGTTTTTTTATATGGTATAAGGAAGTGGTCCAGTTTCTTATCTTTCCTTTCTTTCCTTTTTTTTTTTTTTTTCATCTGTCTGTCCAGTTTTTCTAATATCACTTATTGAACAGACTGTCATTTCCCCAGTGTATATTCTTGCCTCCTTGGTCATAGATTAATTGACCATATAAGTTTGGGTTAATTTCTGGGCTTTCTATTCTGTTCCATTAATCTATGTGTCTTTTTCTGTGCCAGCACCATGCTGTTTTTTATTAATATAGATTTGTAGTATAAATTGAAATCAAGGAGCATGATACCTCCAGTTTTGTTCTTCTTTCTCAAGATTGCTTTGCCTATTCAGAGTCGTTTGCGGTTCTATATACATTTTAGGATTATTTCTTTTAGTTCTGTGAACAATCCCATTGCAATTTTGATAGGGATTGCATTAACTATTGTCCCGACCCGCGGGACACTACACGAGGGACCCCGAAGCACCTAGAAGGGAGGAAAATGGGAGACACAAAGACCGGAGACCAGACAGGAGTTCTGATCAAGTCTCTCTTTATTGCAGCTCAATCATGGGTTATATACATTCTTTTGCTGGGTAGAGGGGCATTAACATAAGCAGGGTTGCCGCAGGCTAGAGGTCTTAAGCCATCTGGACACACCCTACAGAATGTGGGTGTTATCTAAAGACCCAAGTAACTTCCTCTATCTCATGCTTCTCAGTCATGTGATGGTGCCTTACAGGCACCCGCCCTCTACAGGTCCCCCTTTTCTGTTTTATAAAAAAAGATCTCTGAGCCCCTAGGGAACTGTGCCTGTCTTAGGTTGGGACAGTCCATCTCTGTGAAACCTGGTACAGCGACAGGTTTTTGATTTTTTTATGTTACTTCGAGAGCTGTCCTCTTACCCGTCATTGGCTATCCAGTTCATCTCACAGGGGAGGAGTCCTGTTTTATGACTCCTGTTATTGGAGATAGGGATCTCCTCGCTCTTGCATCTCCAGTTGGGTGTAATGGACCTGTATGGGCTTGGACTGCAAGGCCTCTATTTGTTGTCTGAGAAAGCACATGAGTTTATTGAGGAGGATGGGTCCCATTGATAGTAGGATAAAGCACCCGAGTATGGGGCCAAGCAGGGGTAGTAAGTAGGGTAAAAGTCCATTGAATCCGGTCCAGAGAGGGTTGGAAAGGAGGTCTCTTCTTTTTTCAAGGTCTTCTTGTAATTTTTTGACTCTGTCACGAACAATTCCAGATTTGTTAGCATAAAAACATTTTTCTCCGAGGGCCAGGCAGATGCCCCCTTTGTCTGCAGTAAGTAAATCTAATCCCCTCCTGTTTTGGAAGACAACTTCTGCTAGGGAATCAACCTGATCTTGAAGATCTTGGATAGTTACTGAGAGTACCTAGACATCTGATATGAGTTGCCCAGATAATTTATGGTATTGTACTAGGGAATGTCCTATCCCTGCGGACCTGGTGACAAGTGCGGTGGTGATGCCTAGACCCGCTAATAAGGGAATCAAATGGACTGCACGTTTAGTGCGTCCTGCAATATGTTCAAAAGTCGGGATAGGGATGTATCTCCTGGAATGATGGATACATCTGGGAGGAGGGAGCCTAGGGTACAAACTCCTGTCCAGTTTTGTGGTAAATAGGTGTAGGCATAATTATTTCCACAAATATATACCGATCCATTGGGTGCACACATAAGAGAGGATACATTAATGAAGGAGGAGCAATTTGTAAAGGAGAGGCTTCCTAAAATAACCTCTGTAGTATTGTTTTGAGTGGGAGAGAGGATGCACAGGGTATTGTTAAAGCCAAGGGGTTGGACGAAAAAGGGAGAGCTATGTTGCATGAATTATTGGTATTAGAGGTGACAAAGGGCTAGGGTATAGCTAATGGTAAAGGGGTGCCTTGTAGTAAACACAGCCAGCAGTCTGTGGCGTAGGATGAATTAACAGAAAGCAATAACTGTGGGTAGAACTAAGAATGTCAAAAGTCTGAGGATCAATGTCCACTTGACCCGGTTTTTTAGGGTGGGCCACAGGGTGATAGGTAAGTTTAGGGTTAAGGGTCTTTTGTATTTCAGCAAATTTTTTAATGCGTTTTTCATTGGATTGGAGATCGGCTGGACCCCCGCCGTCAGAAACATATCGTATAGGGGATTCGATCTGCCAGCAAATATTTTTTCCTAACATATTAGATGCTGTGCAGGGTGCAGGTTTATAGGAGCCAATGCCAACCGCAGCAGGGGTGTTAGACCAGTCAGAACGAGGGACAGCGGGAGCGGTGCTTGTCATGACAGCCGTATAGTAAGAGGAGTTATCTTTTGTACATGGTTTATAAGTATTGTAACAAGAACTATGGATAATAGGGTAGATAGTAGAGCATTCAGCGGGACAAGGTTGAGGTTTTTCTTGTTTATATTGGGGAGAGGAAGTACAGACCCATTCTTGCCAGCTATTAAGATATCATCCATATAATGAATAATATAAAGAGAGGGCCACTGAGTTCGAATGGGATCGATGGCCAGAGCAACAAATTTTTGACAGAGTGTCGGGCTGTTGGCCATGCCCTGAGGTAAGAGCTTCCACTGAAATCTCTGCATGGGCCCTTGGAAATTAGTTACAGGTATGCTGAAAGCAAAACCTTGTCGATCTTGAGGGTGTAGAGGGATAGTGAAGAAGCAGTCTTTGAGGTCAATAATGATTTTTAAGGATCCCGAGGGAATAGCTACAGGGGTAGGTAGGCCTGGTTGAAGGGCGCCCATAATTATCATCGTTTTATTGACTTCCCTAAGGTCTTGGAGAAGTCTCCAATTTCCAGATTTCTTTTTTATGACAAAGATAGGTGTGTTCCAGGGGGAGTTACTGGGCTCTAGATGCCCTGCCGCCAATTGTTCCTGCACTAACTGATTGGCAGCATTTAGTTTTTCTGAACTTAGTGGTCACTGATCCACCTATATGGGCGAGTTGTCTTTCCAGGATATAGGGTCAGCATGGGGTGCAGGTTGGTCAGAGGCCACTAGTGAAAATGTCCTAAGCCTAATCGAGGCGGGCGCTGGGCAGTAGACAGGGGTTTTTTAATTCCCTGTCCTTGTTTTCCTAATCCCTGACCTGGGAGAAACCCTTGTTTTAACATCTGGGTGGTTATCTTGGAATTGGGGCTGAACATGATTACTCCCATTTGGGATAATATGTCACGGCCCCACAGATATACTGGGAGGTTGGGTACAACGTAAGGTTGTACTGTGCCAGAGTTATTTTCTTTATCTAGCCATGTTAGGAACTTGGCACTTTGTTTGGGGTTAGTTGTTTGTCCTATGCCTTGTAGGTGAGTAAGTGTGTCAGAAAGGGGCCAAGAAAGCGGCCAGTCTTCTTGTCTAATAATGGTTGCATCAGCACCAGTGTCAATGAGGCCTTTAAAGGTTTTTTCATCAAGTTTTAAATCTAGCATGGGCTTATTGGGGGAGAGATTTTGAATCCAATAAGCATCTGAGGATCCAATTTTTTTTTTTGTTTCTACGCTCGTTGTTGGCAGATTTATGGGTGGTCTGGAGTGGGAGAAGGAGTAGTTGAGCTATTCTCTGTCCTGGTTGTATAGAAATGAGAGAGGAAGTGGAGGAGGCTACAATCTGTATTTCTCCTGTAAAATCATTATCTATAACACCAGGGTAAATATATAGGCCTTGTAGGCTCGAAATACCTCTTCTGATTATTAGACCAAAAGTGTTTGGTGGTAGGGGTCCGGTGACACCCGTAGGTAGTATCTGAGGTCCCATGTCAGGAGTTAATATTGATTTGGAGGAGGGACTGAGGTCCAGTCCTGCACTGCCGGGGGTTGCTCGGAGGAGACTTGAGACAGGACAAAGTTTTGTTGTGGATGAACAAACCGAGTCGCCCCAAGGTTTGGATTCTCTGTAGGGGCCTGGGGCTGGCCCCTCAGGAAGTTTCCCTGCTGGGCAGGAGAGGATTGCCGTGGGCATCTATTTTTGATCTACATTGATTGGCCCAATGTTTGCCTCTCTTGCATCTGGGACATACTCGTGGGGGCAATATGGGTGTGGGAGTGGGTTGGCCTAATGGTGTCTGGCGAGGGTTTGGGCGTTGTTTGGCGAAATGTCCGGGCTGGCACATGAAAAACAATTGTTTTTGCCTTTAGACGGATTAAATAATGAATCTTCTAAAGCTGCCCCGATAGCGAGGCCCATTTGGTGACCAGGACCAATATCAGTGCATAGGCGAATGTAATCAGATAGTGAACCCTTTTTTCTAGGGCGGATGGCTGCCTGACAGGCAGAATTGGCATTTTCAAAAGCTAATTGTTTGAAAAAATCACTATCAGTTTCTGTGCTACCAAGGAGTCTTTCAGTGGTGTTGGTTAGGCGACTGATGAAGTCAGCATAAGGCTCATCTGGCCTCTGTCTAATACTAGTGAGTTGAGTTGTGGCCGGCCCCTTAGGGAGAAGTTTTTTCCATGCCTTAGTAGTGGCAAGGTGAATTTGAGAAAAAAGGCCAGATGGATATTGTAGTTGAGCTTCATTTGTATCATAGGGCTTAAAGCCCCTGAGCTTATCATAGGTCCAATCAGTACACTCGCCTCCCGCTTCTGCGTTGCGGCATGCAGTTTCTTTACAGGCCTCAGAAAACTCAGATTTCCAGAGAACATAATCGCCCCCCGATAAGGTGGCATGGGCCAAATCGTGCCAATCGTGGGTGGTTAACCAGAGGTCATCTAGGGATTGTAAAATTGAGAGTGTAAAGGGGGCCGTGGGGCCATATTCGTCCACCGCTTTTTTGAGTTCTTTTGTGGTTTTTAAGTCAAGGCGTTTATAGTGTCTGGCGGGTTCTTTATTGTCTCTGTTGGGGTCTTCATCACTATCTGCACTGCCTCCTTCAGTTTTTATTGGGGGGAATTCAATAACAGGGAAAAGATTAAGAGGGGGGTTTTATTTGAGATGGGAAATTTTTTTGTAGGATTTATGGAAAGGGGGGGATTTTTTGAGTAGCAGCAGAGGAGAGTTGTGAATCTAACTGTTGAAGTTGTTTAAGGAGAGTTAGACGTTGTTTTTTGAATTGAACAGTTCTTTGTAATTGTTGGACTTGTGGGAGAGGAGAGTTTGATCAGGATCGTGGATAGGAGCTAAAGGCATTTGGGGATTATAGGGAGGGGGCAATTGATTAGAGGCCAGAAACTGCCAGTCAGGATTATGATATTTAGCGGCAGCTTTTTCTAAGTCAGCCTCGTCCTCAGGGCTTAACTGATCGTCCTCAGGTGGGCTCGAATTTACATTAAGATCAGGACAATTAGGTGAGGACTCTTTTAGTCCTGAGATAAACTTGTCATGAACACTAACCTTTTGTCCCATTATGATAAGGAATAAAGACTCTCCTCACGTAGGCAGTCGGTTGGTACAATCCGCCAACACGGACCCAAACGAGACAGCACGGATGGTAATGACTCGCAGACGAATGTCTTTTGGGACTCACCCGGCCGGAGCGACGGGGGTGTTGGGGTGAGAGGAGAAAAAGCCCTTATGTGAGCAATCAGTTGGTATAATCCGCCAACACGGATCCCGAGAGGAGACGCGGCTGGTAACGACCCTCAGGCGAAAGCCAGTTGGGACTCAACCGGTCGGGAAATCCTCTGGGTGGACGATTGGAGCTCAAAATAAGAAGGAAAAATCTCGCTCAAATGGTCCCAAACACCTAGAAAACTGTCTCGTTGGTGAACAACTAAAACCCAAAGTGAGCTGAGAGCAGATAAAAAGGGAGACTGGGACAACAGGTCAGGGGAATCCTAGTCTAAGTGTCTGAGGGGAAGCCTGTAGACTATACATAAGTCTAGAAAACAAATATATGTCCCATTTTTTGAAGGAGTCGTCGCTTACCTATACAGATCTCCCACAAGTTGGGTAGTCTTATGGTGATCAAAGAAGAAATATGCTGCAGCTCCTTAGACCGGACGAACTCAGGCATCTTGTCTTCTAGGAGACTTCAGGCCCCACATTGGGCGCCAGTTGTCCCGACCCGCGGGACACTACACAAGGGACCCCGAAGCACCTAGAAGGGAGGAAAATGGGAGACACAAAGACCGGAGACCAGACAGGAGTTCTGATCAAGTCTCTCTTTATTGCAGCTCAATCATGGGTTATATACATTCTTTTGCTGGGTAGAGGGGCATTAACATAAGCAGGGTTGCCGCAGGCTAGAGGTCTTAAGCCATCTGGACACACCCTACAGAATGTGGGTGTTATCTAAAGACCCAAGTAACTTCCTCTATCTCATGCTTCTCAGTCATGTGATGGTGCCTTACAGGCACCCGCCCTCTACAAACTATGTAGATTGCTTTGGGTCGTATAGATATTTTAATGACTAATTATTCCACTTCTTGAGCATAGTATGCATACTCATTTATTTGTGTCATATTCAAATTCTTTCTTTCATATCATAGTATTCTGAGTACAGGTCTTTTGTCTCCTTACTTAAATATATCCCTAAGTATTTTACTTTATTTTATTTTTTAATTCAATTTTAAATGGAATTATTTTATAAATTTCTCTTTTTGGTAGTTCATTATTAGTGTATAGAAACACCACTGATATCTATATATTAATATTAATTTTGTGTCTTATAATTTTACTGAATTCACTTATTAGTTCTAACAGATTTTTGGTGGAGCCTTTAGTGTATATTTTTCCGTATTTGTGTATAATATCATGTCATCTGCAAATAATAACAATTTTACTTTCTTTTTGATTTGGATGACTTTTTTGCTTTACTTACCTGATTGCTGTGACTAGGACTTCCAACACCACGCTGTCTAAAATTGGTGAGTGTAGGCATCATTTTCTTAGGAGAAAAGTTTTATTTTTTCATTTAGCATAATTTGTTATATATGACATTTATTATGTGGAGATATGAGCCCTCTATTCCTATGTTGCTGAGAGTTTTTATCATAAATGATGTATTTTGTCAAATGCTTTTTCTGTATTTATTTACATAATAATATACTTTTTATCCTTTTTAATGTAGTTTATTACATTGATTGATTTGTGGATATTGAAATATTCTTAAACCCCTATGATAAATTCCACTTGATCTTGGTGTGTGAACATTTTTTGTATTGTTGAATTCGGTTTACTAATATTTTGTTGAGAATTTTTACATCCATATTCATCAGGGATAATGTTCTGTAATTTTCTTTATTTGTAGTACCTTTGGTATCAGAGTAAAGCTGGCCTCAGAAGTATTTGGAAGCATTCCTTCTTTGAGTTTTTTGAATATTTGAGAAGGGTGGGTATTAAATCTTTTCTAAATGTTTGGGAGAATTCACCAGTGAAGCCATCTAGTCCTGGACTTTTGTTTGTTGGGAGTTTTTGATTACTGATTCAATTTCATTACTAGTAATAGGTCCACTCTGATTTTCTGTTTTCTTCCTCATTTATTCTTCGAAGATAGTATGTTACTGGGAATTTATCAATTTCTTCTAGCTTGTCCATTATTGGTGGATTGTTGTCCATGTATTCGTTTGTAATTCTTTGTATTTCTGTGGTATCAGTTGTCATGTCATCTCTTTCAATCTGGTTTTATTTATTTGGGCCTTCTCTTTTTTTTCTGGAGGGTCTAGCTAAAGATTTGTCAATTTTGTTTATTTTTTTCAGAGAATGAGATCTTATTTTCATTGATCTTTTATATACTTTTAGTCTCTATTTCATTTATTTCCACTCTGATTTTTATTACTTCCTTCCTTCTACTAACTTTAAGCTTTGTTGTTCTTCCTTTTCCAGTTTCTTTAGGTGTAACTTTATGTTTTTTATTTGAATTTTTCCTTTTTTTTTCAGGTGGAGGTGGATCTCTAAAACTGCTTTTGCTGTGTTTCATAGATTATGGATTATAGTGTTTTCATTTTCATTTGTCTCAAGATATTTCTTATTTCCTCCTTGATTTCTTTGTTGACCCATTGATTGTTTAATAGCATGCTATTTAGGCTCCACATGTTTGTGGTTTTTCCTGTTCTTGTAATTTATTTCTAGTTTCATAGTGTTGTGATCAGAAGAGATGCTTGATATAATTTCAGTCTTCTTAAATTTATTGAGATTTGTTTTGTGGCCTAGCATGTTCTCTATCATGGAAAATGTTCCATGCGCACTGGAAAAGAACATGTGTCCTGCCACCTTTTTTGTGGGATGTTCTATATCTTTTATCCACTTGATATAATGTGTCATTTATGGCCAGTCTTTTCTTGTTGATTTTCTCATTGGATGATCTATCCATTGATGTAAGGGAGATAATAAAAGTCCCTAACTATTATTATATTACTGTCAATATTTCCCTTTATATCTGTGTCAGCTAAGACAAATAATTGGGTGTGTTTATTGTGGATCTCTCGCGTGGGCTTTAGTGTAGGCCAAGGCTGGCCACTGTTTGTGTCAGGTCTAGAGTCTCTTGCGAAAGGCTCTGTGCAGCTGAGACTGTCACCACTTGTACCATGTTTGGGGCCTTTTGTTTAAGGCTGCAATGTGAGCCAAGGCTGACTGTTGTGTGTTGCAGGTCTGGAGCTGCTTAGAAGGGACTCTGGCCAGGGTGAATGAGTTGGGCTGGGACTGCATCTTCTGGGAATGCGAGGGTGAAGTGAACAGTGATAGCTAGGTTAATGGAGAGTGATAAATTTGGCTCCTGATTGCACTGGTCCAGATAGGTAGAAGGAGAACACAACAAAAGAAACAAAGAAACAATGGCATCTACCAGCACTTTAGTCCCCAGAAAGAGTTCCCACTGAAACCCACCCCTCCAAGAGTTACCCTAAAATTAGTAAATTAATTCCTCTCCATATGACCCAGATTCTTCTCAAAGTGCTGCCTCCAACCTGCAGCTCAAAGTGACTGAGTCTGTGTGTGAGCCCTTTAAAAGCTGTCTCAGTTTCCCATTGCCCTTTATCTCTCTCCAATACAATCCCCACTGGTTTTCAAAGTTAGGTGTTATGGGGACTCCTCTTCCATGCACAAGTCCTTGGGGATAGGGATCTTGGAGTGGGGCTCGGATCTCTTGCTCCTCAGCTGTGGGGTCCATTGCAGCTGTGATATTCCTTACTTTTGTAAATCACTACATTGTAAATGTGGGACCTAACGAGAAGTATCTCTGCTCCTCCTACCCATCTGGATGTGGCTTCTTCATTATATCCTTAGTTATAACAATTATGTTCAGCTTATCTTCAAGTGATTCTCAGGTTGCTGTGTATTTAGTTGTAATTTTGGTGTGTTTGTGGAAGGAGTTTAATTCAGGACCCACTTACTCCACCACTTTGACCAAACTTCCTTTTACTTTCAAATGCCTTTTGCTTCCCACATGAGTCAAATCTTGCACCCCAGACACTTTCTACTTCTTCTTTTTTGGGCTTCTACCCCTCCAGGAATTGAACACTGTTTGATTTAATCTGCCTCACAGCACTTCAGACTAAAAAACCCAGTAGAGTAAATTTGCTATCAGCCTTAGGACCCTACACATTCCCTGATCTTCCTAGCACACTACTGCAGAGTTGTAGCTGCCCATATCAGTTGTTGCTCTGGGCTTAGTTGTTTTTGACCACACTTCAGTTTAAATTAAAGTCTGAATTCCCTCCATGTACTAATCTCACTGAAGTAGTAGTTTACATTTTTTCCACTATTTTTTTTTTTTTTTTTGGTTCTGTATGATTTCCGGACAAAATAGTAAGAAGATTGGGTAATAAGCTACTGCTCTGTTCCCACTGGACCTAGTTGTCTTCACCTAACACTTGATAAAACACAATGGGTAACAAATTTCAGAAGAGATTTTCATGATCTTCCCACTTAACCTTTTTATTGTAGAAGTTCCCTACTGAGAAAGCTATTTTCAAAGAAGAAAAATACCACTTTGTTAAGTGCTAAGGAAGTACTCAATCTCTCCTAGTGAAGAGCTTCCATAAACATAGAATAAAGATTATTATTTAAGCTGTGCTCTTCTTTCCCTCTCTTCTAACAATTAAACTAGCCAAGGCTTTGGAGCAAACACTGGCATCACCTCTTCACTTGTTGTAGGTGAATGACAGAGAACAGACAGAAGGGGACAGGGTATAGTCAGGCTCTGCTCCACTTTCTCTATGGGTGACACAAAGCACAAGAGAGACAGTAGATAGGCTTTCATATCTAAGGCAAAATAATTAAACTATCTAGTAAAACGTGCTTAATCTTAGAAATCAAGTTTTGTGTGAATGTAGTAAAAGGGTAAACAGTGAGCAAGGAGCATGCGGAAGAGAACAGAAGTGTGAAACATGTGTCTTCTGGTAAGGAAGGAAGAAATATGGGAAGAAAGGAAAGGATTTACCTTCCCTACTGCCTAGTATATAATAGACACTGAATAAATATTTGTTAAATACAACTTTTTTTGACATATTTCATGTAGGTCTGAAACAATTTTGAAAGTCGCTTCCAAAAATTAATTAAATCGTCTTTGAAAATTTAACCTAAAGAACTGTATTTTTATGTAATTTTCTGCTTTGGGCATTTGTTCATAAATACTTCTTAATTAATTGCACACTGGACATAGATCTGCAAATCCAATTGTTTCTTCTATTAGGAAGTCTAAAGCTGTGTCTTAATATAGACATGCTTTGTTGTTTGCCTTCCAAACTCAGATTTTCTTGTAGGATAATCCTGATTAACAGGACCAGAAAAGGAAACATGGGCTGATTTTCATTAGAAGAAATATTTTAGAAGCTTCTAAGGACAAATTAATATGATTACAGTTCATCTCCATTATGTTGTATATTACCAACATTTGGTCAATATCCATAAATTATAAGGATATCTTCACATTCCTCTGATAAAATTATGACATCTTCATTTTTCTCAGTACTATTTAGTAGGAATATAGGAAACAACAGTAACCACAACAATAAAATTTAAACTTGCGTAGAGAAGCATAATTTCTCATTTGTATAGATTCAATATGCAACCACATTTTAATGGGCTAGGAATCTAAATTTATATACTACTATTGGGTATACTCGCTTTGGCCTCAGGTTGTGCAGATTAGTTCCCATCCAATCCTGTTAATGTGTTATTTTGTATATTAAGGGTCAGTTAAGCAGCAAGGTAGAGTGCTCTACAGTGTACTGGAACTGCCTGGACCACCTGTGGGATCATAGATGGTTGTATCCAGGAAGGTGGTCCTGCCTACAAAAGTTGATATTGAGATCAGGCTGAAAGAAAAACAAATAAATGTGTGAAAATAAAATGAGCGTTAAAAAATAGAAAGTACCATATTTAAGTATTTATCATATGCCAATATAGGTTTTAACAGCTCCATTTTAAAGATAAAGCAATCTAAATGCAAAGTGTTTCATCCAAGATCACAGAGCAAGCAAAACGAAGAGCAGGGGGTTGGTATTTCACGAACCAAGCCCATCTACTTTGCATTTCACGAACTACTTTGCATTTCACGAACCAAGCCCTTCTTCTTTGCCACCACACTGGCTCTCTTCTAGAAGGCCCTGGAATAAGCAAGTTCCAATTTGGACCATGAACAAAAAGAATGCTGGCGATTCCATTTTATGTGATGTTTTGCGAAAAACACATCCGTGGCTGGAGGAAGTTAAAGTAATATGTCCAGATGATTAACTCATAAGATTTCAAAATTGTGTGTCTACAAATTAACTCAATATATTTCTCCAAACTTTTTTTGTTGTATCTGTCTCTTCAATGAGAAACACAAGCAGCTACTGTATTTTAGGAACAAAAACTAAGAAGTCATCTTTGACTCGTCCCACATCCATATTACCCTTTGTATATACATTGTCAAATTCTATTCAGAGTTCCTTAATAAAGGACACCTTTTGTTAAAGAAGCCTGGATACCTCTCATGATCACCATTCTACTACATTGTTTAAGAAACATATCACATCTGGATTACTACAATAACATTCTAGATGACCCTCCCTTATTTGCTTCCTACCCATGCTCAGTCCATCTCCATCCAGTTCTTCACTCTAGAGTTCAGAATGATTTTGTAACACTAGTTTTATCATGTGACTTTCTTGCTTATAATCCTTCTCAATTCCTCTCAGCACAAAACCTAAATGGTATAGGGTAGAGAAAAGATGAAAATTACCTCACATTCTCTGGTATGGGAAGTGAGTAAATCCAATGATAGAGATGAATGGAGATGACCAGTTCAGATTTGGACATCCTTAATTTGAGGTGGTTATGGGACATCCAGTTGGAGATATCCATCTGGCATTTGGATATCAATATCATCACTGATCGTTTCTCTCAAACAAGGAAAAAAACAGGCCAATTTTTTACAGGAAAACACTAGTAACACTGTTATCTCCCATCCCAGGAGCATTTCTTTGCTTTAAATAATTTTTGAAAAATATTCATTTATACATATAAAGTAATTACAAAACATAGAACCTCAAGCACAGTGGAAGTGAGTTGGAAAGATATTTTTAAAGGGTAGGTCTTGTTCCTTCAAATCATGCTGCTTTTGTAGTTCATATTTGTGGTAAGAGGTTCTGCTTTCAGAGAAATGGCTGAAAAAATTCACTGTGCCTGAAACATGTAAATCAACACAGAATGTTTGCTGGAGGGTAAGTCAGAGCAATGCCACTGAAGTAGCCTGTATGTGCATATCTCATTGGTGACATCTTGAGCTCTGTTAATCAATTCCTATTTGAAATAAATGCATCTGCTTGTATCTCAAAAGACTAGATTCATAGAACCGTTACTAAGATATTTCATAGATGCTCTCCAAGGACTTTAAAAGACAGAACAACAGGAAATTTACTAAATCCATTCAGTAAACCCGGAGAAAAGGTTAAGCAAAATTCAGAATCTTCCGTCATAGTCTAATAAACAGTGTCACAACTTTGTCCAGTGATTTCTAGATATGATTCATTGTAATGATATCTGGGTTAATAGGACTTAGAAAAGGTGCTAATTCCTGACCCCAGAAATAATATATTCATTCCCCCATTGATCAGGCACCTTCAAACATTTAAGAAGCAGAGCTTCTCTGTTTGGAAAAACTGAACAAAAAATATCGACAAGATAACAGAATGGTAGGATTTTTATTTAGAAGGAAGCACTGCAGAATTTGGCTCACAATTATGCACAGAACTCCCAAGGACTACCTATGACATCTTTACCTCAGATTGTTTCTCTCCTAAATCATCAAGAATTAGAGGCCCCAGGCATTGTGGAGTAAACCCTGAAGCTCCTGCACACTCTAAGGGGGTATCATTTTCATGGTTCAGCTAACAAGAGAAGTGAAACTCATGGCATTATTTAACTTACTTAAAAATGTATCCTTTTCGTTTGAAGAACACCTACCCCATATATTTGCAATTATTTGGCCCTTAGCATTCTCCTTGAAACTGTCCTCCTCTGCCTACTTCTCCTCTTGTTCCCTGTGACATTTTTTACTCCATAGCTTCCAGCTATCCCTCAACCACAAAGGTAGTTGAAGCAACATCCAAAAATACCAGCTCCCAGGAGCTGTTAGTTCTGTGCTTAGAGTATAAAACAGGTCTCAAGCCTGGGTAATAACTGAATTCATGAATCTCAATTCCCAGATGACATTAATAGCAGCATAGAGCAGGAAGCAGAGTTATGTTAATTTCTGCAGGTAATGCGTGAAAGCAGATAGGGAAAGCTTGAAAGGTCAACATCTGCTGTCATGCAGGAGAGTTGCAAAATGTGATTGGCCAGTAAATGTCAACACCATGTTCTAAAATCTACATGCTACCCTTTCAATTTAATCTTAGCTTGCAGCCCAGCCAACAATCATGCAGCATATTTCAAAAGCCCTTGAATTCTAAAATGGAATTGTGTGATTGCATTCCCATGGCAATAAGACACCTGTAAATTACAAACTCGTCATTTAATCAGCATAAATGTAGGGAGTTTGTGCAACCACTGTGAATTTTTTTCATATCTATTTTCGGGGAAGGCTGAAGGCCTCTTAATGATTATATACCATAACGGACTGCAGGTCTAACTGTTGCCATGGTATTATGTACTTTATTTTTTTTTAAAGAAGTGACTGGAATGTAGAGCAGGTAATGAATCTAATTGATTGTCCTCTGCTCCACACAGATATGCTCCACACAGATATGCTTTATATTCTCTGTCTCTTGTGTTCTTCCTCCTTTTCACTCCAGATTGGATTTACAGGTATACATTTGTTCAAGAATGGCTCTCATACAGAGCAACCCCCACCTTATAAAAAGAAATAAATATAAAATGATCTGCTTTGGAAAACAACTATAACAAAAAAGTGTATGTATAAAGAACATAGGAAAAAAATTTACATTTACCAAACTGTCAGATTAAATCAGTGAGGAGAAAGACAATAGGCTTTTGTAGGAGAATAGTACACAGTCTTCATATTCATAGTATACAGTGTTATATATAAGAAGTTCTCTTTAATTAAATGTGAACTAAGTTAGTGAATCTTAAACTTCCTATATATTCAAATTCAACTATCAGCGTATTCAATAGGTGACCTTTTAAAGATTATAAATGATTATTATTAGCATGTATTTGCTAATTGGAAGCCATTTACACACAAAGCACAAAATTTAATACAACTGACTTTTATTCCCACAGTACTTGCAAATTGACCAAATATGGAATTTCTATAGAGGTGTTTTAGCTTCGGTAATTACTTTCGACAGAATCATAAAAACTTGGTTTAAGAATACACAATCTCTCCCCATACAAACTATACATTTGGACTGGAGGTAGCAAATAAGGGAATCTGATAATTTTCTGTTAAGTGAGTCTGGAGATAAAAATTTATGGTGAATGAATTCAGTCATTAGAGAGGCTTGGCTGGAGTCACATGACCTGGTGAGGAGCCTGGCTCTGTCTCTGTTTTCCTGACTCCTCTTTTTCCTGCTCAGAATCCTAGTGCTATTTTTACTGCTCTCAAAATAACAATAGACATATACATTTAAAAAGAGGAGTTTATTTCTTTCTCTTTGAAACAAAATGGATACAGGCACACATCTTCTGAGTTCCTGTTTAGTATCTACACCGTATGCTAGAACGTAAATGTGTGCTCACATGTAATATGCTAGGTATTCCTGTTAAGCTTTACAATAGTTTAGATTTTAAAATAAAAATGTTTAAGAAGGAAAAGGACCACAAGATAAAAAATACTGAATTATCACAGAATAAATCTTTGATATTATTGACAAGTTAAAAATACAAATCTAATGCCTGCCTAACTGTGAACGTGTAAAATGCCATTTCCTTTGTTTTCTTTTCCTTTTAAACTTTTATTTATTTTAAGTGTGTTTTCCCAGGACCCATCAGCTCCAAGTCAAGTAGTTGTTTCAATCTAGTTGTAGAGGGCACAGCTCACAGTGGCCCATGTGGGGATCGAACCGGCAACCTTGTTGATAAGAGCACTGCGCTCTAACCAACTGAACTAACCAGCCACCCCCTCCTTTGTTTTCTTGATGGTATGTAATGAAGGTGAAGCACTGGTAAAAGATGCCTACCTTTTATTCTGCTCAAATATTTCTTAAGTACATACACTACTGTGCATAATTTTCTGCTTTTTACCATGAACTAGTTGGACAGGTTTTCAGTAATGCTGAGAAACTTATAAATCCAAGTGTGAAGGTGGAGTGTGGGCTCCTGAAGCCTGAGCAAGATGAGCCAGTTTGTCTGATATCAGTTAATGTCTAATTCAAGAGTATGATCAATCAGTGAGGATGTCAGTGCCCTCCCAGGCTTAAACTAGTAGACGGTATGCAGCTATGTAGTCTAATTTAGCATAAATAATGCTGCATTTTGCAGAAATCTTAATAACAGAGCCATGCGTGAGACAGAAAGTAACTAGGACCAATTACCGTTGTAGAATGGCATCAGCAAACTATTGTCTGAGACAAACCAGGTGGAATCATACCATTCAATCTGGTAAAGACTTTGACTTTCACTTTCAGCAACTGAGGGTAAACTGGCTCTCCAAGTCATGGGTATAGAACAGTTTCAAAACTGAAACCTAATCTCTGAGCAGATTGATAAAGGGCCTCTGTGAACCTACAATCACACAGCAAGTGTTAAAGAAGTCGTGTGTTCCTTCAGTGTTTTGAGAAGGTCACCAGTGCTTAACACCGTTAGCTCAGCAGCGACATTTGATTTCCTACCTGGAAAGCAAGGTCTAATGTTAGTCTCCTCCAAACTGGAAGCATTTTAAAAACAAATGTCTTCTCCTCATTAAAATATAAACTAGACACCAGGATTTAGATTTATATCCTCACTTAAAATTTAACCTCAGTGCACTTCCAGAGGAACCTCTTTCAAATGGATGACAGGCAGTACAAGAAATCATATAATTCTAAGGGTTTTTGATCATTGTGCTGCCTTCCCTTCTTCACGTTCAGTTTATCACACAGAGAATTTACCCATGGGGCTTTTACAGACTGAATTGGCAACTATGAATTTTCAACGATTCCAAATAAAGCACGGTGACATGTCCTATCACTCTTCCAAATGAAAAAGGTGCACTAAGTCCCATTAGTCACCAAAAGCATGATCAGTAATCTGACTATCCTTTTCCCTTTTTGCAGTGAACACTAGAAAAATCTCCACTGAATTTGTGACTTTTAAAAGTTATGAATAATCTTCTGTAAAAAATTTGTGACAACCTACCGGTATTGAAATTGGCAGATATAATCTCTATGTGTTCTTCTCCTGAAGCTGATTACTTATTGATACACTATAAAACTTGACCTGTAATATTTTCAATGTAATGGATTATTGTAAACTACCTCATATCTTACACATCGCCAACTTTTTCCTACATGCTGGTGATTACTAAATTTGTATCATCTCTTTTTCTTAGTACCATCATAAAACATCCACAAGAAATCTGACTCTAGACATCTTCCAGGAACCTCACATTCACCATATACAAAATGAAATTAGGTACATTTTCACTTCCTTTTCTTTTAATTGTCATGTCTCTTACTGATACTGACTTAACTTAAGGCAAGAAATTGGAGTCTTCTTTGCTCCCTTCTTTTATTTATTTATTTACTTTTTTATTAGTTTCAGGTGTACAAGACAAGGTAATACTTAGACGTTCATCATTTATATCCCTCACACTGTGAACCCCTCTCCCCCCATCCATTATCCCTCCGACCTCACACCGAGCCATCACATTATATATATAAAATTATAGTTGGCATTCATTAATGTTTAGCTTCTGGTGTACAATGTCATGATCAGGCATCCACATTATCTCTGAGGTGGTCTCCCAAATAGGACGCATGTCCATTGGATACCCAACAAAATCTTGACATTATTGAATAAGTTCCCCAAATTAATTTTCAGAAAACCCTGAGGCCATCTTGTGGTTACCAGCTGCTTCCTAATCCCTTCACCTTTCCCCTTATCCCCAACCCCCCCACCCCCGCCCATCTAACAACTCTCGGTTTTTTCTTTGTGTCCTCAAAACTGTCTCTGATTAGTTCATTCACATATTCTTTTCTTTAGATTCCGCATATAAGTGAGATCATATGGTACTTGTCTTTCTCTTTCTGACTTATTTCACTTAACATAATGTTCTCTAGATCCATCCATGTTGTTGCAAATGATAAGATTTCTTTCTTCTTTATGGCTGTGTAATACTCCATTGTATAAATGTACCACAGCTTCTTAATCCAGTCATCTACCGATGGGCATTTCGGTTGTTTCCATATCTTGGCTATTGTGTAAAGTGCTGCAATAAACATAGGAGTGCATACTGATTTTTGAATTGGAGTTTTGGATTTCTCCGGGTAGATGCCTAGGAGTGGAGTTACTGGATCATAGGGTAGTTCCATTTTCAGATTCCTGAGATACCTCCATACTGTTTTCCATAGTGGCTGCACTGATCTGCAATCCCACCAACAGTGCACTAGCGTTCCCTTTTCTCCACATCCGCGCCAGCATTTGTTGTTTGTTGATTTATTGATGATAGCCATTTTGACTGGAGTGAAGTGGTATCTCATTGTGGTTTTTATTTGCATTTCTCTGATGGTTAGTGAGGTTGAGCATTTCTTCATATGTCTGCTTGCCTTCTGTATGTCCTTTTTAGAAAAATGTCTCCTCAAGTCCTCTGCCCATTTTTTAATTGGGTTGTTTGTTTTTTTGGAGTTGAGTTGAGTAAGTTTTTTATAGATTTGTGATATTAATCCCTTATCAGATATATCATTGGCAAATATCTTTTCCCATTCAGTAGGATCCCTTTTTGTTTTATTGATGGTTTCCTTTGCTGTGAAAAAACTTTTTAGTTTGATGTAATCCCACATGTTTATTTTTTCTCTTACTTCCCTCGCGCGAAGGGTTATATCAGTGAAAATCTTACTCCGTGTAATGTCCATGAAGTTTCTTCCTATATTTTCTTCTAGATGTTTTATGGTTTCAGATCTTACATTTAAGTCTTTAAGCCATTTTGAATTTATTTTTGTATATGGTGTAAGGAGATGGTCCAGCTTCATTTTCTTGCATGTGCCTGTCTAGGTTTCCCAACACCACTTATTGAACAGACTGTCTTTACCCCATCGTACATTTTTGCTTCCCTTGTCGTAGATTAGATGAGCATATAGGCATGGATTTACTTCTGGACTCTCTATTCTGTTCCATTGATCTATGTGTCTATTTTTATGCCAGTACCATGCTGTTTTGATTACTGTAGCCTTGTAGTATATATAACATTGTACTCAATGGGGAAAAGCTAAAACCATTCCCCCTAAGATCAGGAACAAGACAAGGTTGCCCACTTTCTCCACTTCTATTCAACATAGTGCTGGAAGTTCTAGCCACAGCAATCAGACAAGAGAAAGAAATAAAAGGCATCCAAATTGGTAAGGAGGAAGTAAAATTATCACTATATGCAGATGCTATGATACTATATATAGAGAACCCTAAAGACTCCACCAAGAAACTATTAGAACTGATAGATGAATTTAGTAAAGTAGCAAGACATAAAATTAATATTCGGAAATCAGTTGCATTTGTATATACCAATGATAAAATATCAGAAGGAGAAATTAAAAATCAATTCCATTTACAATTGCTCCAAAGACTATAAAATATCTGGGAATAAATCTAACCAAAGATGTAAAAGATCTGTACTCAGAAAATTATACGACACTGAAGAAAGAAATGAAAGAAGACATAAATAGATGGAAACACATTCCATGTTCATGGATAGGAAGAATTAATATAGTTAAAATGTTCATACTGCCTAAGGCAATATACATATTCAACGCAATTCCTATCAAACTACCAACGACGTTTTTCACAGAAATAGAACATATAATCCTGAAATTTATAGGGACCATAAAAGACCCCGGGTAGCCTCAGCAATCTCGAGAAACCAGAACAAAGTTTGAGGTATAACGATACCTGCTCCCTTCTTTTAGATCATTCCCCAAATACAAAAGGTAGCAAAACATAGTCATCAGAAAACTATTTATAATTTACCGCCTTTTCTCCATTCTTCTGCTTTAGATCAGCCTACATTATGGCCCAGAGACTACGGAGACGTGGTGTGATGATGATGATGATTGCTGTTGCAATAACCCCTGTAAGTAATTGAAAACATAACAATTGGGAAACAAACATTTATATGGCCTAAAAATCTCTACCCTACTTCTGAAACAATGTCATGAAACTGGTATAGACTATAAGTTTATCATGTAATTACGCAAGAATGATTTAAGGTGAAGCCAGGGACAATCTTCTTCCAGTAACAAATGCTAAGTAAAGGCAGGGAAAGGAGATCTCCCAGGATGAAGTTACTGGAGTCTTATTCAAGGTTCTTGAGTATTTTAAAGCCACAAACCAGAGGGTTTTTCATAACCTTGGTTCTCACTTCAGGAACTGGTGACCACCATCTTGTGGCTTTGGTTTCTAGCATTCACATCAAGCATCAGATGAAACACAAAGCAAAAATGTTTTTATTTCTTTATTTTTCTTCTTGACACTCTCAATTCTTCTAGTTCCCTCACTGATCATCTGTCTCTTGCCTCTGAAACTCATCTGAACTGTGCCTTTCCAAAATAACCCTTAGCTCATTACCTTTCTTTCTCTTGCCCCAGCTTCCTTTTGTTATTTCTGACACTCTTTTGTTCTCTGCTGATGTTACACTGTAGTAGTCTGGGAGTCTAGCATAATAGAGGGTACAGAATCAATATGTAATATTTGCATTTATTGGTGGTATCTGCAGATAATGCTTTAGTTCAAAAACAAGAATAGAATACATCTCGAAGAAAGAGGCACTTTTGGTAGTTCATACAGTATATGTGTAGCTTCTTTTTCTATGTGTGGCTCTTTTATTAACATATTAGGTTGGTGCAAAAGTAATTGTGGATTAAAGGTTAAAAACAATTGCAAAAACCACAATTATGTTTGCACCAACCTAATACTTTCTGAAGAGTAATGAGTGGGAGTTAAAAGCAGACATATGTAAGCAATGACAATGAGATTAGGCCAGCCAGTTAGAGGGTTGAGGTAGTTTCTACCCTTTTTACAAAAAGGTCTTAAAGTTTAGACAGACCAAATGTTAGTTGGACAGTTCATAACAAATCTACTTTGTTCCTGCTTTATATAATATTATCCTACAGAATATGCATAGAGAGAATGGTGACAGCAGCACCACAGTTGAGCTATTAGATGGAATCTG
Source organism: Rhinolophus hipposideros (assembly GCF_964194185.1). NCBI lineage: Eukaryota > Metazoa > Chordata > Mammalia > Chiroptera > Rhinolophidae > Rhinolophus > Rhinolophus hipposideros. Next base: position 24,563,944 of record NC_138051.1, on the reverse strand, counting down.
GGTGATTTCTTATCTTTTATGTATATCATTCAAAAGGCCTAAGAAATTGGTTAAACTCTGCAATTTTTGACAATGGGACTTCTTAATTCAGAATGTAAGAGCCATCCATTTTCCCATATTTCCTTCTTCAACCCATTACACATTTTATTTTCCCCTTCACTAAATAGGATGTGAAACTTATTTTATAAAATAAAATTTGATATTGTAGAAGTTCATCGTAAAAATTTCTTGGGCAAATGTACACACGTGCCCATGCTAGCCTAAATATGAAAGAAAAGGAATGATCCTAGATTAAACTATCAAAGTGGTATTAGCTATGAGTTTACTCTCCTGCAGTTTAGAAATATTTTCAAGAATCCTGCCCCCTTTTCTGATTCCGTAGAGGAGATTGAATGGGTCTCCTAACTATACTGATGATAAGAAGGCAAAGATAAACCAGAGAAGTCACTCTTGCCTTTAGGGATTCACCTGGTAAATTGCTGCTTAAAGAGTGCTGTCAATAAGTTAACTTCTTTACTGTCAGGAGCAATTTTCTTCTGGCGGTGAGATGGACAAGATGACCTAATAGATCTTTTTTTCATCTCAAGATTCAAAGTTTCTTTTCAAGGAACTGTGACTAGAGAACAGAAAACAGTGTTTAGGGCCTGTCCGCAAATTTTTAACTTTAAAAGAACTTGTATTTCATTGTATTCTTTCTTTAGTGAACTGGTTTACAATTTCTAAAAATAATCTTCCCTGACTCACATATATACATAGCTGTATTTATTTTTTAAAATAATGACAGTGGTTAAGAGATATTCTAGAGCTTAGTATTATAGGGTGAATATTTCCTTTTGCACCTTTTTTTATTCTTCTAGCACCCAAATCATCTTCAATGGAGTGTTTTTCCTCTTCCATTTCTGTCTTTTAGTCAGCAAAGAGATAAAGTTGAAATGGGTAAAAGCACAGACTTTAAAACAAGGGTGCGGTTTTAAAAATAATTTGCCAGCTATTAGCTATGTGACCTTGGACAAATAACACTAGCCCCTCTACCTCAATTTACGTATCTGTAAAATGGAGACAATAGCAGCACCTACCTTATGGAACTGTTGTGAGGATCAAATGAGTTAATACATGTAAAGCATTCAGAAGGATACTAACGTACGCTCTGTATAAGTGCTTGCTTCTTGTGCTGTTATTATTATGATGGTGATTATTGTGGCAGTTCTTGTTAAATGCACCATTCTTAAGAATGTTAAATTATTCTCCAATTACATACATTTAAAAAATATATCAGTTTCAGAAGCCATACCACATTAGGATTCCACATTAAATGAGTAATTGAGTAGTTTTTTTTACATTATACTTACTAAGTTAGGGTGGTAATATTGGAGCAATAGGAAAGTTGCAGATCATACAGGGCTTTGCAATTTAAACAATAAAATTGTTTTGCCTGGCTGAGAAAAATGATAAGGGTGTGCCATCCACTTCTCAAATACTGTGGATAGAGTTACTAGAAACATCAATGTTCAAAATAAACACAATCCATTCGGTTTTAGAATGGTTGTATTTTGAGGAGTTTGGTAGATTCATTTTATTTAATTTGATACATTATTTATGATGAATTACAAAAAGTTTTCACACTTTAACTGACTTTAAATTCAGTTGACCACCAGAACTAAAACTTCGTTTCCTCCTTGAGTTCTTTCTTATTGGCTCTGGTAGGAATGTGGCTTCCATTGCATTCTAAGAGCTCACTAAATTCCCAGGTGCATAACTTATTTATTTATGGTCTTATCTTGTTTAAGGACACGGCCTCTTTTCATTAGACTGTGAGCCACTTACGAGTAGTAACATTTCCTTAATCTTCATAATTCTTAGCATCTAACATACTGCTTGGTGTAAAGTAGGTTTCCAATTAACATTTGTTAAATAAATGCGTGAATAAATGTCATCTGTCACTCAAAATTGATGTTTAAAACTACTATTCCTCCCATATGATGTTAACATGGTCCTCTGTCCTCACATCTTTTATCATTGAGACAGAAGAAAAAAGTGAAATGGTAGCGTATGACTTAGTAAATATGAGTTTATGTTCCAGAATTGGGATTTGTCTTACAAGTTCAACTTTCACAAATCCAACATTTAGTTACATTTTGATGTATAAAAAAATGTGTGCTGAGTCCTGAAAATTTCTGTTGCTGCCATATAGTTTTGTGTTGTAAAGTCTTTTATTAAAATGATTGAATCAGAGACTTGGATACATATGGACAAAAATCAAACTTATTCATTTCATTATGCATAAAATATATACAATCATAATTTATATTTTCACTGAGTTTCCTATATTATTAATGGCCATGAGTTTACTCTAGCTTTTAATTATTTTGCTTACTCATTTGAATGTGACAATTATAAGAAAGATTACGTTCTTCCAATACCTCTCTTCCTTTACTCTCAAACTAAAAGTATGATTCTTTGAAGGTGTGGGTAATTAGTTAACATATATTTCTATGTTCTGTCTTCTTTGGGAAGGAAGCAAATTTCAAAATAAGGAAAGACTTGAATGGGGATGCTGAGATTGCAAATTCTCTACATAGAGAATTCTTTCCAGCTCAGATATTTCAGAGGGGAAAAAATGCTTGAAAAAAATCTTTCTATCTTTGCCCCTAAGGAAATAAAGTTACAACCACAGTCACCTAATCTAATAACTTCTTTTATTCCTTTCAAAGGTTCATCTCACAGGTGGACTGGCTTTCCTCATTTTCATTCTTTTCACTGATTCTTTTTCAGCCTCTGATTCCCTATTGATATCTATTGAAAAGTGCACAATTGCAATCTTACATCAAATTTTCTTTTTATAATGCTGCTTGTCTCTTTTCCTCTTATTGATCCAAAGCTATGTGCCAAGGAAAAGGAACATAGTGAATTTAATTCTTCTCTTGGTTTGTTTACGTTCCTTCTTCATCAAGCAGCTGCAATTAAAAACACACCTCAATCCTTTATTTGATATATTAGATGAACAATTCTTATGAAGATCTGCTTATTATTAATTCCCTTCAACCTTTCATCCTTTCCCCGATTCTCGCTGCATCCCACTTCACTCCCTCCAAAGTTAGCCACAGCAGAAGTGGGACATCTGCTCAGAAAAACATTTAGATTGCTAATGATTCTTTTTAACATCTGTTACACTGCTACTGAACAGTTGTTGTTTCTTTAAGGAGACTCAAGGGACAAGACCTATGTCACCTTAATAGTGGGTACTTTTTGGAAGTAGTAAGCCCTATGCCTTTGGGAACTATCCAAAAAATGGTATTGTGTACATACATAAACTTAACATGTCCGGTATTACATTTCTTCTTTGTCCGGCACAGTATTTCTGATTAAGGTAATTTACATCTGGTTGTTGCAGTACTTGATATTTTTTTTTTTGGTCTTCTCTTTCCATTGCTCATTACAGTTGCAGTTTTAAAGAGAAATGCTATTAAGCACAAAATGTATCTCATATCTCCTATTGAATTGGATGTGAGCTTTTTATCAAAAAAAAATTCAAATGGGCTTTGATACCAACAACTCAATCTGTATGATAATTCACAAAAGGAAATGACTTGAGAATATAGGCTAGGACCAATTTTTTTCTTTTCAGCAAATGCACATGTATTTATTCACAAATAATTTGCATGAGAGGAAATAAAAAAAGAATTCCTTTTAAATGTGTCTTCCCAGGGTATCCTGGAAATACTCTCTTGTCATGCTGCAAAAATAATAATAATAATAATAATAATAATGTTTCTCATATATTCAGACCACCAGGGACAGAAATTACTGGTAAGACAAAATTTAGTTCACATAATCGTTAGTCTCTGGCAATTCAAAAGAATGGTGAAAAATCTAAAAGGAATTTTAGAAAGTTAGGCTTGAGCATGAAAAAAAAAAAGACAATATCTGAAACAGAACTTAAAATAAGTATGAGATGATTGTGCTTAGCTAATTCATTTTCTATTCAATTTGAGATTAGCCAAATCTAATATGTAAGGGAGTTGTCATTTGACTTTTATTTATTAGTTTATTTGCTCTATTAATACATACAAATATGAATATGTATAGATAGATATATAACAGATAGTAGCTATATGACTAAATTTCTCATATTCTGCAGTCATTCTATTTCCTATTGTCTTTCATCTGCAAAAAGCCCTATTGCAACCTCTGGTGGATAAATCAATTATGATACAGGGGAAAATAACCTAATATTTTTATAAGAATTTATGTAACTATAAAGAATAACTTTTACTTCACATAACAAATGAAAACACTAATACCAAGTATTTAAATTGGAGGTTATTTTTCCTCTTACATCTTGAGACAAATATTGTGTCCTTTTTTGTACTACGTTAGGAAAATCAAAGTAAAAACACAACAGCACTTCAGAAACAATCAAATTAACTCAGCTCCCTGGATTCTTTCAGTTTTGACTTTTCACTTAGATATAACTAGGTGGATAAAACTGTTCTGGTCTTTTCAGCATTTTTTAAGGAGCTTATTCGTAAAAGTAAATCATCTGTAGTTTGTTAAATCAATTAAACGACAGCTAATCTAGTACAAGTTTTCTCTGGGATGTATCATCATGCAATTTTATGTCAGGGCATGGAATTTAAGAGCTAAATGTTTTTGTTCCTTTTTCTTTTCTAAATATTGTTCAGTAAGTGATATATTACTTGATTAATGAGTTATTGAAATTCAAAATGTTGTAGACAACAGCTGTTAATTGACAGAAAAGAAATAATGATACAGCTTAAATAGATCATGCACTCCTATAAAAAGTAACACTAGAAAAGACTATTTGGTACAAAAAAATATGACAAACAGTATTCCTCTGTGGCTAATTATAAATCTATGTTTCCCTGACTCCACAACCAATATATTTTTCAAAGACATTAAAATTGTGCTTCATAATTGAGTTTTGATTATTACACAAAATCCCTGCATGGAAAGTTTAAACACTCATACATTTCATTATATTTCCTTCTTAAATTTTAATTTTTTAAGATATAATGGGAAATTTTTGAGTAAAAATGAATATAAATCTCATTGTGCAATCTATCCTCCATCATTTCACACATACTTCTGTATAAGACCATCCTGGTTCCTATCCAATGAGTTGTTTCAGATAAAATATGGGATATTTCGGAACAATCTAATACCCGAATTCTACTTCAGGCTCTATCAGTGACTTTCTTTCACAGTTTCTAAGGCTTCTCTTTCTTCCTTTCTTTTTTCCTTCCTTCTTACCTTCCTTCCTTCCTTCCTTCCTTCCTTCCTTCCTTCCTTCCTTCCTTCCTTCCTTCCTTCCATACCTCTTCTTTATTTCATTTTATATTTTCACATGTCTGAAACTTATATGCATCGACAATTAATGAGATCATATTTTAATAAATAATAATTTCTTAGTGAACATTGAATAATGATATATATTACCATTAAACACATCTTAGGGTCAAATAAACATGATAAATTGATACTTAAAAATATGTTGGATTTAGGCAAAACCATTAGTCAGATTATATATAATACCCATTTTAAACAACAGCTAACTCTTAATGTTCTTTTATTTTTTAAAAATTTTTAAAACTGTTTTATTCAAATTTATTGGGGTGACAATGGTTAGTAAAATTACATAGGTTTCAAGTGTACAGTTCTGTAATACATCATCTCTATATCACATCGTGTGTTCACAACCCAGAGTCAGTTCTTCTTCCATCACCATATATTTGACCCAGTTTACTGTCATCTACCACCCACCTTCCCCCTTACCCTCTGGTAACCACTAAACTATTGTCTGTGTCTATGATAATTTCTTTCTTTCTTTGTCCTGTTCTTTTGTTGCCAGTGAAATCATACGATTCTTGACTTTTTCTATGTGACTTATTTCACTTAACATAATAATCTCAAGACCCATCCATTTGGTCACAAATGGCACTATTTCATCTTTTCTTATGGCAGAGTAGTATTCCATTGTGTATATAGACCACATCTTTTTTATCCAATTATTTATCAAAGGACACTTTGGTTGTTTCCATATCTTGGCCACCATAAATAAAGCTGCAATTAACATCAGAGCATACATCTCTATGGATAAATGTTTTCAGGTTTTGGGGGTATATACCCAGGAGAGGGATTGCTGGGTCACATGGTAATTCTATTCTTAATTTTTCTGTGGAAAAAGGCACCTCTACAGTGCCTTCCATAGCGGCTGCACCAGTCTGCGTTCCCACCTACAGTGTACCAGGGTTCCTTTTTCTCCACAGCCTCTCCAACACTTGTTACTATTTGTCTTGTTGATGATAGTCATTATACCCAGTGTGAGGTGGTATATGATTGTTGTTTTTATTTGCATTTCTCTAATGATTAGTGATGTTGAGCATCTTTTCATGTCTATTGGTCACCTGTATGTCCTGTTTGTAGAAATGTCTATTCAGCCCTCTGAGCATTTTTTATTTGGATTGTTTGTTTTTTTTGTTGTTGAGTTGTATGGGTTCCTTATAGTTTTTGGATATTAACCTCCTATCGGAGGCATTGTTTGCAAATATATCCCACTCAGTTGGATGCCTCTTTATTTTGTCAGTGGTTTCTTTTGCTGTGCAGAAGTTTTTAAGTTTGACATAGTCCCATTCATTTATTTTAGCTTTTACTTCCCTTGCCTTTGAGTTCAAATTCATAAAATATCCTTTGAACCCAAGGACTGTAAGTTTAGTACCTATGTTTTCTTCTATGTATTTTATTGTTTCAGGTCTTATGCTTAGATCTTTGATCCATTTTGAGTTAATTTTGGTACACAGTGACAGATAGCAGTCCAGTTTCTTTCTTTTGGCTTTCCAATTCTCCAAGCGCCATTTATGGTAGAGACTTTCTTTTCTCCATTGTATGTGTTTAGATCTTTTGTCAAAAATTATCTGTCCATATTTATGTGGGTTTATTTCTAGGTTTTCAATTCTATCTGATTGGCCTGTGTTATGTTTTTCTGCCAAAACCATACTGTTTTGATTATTGTTGCTCCGTAGTACAAGCTGAATAATACCTCCAGCATTATTTTTTTTCTTAGAATTGTTTTGGCTATTTGGGATCTTTTGTGGTTCCATACAAATCTGATGAGTTTTTGTTCTATTTATGTTTAAAAATGCCATTGGGATTTTGATAGGAACTGCATTAGGTCTGTATATTGCTTATCCTTCTTGAGTTACCTAGAATCAATCCCATCTGCTAACTATAGTTTTAAAGCTAATTGTTTTTTCCTTCGTTTTTCTATCAACCAATTCTCCAAGTTACTTATTTAGGAAAGAAAACAACTACCTTGGCATTGATCATATCTGCTAGGTCATGAGACCACAGTACTCAGTGATTTGTGAAACATTAATTATGAGATACTCAAGTGGATTTTTCTAGTGCAACGTCTGAAATCACCTCGTGTATGCTCAGGTGGTAGTTCATTATGTGAATAGATTTTTCTCCATCTATCTTAAACTTAAAATAATCTACCCCATCAGGAAAACTTTACTATATAAATTTAAAATTCTTTCATACTTTAGACAGAAAAATTTATGCTTGAGCCCTTTGTTTTGTTTTATCTGAATTTCTGCACATCCATCCAGCAAAACATCAATTCCATGGCCTTAGGTACTACTTTGTCTTTCTTGTCGTTGTTATCATTGGGGGACAAATTGAAAAACTGTGTAAGTGATGTGGCCCTTGGTTTGTTGTGCATTTAGAACCAAGTAGGATAAAAAGACCTGTTTGTGTAAATCTTACCAAAAATAATCCTAACATCAGTAGTAATGACAAGAGTGTCATCCATTAGCTGCTATGTATTCATATGAGAAGAGGCAAGGAATTCAAATCGGCAAACCAATGTATACCTTTTCACAACCCTTATGTCTTTTTATTCAAGGACATGGCAGCCCTTTCCATTTAGTGCCACTCTGGATCCCCGAGGCGTGTCACTGTCACCTTGGTGAGTCTCAGCTATGTCAAATGTCTCAACTTGCTTACCTATGTCAGGTACTCTTATCTCAAAGTGCGTGTGTGTGTGTGTGTGTGTGCACACGTGTGTGTGTGTGTGTGTGTGCATGTATTTACAACCCCTACATAAACACACAATATTGCCAACTTTGAATCTAAACTTTCAAAGTGAATTTAATAAGTACATACCATACAAATCATAACTAGTACATCTACTGAAACAAAAAGTAAGTAAAAGCAATAGAATTGTGTGTGGTGGCCCTGAATTGTATTTATCCTAGAATAAGCAATATTTGAAAACTCATTGTAATCATTCATCTACTTACAAAGGTCAAGATCATTATATATTTTTCTTGGACTGTTTAATTTATTGTTCCCATTTACTCAGCTGCCTTCATTACTATGCAGATATAAAATAATAGGAAAGAAATTATGGAGGGAGGCTATCTTCAAAATATTCATTAACACAGAGAAGTAGTAATATTCTTTATTATCTATTAAAACTGGGAAGTCTTTTAGTAGAACTTTTATTCAAGTGGTTTGCTTATAGTCCTTAAAATATTGTTTGGAAAAGACACTTCTATTAGCAAAGAAAAAAAAGAAAAGGAAATAAATCAATAAATAAATATTAAACCACTTTTTTCCTCTATATATATTTGATCCTCAAATTTTAGTGGCAAGGCATTCCAATTCTCAAGGTATTCATATTAGCAACAAGGAATAAATAACCAATATTATTTCATTCAGGTTTAAAGTAAGCTTGTTTTATGTCTTTGTTCACACTGAGCTGGGAAAGAAAAAAAAAAAGAAGAAAAAAAAAAGCAATGGCCAGTTCTTAAGCCAATCAAACGTTTTACTCCCACCTTGTGGCTGTGTGCTGCATGGCTAGTTTTCCAAATTGGAGACCTCAGAATTTTGGTTGAAAATGACATATTTTCATATTGTCTTAAGCACTGATGAAAATAAGATTGATTAAGAAAGGGGCTTTGTGATTTACCAAATACGGAGGTCTGTGATGCAAGGCTTTTGCAGCATGCAAATCAGCAAAAAGTAATATGAACAGGGCTACAGAATACATAGGCTTCCTTTCTCTGCCATGGACATAGAATCTGAAGAAATTTTGCAGGCTTTTTTTTTTTTTTTTGACCAACTACATTAATTAGGATTGTAGGTCAAAATCCAAAATGCTTTTAAATGTCAAAATTATTTTGTAAGCTGAATTTAAAGTGTTAACAAAAGCACACCTTCTCGTCTGGTTTCTCTTAGCATTTAAAAACACACAAAAACACATAAAATACCTCCAAAAAGATATTACATAAATTAAATTTTCTTTAGAAGTACAAAGAAAGCTGAACTTGAATGCTTATTTATGTAATTTTGTTTCTTTGTCATTTCTGTGGATTGAGAAATGTATGGAAGAGATATGTTTGGCTGCTAAGTTAGAGGAATAGATCTGAAAATATTTTATTTCCTTGGACTTCTGTTTACTACCTCAAAGTATCAGCCAAAACTACACCCATCATAGTCTTCTCTCCCAGATGGATTTTACTATCTCTCTAATTGAGTTTAACATCCATCCTTATTAGAAAGAACACTCAGCTTCTCTCAGCTAGATTAAAATAAAAACGTCTTAATTTCAGTATGAAACAACCTTGACCAAGATCTCTGTCTCCCTTAACGGTAGCCAGGGCCTTCTTCAAAGTCATCTGTGAGCCCTGTCCTTTCTTCACAATGGCCTGGCAATTTCTGGAGACAACCAGCTTTGTATTTTCCAAAGGTTCTTCCCATCACATGCTGTGCTGGTCTCCAAGCAATTCAACTTGGAACTAACAGCCTGTGTCTGAAGGTGGCCTTTCTATTCCAACTTGTCAGACTGAGTTCAGGGAGATACAATAAATGGGTTTATTTCACAAATATAGGAAAGTATGAGTAAGGAGTTAGCCTAGTTTATGAAACAGAATTCCTAATTGATTCACTTTTAATAAAAGTGTTAAAGAAACAAATATAATAAAATTATTTTTTGTTATTTGCAAGATGTAAATGATTCATATATATGTATATATATGAATGTGTGCATATACATACACATATGTATATATGAATATATTTGTATATATAAATATATATACATGTATATACACATACATGCATATATATGTTTTTACTATTCTTAATTTTTGAGGATCACGGCTAATAAAAAAGTGCTCTGATTTTGACATATTTTAGTCCTTGTAGCGTCTAGACTATATAATAAATATTTGAACTTTGTTCTTCATTCAGGTATCTGCAATTTTCTTTTTGGTCCCTTAAAAATAAGTAATAGAAACAGATGAGTTTTTACTACTTAATTAATTGTTCTTCACTACCAATAGATGTATTATTAAATTGCAAAAATATTTAATTATCATCATTGTGATTATCTTACTATTCTTTTCTATAAAAATAATTTTAGGCATTTTAAAATACTTGACCAGAAACTCCTTCCAAGTTTATATATGATGACCTTAATTTCAAAATGCCAGCCACATAACTCAACTTTTTAAGTTAAAGATGTACAGGGATTTAATACTATATGAAATTCTCCAATATCTACTTTATTTCTCATGTAATATTAACTTTTACATAACTTTTTCCCAATTCCTAAAAACACATAGAAGAGCTTTTCCAGTATAAACATATTTAGAAACAGAAAAATATACTGTATACCTCTTACTTTCTTTCTTAACACTTGCTTCTTTGGTATGTGAAGGGGATTTTTTTCCTCTGCAAAACTGTCAGGAACCAGTTGGCTCTGTATATCTCTTCACAATCTCTATCCTCATCCTTATTTGAATGTCTCAGCTGGGAGAATTTGAGTTTTGTTTATCGATGTTCCATTCCTAGCAGACTGCATGTTAAACCACCCTGCCATCCCTTTAGGAGGCAAACCGCAGTAATAAATGAAGTTGAAATTTTTTATTCTTCATCTGGGTCATCATTACTTTTCCTAGGTAAGGAGGTATTTGCAAGGTTGCATTCCCATCTTGATTTTCTTTTTTTTCTTGTCTCAAGTTTTTTTTTTTTTCTTTCATTGTGGAATTTTCTTCCGTTTACTCAGTCCATTCAGAATATAATCTTAGGAGTTCACGCAGAAAACATAGGAAAAAATGTTTTTCTTTTACTTTCAGAATGCCCCAATGAGATTGAAGCTGCTAGTAAATCAATTGTCTCTTATCTCCTAAATATCCCAATAGCGAAATATCTCTGGAGCAAACAGGCATACTCCAAAAACAAAGAATATGTCTCTTACTTCTGATCAGAAAAAGGAAGCTCAGACTCAAAATATCACAATCAGTTATATACATATATATATACATATATATATATATATATATTTAATATTTGAACTTAAGTTTCATAGAAATAATAACTATACAACTCATGACAATTACTAATGGTTTTATATTTCTAAATCTATTGCCTTCAATATTTTGTGATTATACATGTAGAATATGTCACTTTAGAAAAAAGTGAAGAATGGACAGAAGTAAGTGAATAGCAACAACAATGAAACTATACGCTAGAGAAAATAACTGTTCTGTGATATTAAACAATTGTAGATGAAATTTTACCAGGCTTAGTTAGTGACTTCTGGAATCCATTGACCTGTCAGAATTGAATAAGGCATTTGGATTTCAAAAGAGGACAGAATCAAGGTCCATATCCTCTGACTTAAAACTAGCTAAATGTATGCAGTTGGCTGGGAGGTCTATTCTATGCTTTATAATTTACTACCCTGTTTCCCCGAAAATAAGACCTAGCTGGACAATCAGCTCTAATGTGTCTTTTGGAGCAAAAATTAATATAAGACTGTATAATATCACATTACATTACATTACATTACATTACATTATATTATATTATATTATATTATATTATATTATATTATACCATACCAGTTCTTATATTATAGTAAAATAAGACAGGGTCTTATATTAATTTTTACTCCAAAAGACACATTAGAGCTGATTGTCCAGCTAGGTCTTATTTTCAGGGAAACATGGTAAGAAGAAAGAGTGACACACACACTCAGATGCATGCACTCTAATGTTTCTAAGGATTGCATATTTGTGTCACCCCAAAATTCATATGTTGAAATCCTAGTCCCGAAAGAGATGTTATTTGGAGGTGGGGCCTTTGGAAAGTAATTAGATTTAGAGGGGATCACAAAGATGGAGCCCTCATGATGGGTTTAGTGTCCTTTTAAGAAGAGAAAGAGACTAAAGCTCTCTCCCTCCATCATGTGGGATACAACCAGGAGATGGCTGTCTATAAACTAAGGGAGAGGACTCTTCCCAGAAACCTAACCTGCAGGTGCCCTGATCTTGGACTTTGCAGCTTTCAGCCTTCACAACTGTGAGAAAGAAATGTATATTGTTTAAGCCACGCAGGCTATGGCATCTTGTTATAGTAGAGCTCAAACTCCACCAAGACAAGTTGAATTCTAAATTTTAAGACTAAGATGCCATGTTATGCCAGGTTGTCATAGTCTTAGTTTCCGCCATTTTATTTAGTACATTTTAAAAGTCTCACTTTTCTCTATATATAGAACACATAATTTTATTCAGCAAGTGAAATAAACATGGAAGTTGATAGCTTAAAGTATAGTATTTTCCTGGGATCTTTCAACATTATTCCAAAATATTTTTCTTGTTTAATATTAGTTTGTTTTTAATCAAGATTTATAAAGTGACTTCTGTGGGCTAGATGTGGTACTTTGTAAGTATAAGAAAATAAAACATCTCCTCCGTTCAAAATTGTTAAAATATAGTTGGGACTTACAACAGTAAACTGAAATTTACTACAAAATATGACAAGGTTACAATAAAAATAAGCACTGGTTTCTTAGGGTGGCACTAAAGAGGAGCATGAAAATGACACTGATGGATAAAGGTCATGGTGACATCCCATGGACTATTTCAGTTTTCAAAGAATATCCTTCCAATGTTTTGTGTGACAGTTTTAGTAAGAAAGCTTTTTTTCAAACAGGAGAAACAACAAAACATATCCATTTCAATGTATACATGTTTATTTTTATGCAATACTATGAAGTGTAAAATGACATGTTTTCTTATAAACTTCCTCAGTAGAACGTCACAACTATTTTTTGAGCCCCTAGCATATATAAAGAGGTTTTCAATTTCTGCAATTCAAAACTTTGTGTACACAAGCTAAATGGAGTTGAGTTTGAATAAAATATGTCTAGACAATTTGATCAAGGTAGAAATCCTCTTCATGATTACTCTAGTGTAAGCACAAGGCACTTTGCCCTTCTGAGGACCAGATCTGTCTGCATTATCTCAGACTGAAACAGACACTGTGGGAGATCTGAAAAGGCAATTGAAACCACAGTAGGGAAACTTGTTATTGGATTTTTTTTTTTTAAATCTCGTGCTTTGTGACATACTAGTATTTGAGAAGGTCAGCCTTGTTGAGGCACAGATACTTTAATAACAAGTATCTCTTCATAACCAACTTCACTTGATACTGTAATTGACTTCACATCTGTGAGATTTTTATTACTGTGGATTTTCATCAACACTTCACCCAACATCCTAACTTGCCATTGAATAATGCCAAGTGAGTATCACAGACCTGAGGTTACCAAGTGGGTTATGTGGTTGATAGCTTCTGTTATAGGACCAATATACAAAATTGCCAATATGTAAATATGATGAAAAAAAAAATTATAAAACACTTATATTTGACCCTTGCAACAGTTATCTGATAACTGTGCTACTGGCAAAGAATACATTTCCCTCCCTGGTATCTTCATGACTGATTGTAAACTCCTGCAGAAATGAACTAAGACTTTAAATTTCTAGAGAACTCTGTAAGAAACTGCCACATTCTCGTAGTTGAAAACAGTTTTGATCAGTTCTCTTTGCAATTGTGTTTAAAGGTTCACATGAATTAGAAAGTAAACCTTCCCTCTGTGATTAGAAAGACTAATAGAATTTAAGGAGTTGAGTTAAAATGTCAAGCTATCTCTTATATAGACTTTCTCTTATGCAGAGTCCCCACACAACTCTTGAGGTAAAGGAAAATGAGTGAATGACTGCTTACAGAAAGCACCAGAGAAACTAAACCAACCCATTGAATAAAATGTCAGGCAGGATCCTTTCCCACGGATTACTTAATTAGCAGGTGTCTAATAAATGCAGTTTAATGCATTTTCTCCAGAAGGAGAAATGCTAGTAGGACGAATCACAACACAGTTTATGCTAAGGTAACCTTGTCACCAAACCAAGTTAGGGTAGGCAGGCAGGCAGGCATTTGGTCCAATCTCCCTCAAGGCTTTCAAAGAGAAAAAGACTGAAAGTTGGCTTTGATTAGCAATACAGTATTAAACAAGGAATGGAAATCAGAAAGAAAACTTAATACAGATGAGGGCAATGAAGAAAACAGAACCAAACTGGTTTCCCTTAATGATCTCACACAAATGAAGATACTGTGTTTTATTAATATTTATAATATTTTCTAAAGAGGTATATATTTATATATAGAAAAAGGAACATTGTCATTCCTCTTCAGTGTAAAACGCCTTCCCTATGAAAACCCAAATCTATGTCAATGACAAGTTCTACCCAGGGCACCAGAGGGAAAAAGGTTATTAGCATTGATTAGGCACCTACTATGTGCTGGTGACAACACAGATCATGTATTTGAATCTTCACAGTTGCTCTATGATATGGTCATTATTTTTTTTCACAGATAGGGACAAGACTTATAGATAATATATATATATATATATATATATATATATATATATATATATATTTATTATTCAAGTTCAATTTATCAGAGGCTAAACCAGCATTTTAATGGACTTTAGCTGGACACCAAAGCCCGTATTTTTTTCACTATATCTCACTCTTCTGACATTAGGTTCCAAGGCTGTTAAGTGCACAAGGCCAGCCATTTAATTAATGTTTTAGGTGAACTAATTGATCTTGGTTGGTGAATGTTTAGTGATAATTTCACTTCCGACCTGACCATACTAGTTGTAGTTAATGAGTCAGGGATGGGCTGATTATTTTAAACATTATTCTAAACATATTCTAAACACTAAAACATATTCATAAAAGATGAATTGATAAGGGAGTGGTATTTCTAGAAGTATACATATTTTATGTAATTGCATTATCATTATGATCATAACCTTTTTCTATGAGTCATTCTTATATGACATTCTCTGTCCCAAAGTAAAGACAGTACAGCTATGATCCTAATTCTTATTAATGCATGAGGCAAAATATATACTGGGAGGGAAGAGGATCTAAGGTTAAGGTTACCTACTAACTTTCCTAAATTGGAAAATTGTGAAATTGTGTTAATTCATTTAAAATATTATTATTATATAAATAAATTGTTTAAATAAAAATGTATATATAAAGAGTCACTAACTTCACTTAGCTACAAAAAAATGGACTAAAATAATCAAAATGTTTTCTGTAATTTTCCAAATTTTCTTATGCAATTTTCTAGATGAGATAGTAGAGAAGGAGGTAAATTAAGGGACTCACCATTAAAAATATGTATGTATATATTTTCTACTCCATCAGAAGATAACAGGTATAAATATACTTCATAAATTACTGTATATATTGTTATGTGGATTCTTTCAAATAGCTTGCAATTTGCTCTTAATAAAATCCCTAAACTCTTTTATCACCTCCCTCATGAATTCTCCTACATTCTCGCCTTTGTCCTCACCTTCTCCTATTTCTTTCTTTGGCTATCTATTTTTTGTTTTTATCTCTATAACTGATGCTTCTTAGATTCTTCCTTTTCCTTTGATCTCGAAAATATTTGCAGCACCCCATTTTGTCTTCTTCAGCTAATCTCTTATGGATAATACTTTCATCTACCTCTTTTTACTGTTTCTATTTTATTTATTCAAAATTTATTAAATTCCTCCTTATTAGTTATTTTTTGCTTGTTTGCTGTAATTCTAATTAAGATAAATACCAGTTTCCTTTATGCTGACACTTTTCCTTCTTAATAATGAAGGCATTAAAGCTAATCTTTATCAGTTGAATATAGGCTTTGCTATATAAATTTCGGCATGAACATTTTGTTTCATTGTTTTCTAGAGATATGCTAATTTCTCACTTGATTTTTGTTTTGACCAAGTGTTATTTAGAAGTTCCTTTGAATTTCCAATCAATAAAGATTCCTGTATCTATCTTTATTATGCACTGCTAATTGTAATCAGTTGTATTCAAAGAATAGGGCTATAAAATCTCTACTTTAAAAATGATGTCTATTTATTGCCATTTTTGTAAATGTGTCTGTAAAAATGTAACAAGAAAGATACTCTTTATTTTTTCCCAGATTTATTGAGGTATAATGGACAAATAAAAATTATGTATATTTAGGTTGTATAATGTAGTTTTTAAAGGTGTACAATATGATTATTGTGAAATTATTACCACAATCTACCATGTTTCCCCAAAAATAAGACCTAGCTGGACCATCAGCTCTACTGCGTCTTTTAGAGCAAAAATTAATATGAGTCAGTCTTGTTTTAATATAACACTGGGTATAATATAATATAATATATATTATAATATAATATAATACCAGGTCATATAATATAATGTGATATGATATGAAATGATATGTGATATGGTATGATATGATATGATATGATATGATACAGGTCTTGTATTAATTTTTGCTCCAAAGAACAAATTAGAGCTGATGGTCCGGTGAGGTCTTATTTTTGGGGAAACACGGTAGTTACCACATTGACTGCAATACAATATTATTAACTATAACCACCATACTATATATTAGATTCCCAGAACTTACTCATTTTATAAGTGAAAATTTGTACCCATTGAACAGTATCTCCCTATCCTTTACCCTCCAGGCCCTCGCAATTACATTTCTACTCTGGTTCCAGGAGCTTGATTTTTTTTTAGGTTCCACATACGAACTCAAACAGCATTTGTCTTTCTGTGTTTCACCTATTTCACTCAGCATAATGTCTTCCAGCTTCATTCATGTCATCACAAATGACAGGATTTTCTTTTTATAACTGAATAATATTTCTATAGTTTATCACTGAATAAAATTATACATATGGTTTCTTGGGTTGTTGTTCCCATAACTTTATTATTAGGAATAATGCTGCAATGACAAAGGAGTACAGATAGCTCTTAGAGGTACTGTTTTTTACTTCCTTTGGATATATTCCCATAAGTGGCTTTGCTGTATCACATGAAAGTTCTATTTAAAATTTTCTAATTTTCTCCATACTGTTTGCTATAATGGCTATTCCAATTTATACTCCTACTAACAGTGTAAAAGACATCATTTTCCCCATGCCCTTAGCAGCACTTATCTCTTCTTGTCTTTTTTATAATGGCTATTCTGACAGGTGTGAGGCAATATCTCATTATGGTTTTGATTTGCATTTCCCTGATGGTTACCAATGTTGACACCCTTTCAAAAATCTGTTGGCCATTTATATGGCTTCTTTAGAAAAGTGTCTATTTGCGTCCTCTGCCCATATTTAATTGAGAACTTATTTCTTTGCTATTGAGTTGTATGAGTTCCTTATATTTTTTGAATATGAACCTCTTATCAGAAATATGGTTTGCAAATATTTTCTCACATTTCTTAGGAATCTTTTCATTTAGTTGATTGTTTCTATTGCTACACAGAAGCTTTTTAATTTGATGTAGTCCCACTTGTTGATTTTTGTTTTTGTTAGCTGTGATTTTGGTGTATTCAAAAATCTGAAAATATCATTGCCAAGACCAATGTCAGGTAACTTTGTCTTCTAGGAGTTTTACAATTTCAGGTCTTACATTTACATTTTCAACACATTCTGTGTTAATATTGGTCAATGGTGTGAGATAGAGGTCAACTTTCATTTTTTTCCATGTAGTTATCCAGTTTTCCCAGCACCATTTATTGAAGAGACTATCCTTTCTCTATTGAGTATTCTTGGCACCATTGTGTAAAATTAGTTACACGTAACTGTATAAGTGTGGGTTTATTTCTTTGCTCTCTATTCTGTTCCATTAGTCTATGTATCTGTTTTTATGTCAGTACCACACTTTTTTTGATTACTACAGTTTTTAATGTAGTTTGATATCGAGAAGTGTGGTACTTCCAGTGTTGTTCTTGTTTCTCTAGTTTTTTTTTTTTTGGGGGGGGGTTGGAGGGATCTTTATGCTTTCATACAAATTTTAGGATTTTTTATATCTGTGAAAAATATCATTGGAAGTTTAATAAGGATTGCATTAAATCTATAGATGGCTTGGGGTAGTATGGACATTTTAATAATAGAATATCTTTCATTGATTTGTGTCTTCTTCAATTTCTTTCATATCTTACAGTTGGCAATGTACAGATCTTTCTCCAAATAAAATTTATTCCTAAGTATTGTGTTTGATGGTAATGTAAATAGGATTTTTAAAAATTTCTCTTTCAGATAGTTCTTTGTTAGTTTATAGAGACTCAAGTTATTTTTGTATCTTGATTTTTTACAACTTTACTTGGTTTGTTTATGAGTTTTCACAGCCCTTTGGTGGATTCCTTAGGATTTTCTATATATCAGATCATATCACCTAAAAACAGAGACAGTTTTTTATTTCCTTTTTAAATTTGGATACCTTAGTGGTTATCCTTGTATTGCTCCTGATTTTAGAGGAAAAGCTTCCAGCTTTTCACCATTAAGTATCATGTTAGCTGTGGGCTTGTCAGATATGGCCTTAGTTATGTCAAGATAATTTCCTCTATTCCTACTTTGTTGAACCTTATCATAAAAAGCTATGTAATTTTGTCAAATGCTTTTTCTGCATATGTGGAGATGATCATATGATTTTTATAAATCATATGATTTAGTGGTTTATTTTTATTATAAACCACTAAAACAATGCCAGCTCTACCTTCCTCCACTTGTCAAACAAAATAAATGCCTATTTAATCTTTAATCCATTTTCAGATGATACACATTATAATGTAAACTCTGTAGGGACAGTAATTTCGGTTTTTTTCCTTCTGTTTTTATCTTTTTCATCGATGTATCTCTAGTGCCATGAACCCTGCACAAAGTATGTTCTCAGTAAATATTTGTTGAATAAATGAATATTATGCTTACTGTTAATGAAAAACATTTATATATCTTTTTATCACATTTATTTTTCAATGTCATTTTATCTAATATTAATATCACAGCTGCTGGTTTTTTTGTTTGCTCTTAACTGGTACATCTTTCTTCACATCTTCATTTTCCACCTATCTGCATGTCTTTAAGTATGTTACTTATAGCTGAGTTATTTTTACACTTAAACCAATATGTTCTGTCTTTTGATTGGGAATTTAAGCCAGCTTTTAGTTTTAATTTTTTTTCTTTATTTAATCTCACTGTGTGTTTATTAGGTTTCATATTTTTGTTTGTTTTTTTAGAATACTTTTTTCCTTTTATTCACTTCATTTTTTCATTAGTGAATTGATCAAGTGGCTATTCCCTTGAATTTACTCTTGTTAATCAGGAGAAGTACATGACATTCATTATAAAATATATATTTCTCAACTATTACATGGAAAGAAAATAGTGATTATTATCCCCCACAAATATGTCCTAATTTTTTGCTCTTTTTGCATTTCTCCCCAAATAAGACAAGCCATTTAGAATATGTTCTCATCCCCACTATTCTCCCAGAACTTTGCAAATCAAACGTTTGAAGATGGTCTTGTTCCCCATGGTTCTGAGACAGTTTAGCGCATTGACTTGTTATTAGAATTTTTCTTAAAATATGTCTCTTTCTTTTCAAGAAAACTGATTTAACAGTATACCCTTGTAGATTTAGATACAACTATATTTTTCACTAGTCTTTTACCTCATCATCTTCTCCACTTTCATATTTATTGTCAAATTTATGTGTAGTTTGGTTAGAAATCTTTAGCAAGGATATTCCAAGACAAAGTAGATGGCGGCCTTTCTGGACCCCTGTATCTCTGTGAATTTATTTTTTTCTGAAAAGTGAATGATACATGGACTGTGTATGGGTTTCTCTCCATTGTCTGTAATTACTCTGCACTGTTTTGCAGCTGCTGCCAGAATTGCAGATAAGAATTCTGATACTATCTGATTATTTCTTCTTTGTCGGAAATCTGCGCTGGTAATGTATAGATACACATGTACATATAATGCATACACAAACATACACCAGTGTTATACCAGAAAATTATGAGGCCTAATATATTTACCAGTCAATATTTCCTGGATCTTGATGAGCCATTTTTATCTATAAACAGTTTTTAACTGAGAGTTCTTCACCCAGAAATCATATTTTATTATACATGGTTTTGTTTTCTGTTTTTTATTCCTTCTTTTTCACAAGATAAGTTTCCTGAATTTATATTTAAATTGTATCTTTTCCACTGGGATTTAAATATAACTACATTTTGTTAAACTGTATTTTGTTTAAATATAACTATATTTTGTTGAACTACTTATATTTGATATTTAAACATAAACTTTAACTTCAGCCGGGAACTTCCATTTCTCAAATTTATATATTATATGTTTTAGTTTGAAAATCATGGTTTTTAGACCCAGTAGTTTATTTCTATTTGTTTAATTGAAACATATTTATGTATTCTTAGTAAGCAGTATGGAGTGCGTAGTACAATAAATCACAAAGTGTTCATGCTGCGGATCGTTTTTATTCCTATCTTAAAATATAAAGGCATTTTAATTTTCCTTGTCAAAACCTTCTTTTTGACATTTTAGAATCACCTAAAACAGAAAGTATAATAAATGATAAAAATCTATCCACTAAAGAAAGCGGAAATTTAGAGAGAATGTGACTAGCACTCTCAGCACAATGAGAGAACAAAAGTAGATCAAAATTATTCATGGTAGTTAAAAGATACTATTTCCAGAGGTGTCAAAGGAATTCTTTGGAAGATATTTTCTGTAACTTATTTTGAATAATTCCAAAATAGGGTGTTAGCCTCACTCTAATGTTAGTAATCAGACAGGACACAAAAATAATATGAGGAACAATAAAAGAAAAAAAGGAAAATGGACTCTATTCTTAAAGATATGTTGTAAAACGAGGAGAATTTTGGGTGCACAACAAGTTTTCAAAATTTGAATTTGTTATATTACAGTGGGGGATGTTTTAGGGCTAGTCTTTTTAACATTAGTGAACTCCAGTGTATTACACAAGTCACCAAAGCCAAGTGTAAACAAAGAAAAATAAAGAGGAAAATATCAATTTTATATTCTTCTCATGTTAACAATTGGATGAGACGAAAACATAGTTGTACTTTGGCACAATGAAGCAGAATTGAAACATGATCACACTAAGCGGACAGAATTCTCTTACTTTGGCAATACCTCCTACATAATTATGATATAACAATGAGAATAAAGGTGGAACACAGTCATTCACTGAATGATGGGGATACATTCTGAGAAACGTATTGTTAGGCACTTTTGTCATTGTGCAAACATCAGAAAGTGCACTTACACACACTGAGATGGTACAGCCTACGACACACTTAGGCTACATGGTACAGCCTATTGCTCCTAGGCTACAAACCTGTACAGCATGTGACTCAACAAAACAACACAAAATTAAACCAAACACAGAAGAAAATGATGCAATCAAGAGACGCTGTAAACATGAGATGCATGAAGCTGCTGCTGGCTTAACATGGCATACTGTTTTATAGCAAACTTTTCTTTTTATAAGTAGAGTATATGCTCAGATAATGATAAAAATGTATAGTATAGTAAATACACAAACTACTAACTTAGTCATTTATCATTTTCAAGTATTATGTGCTGTGCATAATTGTATAGCCTATACTTTTATACCCCTGGCAGTGCAGGTTTGTTTACACCAGCATCACCACAAACACATGAGCAACGCCTTGCGTTATGATGATATCACAGTAACAGCATCACTAGGCAATAGGAATTTTAGCTCCATTACAATCTTATGGGTCTACTGTCATATATGCAGTCTGTTGTTGACCAGATCTTTGGTTATGCAGCACTGAGTGTAATTTAAGTATTATAGGTTCAGCCATCAATTCAAATGGAGACTGCAGCCAGGAAATCAAGAGAAGACTGAGACTCAGAAGGGCAGCTCTGGAAGAATTAGAAAAGATTATTAAGAACAAAGATGTCATTAGAGATCAAGGCTAAAATCATCCACACCCTTGTATTCCCCAATTACAGACGTGAAAGTCAGACAGTGAAGGTAGATAGGGAAAAAAGTGATTCATTTGAAATATGGTGTTGGAGGAAAGCACTATGGGGACCCTGGAGCACCAGAAAGATAACCAAGTAAGTCCAGAGCAAATTAAGTGTGAAACATCCCTGGAGACAAAAAATGACAAAACTGAAGTTGTCCTACACATGTCCTGCACATCATGAGAAGGCAGGGTTATTTGGAAAAGACAATAATGCTGGGAGAAATAGAAGGCAGAAAGAAAAGAGGAAGACAAAATATGAGATGGAATGGCTACATAAAAGAAGCCCTGGGCATGAGTCTACAGTTGCTGAGAGGGCTGTTGAAGACAGGGCATTGTGGACATCACTCATTCATAGGGTTGCCAGGAATTGGACCCAACTCAACACAAGTAATAAACACACAACATATTTTCAAGGCTTCTATAGAGGAAACCTGGGGGGAAGATCTAAGAGGAATTGGCAGATGCATTTTATGCCACATAGACAAGATGAGACCATAATATGAATTATGCATGAAACAACTAAATCTAGTCTTCATGTATAATATCACATCAGATAACCAACCTCTATTGTTTCTCCAATGCATTTTAATCTAAGCCTTATATTGTATATATAAGGTTGTATATCAGTATTATATCTTCAGATCTATCCACTGCTATCACTGCCTATAAGGATCTTGAAAGGTTTTGTGGGACATTTTCCTCCTGATAATTAGGGTGAAGTGTCTGAGAATGGACTAGTTGTGAGAGCCTGTCACTTGCTTCTAGGAGATACAGACATGTCAACTGTTACTCTAGATGCCAATGATTACAAGAGGGTCATTGTTTTATATGACTTAAAAATGCTGTACTGCTCGTTCAGAGATGTGAAAATGTGAATCCATGAAACGTGGAATACCATCATCCAAGTTTAAACCTTGTTTTGACATTAATTATTTGTATGTGTTTCTTGCCTGTAATTCCTACCCTTTCCAGTACCATCCAACATACTGCTACCACATGAATCTTTCTAAGCATATCTCTAGTTATGTATTATCTCCAAAAATCTTTTGTGTCTTTCTATGACTGTATAAAATGAAATATGAAATTCTTATAAGGTTTTTACTATATTTTTGTGGTATTTCAGGATGATGGTGGAGGTTGGATGAAATACCTGATGATCATAGTTCATGTATTCTATACTCCAATCACATAATATTTCTGGTATACACATATGCCATGAGCACCCATATCACCAATATTTCACAACCTAGATTAATTATACTTTTTTCTATCTCTACCTTTTTACCTTTTTTATGCATCTCCAGTCTTCTGATATGTATTCTGCCAATTCATCATTTAAGTTTATTTGAATTATGCATGAAACATCTAAATGTAGTCTTGGATGATACTGGAGAGGGTAGGAATTAGAATCAAGAAACACATCGTCTATTCATACTTCTCTTAGAGCACTTATCATTGCCTACTTTTTGTGCTTGCAGTATATTTGTATCTCATTTCGTTATTCACTGTCTTTAAATTCTTTGAGGGAAGGACTTATGTCTCATTTATAGTTTTTTCCCCATTCCATAAACCAAAGTGAAAGATGCTTGATAAATATTTGGAAATGCATGCTATTGTTTAGTTCACACATTAAGTTATCATCTGTGTTAGTTTGGTGACACAAAATAGGCCAAATTCAGTAATAAAATATACCCAGTGCCTAACATAATGATTTTTATATATGAAATCTCCAAATTTTTTGAATTAATGAATCAATTAATGAAAATGTGAATATTGACTTTTTTGTGTTATATATGTTTCTTTTGTGTGTGTGTGTGGGGGGGGGTCATTTAGTTACTGACATGCCTAGCTTCTCATTTTCTAAGTGTGAAACTATGTCCTTATAGGTTAAGGCAATGTGAAGTCAACCTTTAGGTATTTGGAACAGTTCAGTTTGGTTTGCTGTTGTGGGCAAGTCCAGCAAACAAGTTAAGTCGTCGTGGATTTTGCAATCTCCTCATAGACTAATAACGGTTCCATTCAGTTTAGAGTACACAAGCCCGTTACCATTCTATAATAGAATAGACAAAGTAACCTGTCACAGCCTTAGAAATCCCTTCAACTTTAAAGGCAAGATCTAGTTCACAATTATGTTTTTGGGGTTTGGCTCAAGATTAAACTAGGTTTTGATCATAGGGTAGCACTTATCAAACAGTTAAGAAGACTACTTTTTTTACACAGAAGCATGAGCAGCATTCCAAAAGATAATACATCTAACCTTTACAATACAGAAATTCATATTCGTATTTTTCTGGTTATGTTGTTGCTTGAAAGCTCCTGCATCCTACACACTCAATACATTTGCACTATTTATAGATGGTAGCATTACAAAACACTAGGATTGTAAAACTAATTTCCTACGAACAATTTTCTGCAGAAGGTTATATTTTCCAATGTTCTGGCTGCCAAGAACTAATATACTTGCTGAACTTTTTCTGAATTACCTAAGAAAGTTCCTGGTACAACGATAGCCTCCATTTCTCTTTCTCAGGCAAATAATGTTTTGAAAAATTTTAAGTCTAAACCAAGAAGAATAAAAATTTGTAATACTGTTTTTAAAAATTGAATAAGGATTCTTTCAAATAGGAAATAAAGTGTTCATTAAATAGAAAAAATGAACCTGACTTATATCGCCTGTTATAAACCAAGAGTGGCTATTCCCCCTAGCCGGCTCAGATGCAGGCAAGAATGTTGCTTATGGCTCAGAACTTCAGAATTCTGATAAATTTGACTCATATTATTTGTCCTATTTCAGCAAGATGGCATAAGGTAATGATGATGATGATGATGATGATGATGACAGCAAGCACTCATTAAACATGTATTTATGTCTGGACTCTCTATTCTGTTCCATTGATCTATGTATCTATTTTTATGCCAGTACCATGTTGTTTTGATTACTGTAGCCTTGTAGTATAGTTTGAAATCAGGTATCGTTATACCTCCCACTTTGTTCTTATTTCTCAAGATTGCTGAGGCTATCCGGGGTCTTTTATGGTCCCATATAAATTTTAGGATTATATGTTCTATTTCTGTGAAAAACGTCGTTGGTAGTTTGATAGGAATTGCGTTGAATATGTATATTGCCTTAGGCAGTATGGACATTTTAATTATATTAATTCTTCCTATCCATGAACATGGAATGTGTTTCCATCTATTTATGACTTCTTTCATTTCTTTCTTCAGTGTTGTATAATTTTCTGAGTACAGATCCTTTACATCTTTGGTTAGATTTATTCCCAGATATTTTATAGTCTTTGGAGCAATTGTAAATGGAATTGTTTTTTTAATTTCTCCTTCTGCTATTTTATCATTGGTATATACAAATGCAACTGATTTCCGAATATTAATTTTATATCCTGCTACTTTACTAAATTCATCTATCAGTTCTAATAGTTTCTTGGTGGAGTCTTTAGGGTTCTCTATATATAGTATCATATCATCTGCATATAATGATAATTTTACTTCCTCCTTACCAATTTGGATGCCTTTTATTTCTTTCTCTTGTCTGATTGCTGTGGCTAGAACTTCCAGCACTATGTTGAATAGAAGTGGAGAAAGTGGGCAACCTTGTCTTGTTCCTGATCTTAGGGGGAATGGTTTTAGCTTTTCCCCATTGAGTATGATGTTAGCTGTGGGTTTGTCATATATGGCCTTTATTATGTTAAGATATGATCCCTCTATTCCCACTTTCTTAAGGGTTTTTATCATAAAAGGTTGCTGTATTTTATCAAATGCTTTTTCTGCATCTATTGATATGATCATGTGATTTTTATTTTTCATTTTGTTAATGTGGTGTATCACATTAATTGATTTGCGGATGTTGAACCACCCCTGCATACCAGGGATGAATCCCACTTGATCATGGTGTATGATCTTTTTAATGTATTGCTGAATTCTGTTTGCTAATAATTTGTTGAGAATTTTTGCATCTATGTTCATTAGAGATATCGGCCTGTAGTTTTCTTTCTTTGTGGTGTCTTTGTCTGCTTTTGGGATCAGGGTGATAGTGGCTTCGTAAAAAGTGTTTGGGAGTCTTCCTTCCTTCTGGATTTTTTGGAAGAGCTTGAGGAGAATAGGTGATAATTCTTTTTTGAACGTTTTGAAAAATTCACCTGTAAAGCCATCTGGTCCAGGGCTTTTGTTTGTTGGGAGATTATTGATTACTGATTCAATTTCCCTGGTGGTAATCAGACTGTTCAGGCTTTCTGTTTCTTCTTGAGTTAGCTTTGGAAGGTTGTGCGCCTCTAGAAAATTGTCCATTTCTTCAAGGTTGTCAAATTTGTTGGCATATAGTTGCTCATAGTAATTTCTTACAATTTTTTGTATTTCTGTGGTGTCTGTTGTCACTTCTCCTCTTTCATTTCTGATTTTATTAATTTGGGTCCTCTCTCTCCTTTTTTTAATGAGTCTGGCTAAAGGTTTGTCAATTTTGTTTATCTTCTCTAAGAACCAACTCTTGGATTCATTGATCTTTTGTATTGTTTTTCTGGTTTCTATTTCATTTATTTCTGCTCTGATCCTTATTATCTCCTTCCTTGTGCTCCCTTTGGGTTTATTTTGCTGTTCTTTTTCCAGATCCCTTAAGTGTGAAGATAAACTGTCAATTAGTGATGTTTCTTGTTTCTTTAGGTAGGCCTGCAGTGCTATGAACTTCCCTCTTAGGACTGCTTTCGCAGCATCCCATAGATTTTGGGTCGTCGTGTTCTCATTCTCATTTGTCTCAAGATATCTTTTGATTTCTTCTTTGATCTGCTGCTTGACCCATTCATTATTTAGCAACATGTTATTCAGCCTCCATGAATTGGTGTATCTTCCTGGTTTTTTTCCCCTGTAGTTCATTTCTAATTTCATAGCACTGTGGTCAGAGAAGACAATTGGTATGATTTCAATTTTCTTAAATTTATCGAGGCTTGTCTTGTGTCCTAACATATGATCTATTTTAGAAAATGTTCCATGAGCACTTGAGAAGAAAGTGTATTCTGCAGCATTGGGGTGAAATGCTCTGAAAATATCAATTAAGTCCAACTGCTCCAAAGTATCATTTAAGGCTGTTGTTTCCATATTGATTTTCTGTCTGGAGGACCTGTCCCTTGTTGTCAGAGGTGTGTTGAAGTCCCCTACTATGATAGTGTTGCTGTTGATCTCTGTCTTTATGTCCATCAGTACCTGTTTTATATATTTAGGTGCTCCTATGTTAGGTGCATAGATGTTTACTAGGGTTATGTCCTCTTGTCGGATTGATCCCTTTATTATTATATAGTGCCCATCTTTGTCTTTTAATATTTTTTTCATTTTAAAGTCTATTTTGTCAGATATAAGTATTGCAACTCCAGCTTTTTTTTTGCTTCCATTTGCATGAAATATGTTACTCCAACCCTTCACTTTCAGCCTGTGTGTGTCTTTTGATCTGAAATGAGTCTCTTGTATACAGCATATACAAGGGTCTTGTTTCCTTATCCACTCAGCCACCCTATGTCTCTTGATTGGAGCATTTAATCCATTTACATTTAAAGTGATTATTGATAGGTACATAGTTATTGCCATTTTTAGATTTGTAGTAAATTGTTTTCATCTTTCTTCTATTTACAGAAGTCCTTTTAGTATTTCTTGCAATGCTGGCTTGGTTGTCATAAATTCTTTCAGTTTGTTCTTTTCTGGGAAGCTCTTTATCTCTCCATCAACTTTAAATGATAGCCTTGCTGGATAAAGCAATTAAGAAGCTGTGGTACATTTATACAATGGAGTATTACGCAGCCATAAAGAAGAAAGAAATCTTATCATTTGCAACAACATGGATGGATCTAGAGAACATTATGTTAAGTGAAATAAGTCAGAAAGAGAAAGACAAGTACCATATGATCTCACTTATATATGGAATCTAAAGAAAAGACTATGTGAATGAACTAATCAGAGTCAGTTTTGGGGACGCAGAGAAAAAACCGAGAGTGGTTAGATGGGTGTGTGGGAGGGGGTTGGGGATAAGGGGAAAGGTGAAGGGATTTGGAAGCAGCTGGTAACCACAAGATGGCCTCAGGGTTTTTCTTTTGAAAATTAATTTGGGGAAGGTATTCTATAATGTTGTAAAGATTTTGTTGGGTATCCGATGGACATGCGTCCTATTTGGGAGACCACCTCAGGGATACTGTGGATACCTGATCATGGCATTGTACATCAGAAGCTAAACATTAATGAATGCCAACTATAATTTTATATATATAATGTGATGGTTCAGTGTGAGGTCGGAGGGATAGTGGATGGGGGGAGGGGGGTTCACAGTATGAGGGATATAAATGATGAACGTCTAAGTATTACCTTGTTTTGTACACCTGAAACTAATAAATAAATTAATTAATAAAAAAAAAAAAAAAAACATGTATTATGTGCCATTATGTTTTATGTTCTACATTTTGCATGTAAAATCTTATTTAGTCTTCAAAACAAATTTAAAAATATGTAACATTATTACCCCATTTTGCTTATAGGAAACTGAGGCACAGAATTGCTAAGTAACTTGCCATGGGCCACATGTTTAAATCAGAGAGCCAAGATTCCAATCCAGTTCTATCTAATTTCACAGCATGGACTCTGTGTTATTACACAATATTGTGAATGCCTAATTGTCAGGTTCCATGATCTGAGAATTGAAACTTCATCAAAAATTGAAATGATGTTAGACTATTATGTAATAGAAGCAGCTTTGTTCTGAAGATTAAACAAGGATTTAAGAGAATAGGATTACAATGTCACTTAAGCAGCTATTTTACCTCTCTCGTTCTCTCTCTTTCCCTCTCTTCCTCTTTTTCTCTTTCTCTCTCTTTCTCCTTCTCTCCCATATAATGATAAGAATTTATATGTGAATGTATGAGGAAATGGCTGGTAGGTAACTAGCGAGAACTTTTAAAGCACAACACAAAGTTATTATATAATAAAATGAAAATCAAGTTACATTAGGAGTGTTCCCTTGAAATCTATTAATATGCAAAAATAATATTGGTGTTGCTCATAAAATTCTACCACTTCAATGAATATGAGAAATCTTGTAGTTCAGCATTTCTTGCAGATTTTTCCTCTAAAATCTCACAGTAATATGTATTCCTATCTAAGGCACTCTTCATAAGTCAGCCACCAGAGTCTTTTACAGCTAATCTGTTTGGTTGGCATATACTTTGACTCTCTTCTGCCTGTACTGTACTAGTTGAATAGGTTTCAATATCACTACTAGCTTTATAATTTCCCTTAGGAATTTTGGCATCCATATTGTTCAGTAGATTAGTTGGTCCTGGTCTATTAAAAAGCAAATGCCAAAACAGAATTACATTGCAACAGAGGAAATACCTATGAAAGAAAATGAAATAGAGCTAGGCTAACTGGGACAGTCCTTCTTGTACCATGGTCTAATGGCTTTCCCAGTAATCCAGCTGCCTCCTTTTTAATTTAAAAACTAACTTCTTTAAAATAACTTCTCTATATAATCAGTGTTCTCCATTGTCAAAACTATCATGTAATCTACCAATGTTTTCAGAAATGACTGGTTTAGAAATGATTTTCTTTAAGCATATTCTTAGGAATGTAGTTTTCTTCACACACACACACACACACACACACACACACACACACACACACACACAAATGAATAGTAGGAGCTGAAACAACCAGTTACCCAATAAACCACGTATTGACAAATTAGTAATTCCATTCCAACATTGAAAATATCACTAATTCATTGTTAATACACATTTGTTTATTTATATTGATTACAGAAATTAAAAAACCTTAAAATTAGCCTTTTTTCTCATTTTTGGAAATGGAAGAAAAAAACATAATGAAAATAAATAAGGATGTTTGGCCGCAATTTATTATATACATTTTACCAAATTGTGGTATCCAAAGAACACTTGGCAATGTGTTAAAATATAGAATTCGTTTTAAATAAGTATGGATTTCTGGTGGTAATATATGCAAATTACAGATAAATTTAAATTCCTTTTCTACAGTATCAGACAACAATAATAAACAAGCATTTTAAGGCTTGCAGTTCTCCATTATCACTTGATTTGGTGAAGGAGTAATTCTTTTTTCTTTTTTTTTTCAAGCTGGGATTAGAGGGTAAGTGAACCAGCAAAAGACAATTAGGTCGGAACTACACTTGCTTTCTCAAGTACTCAGCAATATGAATGTAGGCATAATGCTGTTTTTATTCACCAGGCACACACATAAATCAACTTTAATGTCAATAAAGTCAGTAATGATAGATTTCATCACTAAAATATAACTAAGCAATAATGACCAGGAAGAAAGTAAGTAGCTCACAGCAGCAGAAGTGATTTCTTTTTTGTCCTAGGTGAAGTCAAGGGTATCTGAAAAGACTGGCCTTTTCCCCTCTATTATTAACTGCAAATCATTCTTGTCATGTTAGAAAGCAGATTGTTTTTCTCAAGTGTTATACACCATTATGTTTGGATCACATAACCTGACCTTATTCCAAACAACTTAAAGTCCATTCCCAATTAGCAAGAATGCTTATAGTGGAGATGAAGTCTATCTGTGTATTAAGCCTTTCTTATTATATCTATTTGAACAGAAACATATATTCTCTATTCTCCCTGTGCTGATGTTACCTTGTGGCCAAACATTCTAATTTATTTTCATTTCTGTTTTTTTTTTTTCTTCCATCCACCAAAACCACAACAAAAAGGCCAATTTTGAGGTATTTCAATTTCTATTCTGAGTGGGCTGAAAATTCATCACATAACAGTAGGGGAATGGCAAGGTGGGACAAAGGTCTTGTTTATGCAATTAAAAAACTTTAATGTATCAGCCACATTTTGGACTTCACTAAAACCACCACTTAAGGAAAGATGCTATAAATTGTCCAAGTCACTCAAATTATGTCTTAAAACAATGTATTTACATTTTATGCACAAAGTGTCTAACCCTTGGTCCTTAGTACTCAGTCACTGGCCATGTGTCAATATTTTTGGCTGACATTAACCAAAGTCTGAGTAGATAATAATGCACTTAGTTCAAATATTCCATCTGTCTGTCCTTTGCATATGTCTATCCCTTGGAAAGCTCTTATTGAAAGCAACAATGTTTTCTCCCAACTTCATCACTGCCATTACGATCTTGCGTAATGAGGAACTAAATCATTCCCATGCTCACAATATTATAAATAAACTTTAATTTGAAATAAAGTTTTAAAAAATTCCAATCTCAAATAAAGATGAATGGACTATTTTTCCTACAAATAGCTATAAACCATCTGGTTCTGCCTTTATGCCATTTTTGTATTCTACTACGACAGAAATAAATACAAAAATAGATAAAATGCTTATTGGAAATGTTTTCATTAAAATAGTTTAAGTTTACTAATACATTTTAATTCCATATGCCCAAATATGACTTATAATTTCTTCGTTTTTAATAAAATCTTGATTTGTTTTCTTAAACTATGAAGAAACTACTATTCTAAGATAAAGAATAATTTGCCATAAAACTGAAAATAATTACTATGTGAGTTTAAATTCAGTCCTTGGTATATAATTATAAAATTTAATATTGTACAAAAATAAATGTTCACTACAATAAAACTGTTCTCAAGTAATGTTTTACTGACACATCATTTGCATATGACAACTGTAAATTACATCTATCTTCAAGATATCTTTGAATATATTACAGGGGTTTAAATATGAGAGAATATGTTAATATGCCAAGAACTTCCTTTCTTATATCATGTTAAATATTACATTATAATATACTTATTTTATTGTATATATTCAGTTCAATTTCACATATAGTTTTTATTAATGCAGGTGGATGGAATATCTAAATTACAATATATTTGTGATGCTTCATTTTAAAGCTTATTATTTAAGCTACCGTGATAGAAATGAGAATTCCAATATTGTTCCAAAGAAAGTAGT
Source organism: Rhinolophus hipposideros (assembly GCF_964194185.1). Lineage (NCBI taxonomy): Eukaryota > Metazoa > Chordata > Mammalia > Chiroptera > Rhinolophidae > Rhinolophus > Rhinolophus hipposideros. The sequence goes on along the minus strand of NC_138051.1, from coordinate 24,531,707 downwards.
GTAGTTCTACACTACACTACTCTGTAGTGTATCTCTACACTACAGAGACCATAATTACATTTTTTCCAATAGAAAATGAATTACCAAACCCATCATCTTTCCAGATTACATTGCTTTAATATTTCTTATTGCCACTTGGAAAAAAAAAATCAATACACAGATTACCTAATAATAGATATGAAAAGTCAATAAATTTAACTGTTAGATGATGAGATTGGTTTTATTATTATTTCTTACATAATTCATGTGGGAAAATGTCATATTCTCTACGAAAGATAGTTATAAAGAATTACTCCCAGATTTTAGTTTCTAGTATCATGAAGTAAACTCCTAACAGAGCAACTTTCCAAAAGATAAATAAAAACTGAAAAATATAAAATGAAACTATATAGTGTCTTAGGAGAAAAAGCAGGTAGATTTTGGAGGAAAGTCCAAATTTTGAAGAAGGGATTGATACATGGTGATTTTTCCATGTTTTGGCTTTTTCCTGAGGGCAGAAATCAGTTGTAGCATGGTGCAACGTACTAAAACTGAAATAATGCACACTACATGTTTCAGATCTGAAAAACTATAGGCCAGAGACCAGGGCAACCAGAATAGCTAGAAAGGGAAGAGGGAGCGAACTGAAAAAAATAGCTCAAACATAAACCACCAAATGCTATGTATAAATTCTTCCAAACTGTATAGCGGAACTGAAATTCATGAAGCATTAAAGCAGGCTCAAATTGTCTTAACCTGACAAAAATGACAGAGCTCTTTACTGAAACGAAAACATCTCCACTCTTTGGAGGAGGAATGGGAAGCCATAGTCTCCACAAATAAATATTTAAAATATAAATAATGGAATCCAAAAGTACTTGGCATATAAAGAATCAGAATAATATGATTAATTTTTAAGGAAGGCTGTCAATAAGAGTCATAGCTGAGATGGCCTATACAAGTACTTTGAAGATACACTCATGACTATTCAATGACTGTAAATGAGGTATGATCAAACAATATGGTGAATGTTTAAATTAAAAAGAAATTATTACAGTAAAAGACACATTGCCATTAATCCCTTTCAAAATACTCCCCCTTGCTTCGAACAGACTTACACATCATTCTTACCACTTTCTTAAACAGTTCTGAAAGTCCTCTTTTGTGAGAACTTCTAATGTAATTGCTGACATTAGAAAAGAAAAAAAATGTTGTTTAAAATTACATTAAGAAGGTAGAAAAATAACAAAGCAAACCCAAAACTACAAGGAGGAGGAACAAAATTAAGACCAAAATGATTGCAAGAAAAAACAAACAATAGAGAACATTAGCAAAGCTTGTTCTTGAAAATGTCAACAAAATAAAGGAGGTTGGCTAAAAGGGGTCAAACAGTAAATAAATAATAATAAGAAGAAATCCATCCAGAGTCATAATTTCATTAAATGTTAAAGAATTATTTATTTTTTATGTTTCTTTAAAAAATGTGTTTTATTGAGAAGCATTGACATATAACGTTATATTAGTTTAAGGTGTACAAAATAACGATTCAATATGTGTGTGTATTGTGAAATGGTGACCACAATAAGTGTAGTTAGCATTCATCACCATGAACGATTATAATTTTTTTTCTTGTGATAAGATCTTTTAGGACCAATTTTAGGTCCAATTTTCACGACAGCATTTATAAAAGAAACTGTCCTTTCCCCATTGTATGTTTTTGGTTCCTTTGTTGTAAATTAATTCACCATGTAGGGACAAGTTTATATCTGGGCTCTATTCTGTTCCTTTGATCTATATGTCTGTTTTCATTCCCAAACTACAATATTTTGATTAGTATAGCTTTGTAATATAGATTGAAATCAAAGAGCATTATGCATCCAGCTTTGTTCTTCTATATTGGGATTGCATTGGCTATTTTTTTCATTCCATATAAATTTTAGAATTCTTTGTTGTCTTTCTGTGGAAAATGACATTGGAATTTTGATAAGAATTATATTCAATCTGTAGATTGCTTTGGGTAGTATGGACATTTTCACAATATTAGTTCTTCCGATCTATAAGCATAAAATATTTTTCTATTTACTTGTCTTTGTCAGTTTCTTTCAGCTATGTCTGATAGTTTCAGTGTATAGGTCCTTCAATTCTTGGTTAAATTTATTTCTATATATTTTATTTTTTGATGCAATTGTAAATGGGATTGTTTTCTTAATTCCCCCTTTTGATCATTATTAGTATATAAAAACACAATAGGTTTTTGTATAATGATTTATTTATTTTTTTAAATTGGGGAATATTGGGGAATAGTGTGTTTTTCCAGGGCCCATCAGTTCCAAGTCAAGTCATTGTCCTTCAATCTAGTTGTGGAGGGTGCAGCTCAGCGTCACGTCCAGTTGCCATTTTCAATTTTAGTTGCAGGGGGCCCAGCCCACCATCCCATGCAGGAATTGAACTGGCAACCTTGTTGTTAAGAGCTCGCACTCTAACCAACTGAGCCATTTGGCCACCCCACTGGCAGCTCAGTGGCAGTTTGCTGTCTTCAGTCTAATTGTGGAGGGTGCAGCTCACTGGATCATGTGGGAATTGAACCAGCAACCCCATTGTTAGGAGCTTTCACTCTAACCAACCGAGCCATCTGGCCGCCCGTGTATATTGATTTTATATACTGCAACATTACTGAATTTGTTTACTAGTTGTGTGTTTTGGGTAGAGTCTTTAAGAGTTTTCTACATATCATATCATGTCATCTGCAATTATTGAGTTTTACATCTTTCTTTCTGATTTGGATGCCTTTTATATCTTTTTCTGACGTAATTGATCTGAGTAGAATTTCTAATACTACTGTAAGAGAAAAGTGGTTAGATTGGACACCATTATCTTACTCCTGATGTTAGATGAAAAGCTTTCATCTGTTCACCATTTAGTACGATAGCTCTGTGCCTGTCATACACAGCCTAATTACATTGAGATAATTTCTACTATTCCCAGTTTGTTGAGAGATTTATCATGAAAGGCTGTTTAATTTTTTTCAAGTGCTTTTTGTGCGGTCATTCAGATGATCATATGATTTTTTTCTTCATTTTGTTAACATGGTGTATCACATTGACTGATTTGTGGATGTTGAACCATCTTTGTGTCCCTATTCGATCATGGTATATGATCTTTGTACTGTACTGTTGAATTTTTTTTGCTAATATTTATTGAGAATTTTTGCGTCTCTGTACGCCAGGGATATTTGCCTGTAATTCTTTTTCTTTCTTTCCTTTCCTTTCCTTTCCTTATTTATTTATTTATTTATTTATTTATTTATTTATTTATTTATTTATTTGCATTCTTGTCTGGTTTTGCTATCAGGGTTATGGTGGCCTTGTAAAATGAGTTTGGAAGTGTTCCTTTCTCTTCTTTTATTTGGAAGAATTTCAGAAAAATGTTTGGTAGGATTCACTAGTGAATCCATCTGATTGTGGAATTTTGTTAATTGGAAGTTTTTGATTACTGATTCAATGTCCTACTAGTAATAAGCCTATCCAGGTATATATTTCTTCACTATTCAATCTTAATAGATTTTATGTTTCTAGAAATGTATCCATTTCTTTTAGATTGTCAAATTTGTTGACCTACAATTATTTATAGTAGTCTCTTATGATTCTTTGTATTTCTATGATATCAGTTGTAACATCTCCTCTTTCATTTCATTTGAGTCTCTTCCACGCTTTCTCTTTGGTTGGTCTAGCTAAGTTCTAAAAGTTTTCCTATTATGTTTACTTTTTGGAAGCATCAGCTCTTAGTTTCACAGATATTTTTTCTATTGTCTTTTTTGGACTCCATTTTATTTCTACTCTGATCTTTGTATCTCCTTTCTTATACTAACTTTGAGCTTTGTTCTTTTTTTAGTACATTGAAGTGTAAAGTTAGGTTGATATTTACGATTTTTCTTTTTTCTTGAAGTAGGCATTTATTACTCTAAACTTTCCTCTTAAAACTGCTTTTGCTGTGTATTTCGAGATGTTGTATATCCATTTACATTTTCCTGAAGGTATTTTTTGTTTTCTCTTTTGGTTTCTTTTTTGACTCATTGGTTGTTTCGTAGAAGTATGTTTTTTAATCTCCACATAGTTGTGAATTTTGCACTTTTCTTCTTGCAGTTGAATTGTAGTTTCATACCATATGGTTAGAAAAGATGCTTAATATTATTTTAATTTTCTTAAATTTATTAAGACTTGGTATGTAGCCTAACATATGATTTAAATTGGAGACTATTCCATATGTTCTTGAGAAGAATGTGTATTCTGTTGCTTTTCGATGGAATGTTCTGTATATCTGTTAAGCCTATTTAAGCCTATTTAATCTAACATATTATTTAAGATCACTATATCCTTATTGATTTTCTGTCAGGGTAATCTATCCATTGATAAAATGGGGTATTAAATTTTCCTAGCATTATTGTATTGATATCTGTTTCTCCTTTAGGTCTGTTAATATTTCCTTTATATACTTAGGTGTTAAATGTTAATTAATTAAGTAAACCATTAAAAAGACAGGTTTTTTGCTATTAAGTTCATTCAATTTTTATTTCTGATAATACATTTTTCCATTTTAAAAATTCCACTGACTTTTATTAGTATTTTTTTTTCTTTCTGTGCTATAATTCTCTGTTTTTTTGGTCATTGTGATTACATTTTTTCTAAATAGTTTACTAGTCATTTATCAATTTTTTCGGACAAAATTTAATTTTTAAAAATCTATTAAATTAATTTTTCCTAATTTTTGTGGTTCAAGTAACCTCATCCCCCGGTAACTGATATTAACTGTAATTATGTCTTTCCTATGTTTCCACAGAATGTGTAAATATATATAGGATTTCTGTCACTTTTTTACATATCAAGTGGGATCAAATAGTAATACTTTTCTGAAACTTGCTTTTCTTACTAAAATAAGATAAAAAACTTAAAAGTCAGAGATATAGCACTGTACATTCTTTATAATAAATTAAAACTTTATGGTGTCAATGTATCATGAATAATTCAACCATATCTTCCGATATTGATAGAAAATATTACAATGAGATCATGGGAGCTAAGGGTTTGTCTGTAATATCATCTTCAACATTTTTCTACTTCTTTTTTTAAGTGTTCTCTTTATAAGAATACAGAACGGCATTTTGTTTTTAATGCAATGTAACTTTTTCTCTAAGTAAGAAATCCAACCATTTTATATGTGATATAATAATACCCATTAGATTTAGTCTTACCATCTTACTATATATGTTTAAAAAAATTATACTTGTTTTCACTTTTGCTTTTTGAAAAAAATAATGGTTTGACCAAATTCCAATTGTTCTATTGTGTCTTAATTTTTTGAGATCCCTTATTGTACTGTCATTTGCCTTCTTTTTTATTGTCTTCATTAAAAAAGCACAATTCCTATGTCATAATATAAAAAATATATACCATTTTTTCTATTACCCCTTGACTTTTACTAATTCTCATACAAAGGGAGAACTCAATACACCCATTCCATTTTTTTTTCTTGGCCTCTTGGGGACCAGGAAAAATGGTGGCCTTCAGTAAAGCTTGTTTAAACCTTTGCTCACAGATCCAAAGATCTCTGTTTGACTATCCTCTTTCCAGTCTCTTCAGCTTTCTCACCTTACTCTGTCTTCTCTGACACTTCTAGGTTCTGACTCAGTGCCCTGGAGAGAAAGCCCCATGCAAGTGCTCTAAGCTCACCTTAAAGACAGTCTAACATCTCATTTTCCCAGTGTTGATAAGCTTGATACTTTGTTTGGAAGTGGGTACAAAAAAATCCATATTTGTTTCTCCTCTTTCCCATAATTCAGTTATTGATTTGTGTGTGTGTGTGTGTGTGTGTGTGTGTGTATATATATATATATATATATGTATATATATGCCTATATATACATATATTTCAATCACACTGTAATAATATAATATTATACACACACACATGAGGTTGGACAATTAAGTTTGAGAACTCATCCTAGAAAAAGTGCTACAACCTTCATTGCTGAATATCACTATGGTCACCTTCGAAGTACTCCCCTTGGGAAGCTATGCACTGACGCTAGTGCCTAGTCCACCCTTCAAAGCAGTGTTGGAACTCTTTTTCTGGAATGGCCATCCGAGCTGTTGTCGTATTACCCTTGATATCCTGAATGTTTTTCTCAAGTGCACATGGAACATTTTCCAAGATAGACCATATGTTAGGCCACAAAACAAGTCTTGATAAATTTAAGAAAATTGAAATCATACCAACTGTCTTCTCTAACCACAGTGCTATGAAATTAGAAATGAACTACAGGAAAAAAACTGGAAGAACACCAATTCATGAGGCTGAATAACATATTACTAAATAATGAATGGGTCAACCAGGAGATCAAGGAAGAAATCAAAAGATATCTCGAGACAAACGAAAATGAGAACATGATGACCCAAAATCTATGGGATGCTGCGAAAGCAGTCCTAAGAGGGAAATTCATAGCATTGCAGGCCTACCTAAAGAAACAAGAAACCTCACTAACCAACAGTTTATCTTCACACTTATAGGATCTGGAAAAAGAACAGCAAAATAAGCCCAAAGGGAGCACAAGGAAGGAGATAATAAACATCAGAGCAAAAATAAATGAAATAGAAACCAGAAAAACAATACAAAAGATCAATGAATCCAAGAGTTGGTTCTTAGAGAAGATAAACAAAATTGTCAAAACTTTAGCCAGACTCTTTAAAGAAAAGAGAGAGAGGACCCAAATTAATAAAATCAGAAATGAAACAGGGTAAGTGGCAACAGACACCGCAGAAATACAAAAAAATTTTAAGAAATTACTATGAGCAACTATATGCCAGCAAATTTGACAACCTGGAAGGAATAGAGAATTTTCTAGAGGCGTACAACATTCCAAGGCTAACTCAAGAAGAAACAGAAAAACTTAATAGACTGATTATCACCAGGGAAATTGAATCAGTAATCAACAATGTCCCAACAAACAAAAGACCTGGACCAGATGGCTTTAAAGGTGAATTTTACAAAATGTTCAAAAAAGAATTATCACCTATTCTCCTCAAGCTCTTCCAAAAAATCCAAACGGAGGGAAGACTCCCAAATACTTTTTACAAAGCCATTATCACCCAGATCCCAAAATCTAAGACACCACAAAAAAATAAAACTAAAGGCCGATATCTCTAATGAACATAGATGCAAAAATCCTCAACAAAATATTAGCAAACAGAATTCAGCAATACATTAAAAAGATCATACACCATGATCAAGTAGGATTCATCCCTGGTATGCAAGGGTGATTCAACATCCGCAAATCAATTAATGTGATACACCACATTAACAAAATGAAAAATAAAAATCACATGATCATATCAATAGATGCAGAAAAAGCATTTGATTAAATCCAGCAGCCATTTATGGTAAAACCCTTAAGAAAGTGGGAATAAAGGGATCATACCTCAACATAATAAAGGCGATATATGATAAACCCACAGCTAACATCATACTCAATGGGGAAATGCTAAAACCGTTCCCCCTAAAATCAGGAATAAGAAAAGGTTGCCCACTTTCTCCACTTCTATTCAACATAGTGCTGGAAGTTCTAGCCACAGCAATCATACTAGAAAAAGAAATAAAATGCATCCAAAATGTTAAGGAGGAAGAAAAACTGTCATTATATGCAGTGGACATGATACTATATATAGAGAACCCTAAAGACTCCACCAAGAAACTATTAGAGCTGATAGATGAATTTAGTAAAGTAGCAGGATACAAAATTAATATTCAGAAATCAGTTGCATTTGTATATACCAATAATAAAACATCAGAAGGAGAAATTAAAAAAGCAATCCCATTTATAATTGCTCCAAAGACTATAAAATACCTGGGAATAAATTTAACCAAAGAAGTAAAAGATCTATTCTCAGAAAATTATAAGACACTGAAGAAAGAAATGAAAGAAGATACAAATAGATGGAAACACACACCATGTTCATGGATAGCAAGAATTAATATAGTTAAAATGTCCATACTGCCTAAGGCAATATACATATTCAACGCAATTCCGATCAAACTACCAATGACGTTTTTCACAGAAATAGAACGTATAATCCTAAAATTTATATGGGACCAAAAAAGACAACGGATAGCCTCAGCAATCTTGAGAAATAAGAACAAAGTCGGAGGTATAACAATACTGACATCAAATTATACTACATGGCTACAGTAATCAAAACAGCATGGTACTGGCATAAAAACAGACACATAGATCAATGGAACAGAATAGAGAGGCCAGAAATAAATCCATGCCTATATGGCCATTTATTCTATGACAATAGAAGCAAGAATGTACGGTGGGATAAAGACAGTCTAGTCAATAAATGGTGCTGGGAAACCTGGACAGACACATGCAAAAAAATGAAGCTGGACCACCTCCTTGCACCATATACAAAAATAAATTCAAAATGGCTTAAAGACTTAAATGTAAGATCTGAAACCATAAAATACCTAGAAGAAAATATAGGAAGAAACTTCATGGACATTACCCAGAGTAAGATTTTTACTGATATATCCCCTCGCACAAGGGAAGTAAGAGAAAAAATAAATGTGGGCTTACATCAAACTAAAAAGTTTTTTCACAGCAAAGGAAACCATCAATAAAACAAAAAGGGATCCTACTGAATGGGAAAGGATATTTGCCAATGATATATCTGATAAAGGATTAATATCACAAATCTATAAAAAACTCACTAACTCAACTCCAAAAAAACAAACAACCCAATTGAAAAATGGGCAGAGGACATGAAGAGACATTTTTCTGAAAAGGACATACAGATGGCAAACAGACATATGAAGAAATGCTCAACCTCACTAATCATCAGATAAATGGAAATAAAAACCACAATGAGATACCACCTCACCCCAGTCAAAATGGCTATCATCAATAAATCAACAAACAACAAGTGCTGGCACGGATGTGGAGAAAAGGGAACGCTTGTGCACTGTTGGTGGGATTGCAGATTGGTACAGCCACTATGGAAAACAGTATGGAGGTATCTCAAAAATCTGAAAATGGAACTACCTTATGATCCAGTAATTCCACTCCTAGGTATCTATCTGGAGAAATCCAAAACTACAATTCAAAAATCTGTATGCACTCCTATATTTATTGCAGCATTATCCACAATAGCCAAGACATGGAAACAACCGAAATGCCCATAGGTAGATGAGTGGATTAAGAAACTGTGGTACATTTATACAATGGAGTATTCGGAGCCATAAAGAAGAAAGAAATCTTACTATTTGCAACAACGGGGATGGACCAAGAGAACATTATGGTAAGTGAAATAAGTCAGACAGAGAAAGACAAATACCACATGATCTCACTTATATGCAGAATCTAAAGAAAAGAATAAGTGAATGAACTAATCAGAAACAGTTTTGGAGACATAGAGGAAAAACTGAGGGTTGCTAGATGGGTGGTGGGGGTGGAGATAAGGGGGAAGGTGAGGGGATTAGAAAACAGTCGGTAACCACAAGATGGCCACAGGGGTTTGAAAATTAATTTGGGGAACGTAATCAATAATGTTGTAAAGATTTTGTAAGGTATCTGATGGACACGTGTCCCATTTGGGAGACCACCTCAGGGATGATGTAGATGCCTGATCACTGCACTGTACACCTGAAGCTGAACAATAATGAATGCCAACTATAATTATATATATATATATATGTATATGTATATGTATATGTATATGTATATGTATATGTATATGTATATGTATATACTTACAAGAAGTGGAGTACAGCATTAGGAATAGAGACAGTGGAAATGTAATGGCTCTGTGCGATGTCAAAGGGATCGTGGATGGGGGAAGGGGAGTTCACACAGTGTGAGGGATATAAATGATAAACATCTAAGTATTACTTTGTCTTGTGCGCCTGAAACTAATAAATAAAAAAAGAAAGAGAAAACAGTATTTCATGCCCGTGCATTTATAATTCTGTAGAGTAGTGGCTTTAAACTCAGCTAGAATCACCTGAGGATTTTTATGGAACAAACCAATGACAAACCACACCCCATGCTGATTAACTCAGAATCTCTGGGGATGCTGCCCAAACGTCAGAAGTTTTCAAATGCTCATGGTGGTGATTCTAATGTGCAGAATGGCTGAGGACAATGAAACCAAGCCATGGTATGGAGGAGAGAACAGGAGGCTGTCTTTACTACCTCCTTTTACAAGAATCAAACTGAACTGTAGTGAAAAGTTGGAACTTAAATTCACTTCCGTGTATTCAAATATGAATGCTCTAAATATGACTCTTTATGTGAAACTCTAACTTATAATGCTATACATTTTTCTCATTAAGGATTCAATGTACTGATCCAGAAGTTGGTTAAAGGAAATAAACCCTTCAGAAAGAATAAGAATCGACCATTAGAGACAATTGTCATTACGCTTTAGAAATGGTCACAGTATACCTTATATACTATTAGATTTTTTTTTTTATCTTTTTGAGGTAAAGATGGTGAGCTGCTGAAATAGTTTGTCAGGTGAGGTTGTTAAAGTTATTTCTCTGCAGGTACTTGAAATTAAAGACATATTATATCTTTTGAAATGTTTAAATTGAGTTCCACCTAGTGTAAGGGAGACTAGACCTGATGATTTATGGAAATGATTTTCAAACCAGAGGGTTGACTTATTTTATTTTAAAATCTGCGATGAAACTTTGCTGGGGGACTCTTGAGGTCAGACCGGAGGTGTCTTTGTGCTGTGACCACATGTTCCACTTTTAGGAAGATGGCTAACTGCCTCACAGGATGCCCAGTGTGGGTGTGGACAGATGCGTGGTCCCTGCCTGCTGTGACAGCGTGGCTGACTTCAGTAAAGGGACACTTGTGTCCTTATTCAGCTCACCCCCTCTTCTGTCAATCAGCTTTCCCCATACCATTGTCAGTTTTCTGGGCCACTCTTTTACCCCTGCTCTTAATTGAATAATTATGTGCCAGGAACTCACAATACCCCTGCAATCGAGATGCTATTATAATGTCCACTTTCTAGATGCAGAAAGAGGGTCATGGAAAGGTGCAAAGTTCCCCAGTCACTCAGCTAGTGAGTGGTAAAGCCACCATTGGATCTTAGGTCGTTCTGACCCAGGAGTCCAAACTCGTAAGCACTGTATTTGCTGCTTTATCCTTTCACTGTGGATGGGTTTCCCAAGTCATCCTCTGGGCTGCTGAGCCCTAGAGTCAGGTCCTGTCTACCCAGTCTGTAAACTGGAACAATTCTCCCCTTGCTTACTCTCCACTATGTGAATCAGCCCCCTGACCAGGATATGTGGCCTCTACATAAATCTCTCCAAAGGGGTAAACTGGGGATAAACCAGAAAATCGAACTATGCCTTGCTACGCACAGCCTTTGATTTTGCTCTAAGGGCCATTCCACTGGCCCTTTGGTACGTCTCAGCAATCATCTCCTAGTCCTCTTGGAGAGAGGGTTAGAGTCACCTTCTGGCTATTCTCATTAAGCTTTGCTTCATGCAATGGAACAGAACACTTCTGCGGAGATGTCTCCCGTTAGAATGCCCAAAGAACCTTATTGGTTATCAGTAGATCAGGTCTCCCCACAATTTTTATAGCCAAATAGTAAATACACACACATATTTAAAGGCAAATGATAGCTGTTATCATTGCTTCTCTATATGTGCTACTTTTCCATGAAAAGGAGGTGGCTGACTTCTGTCTAGCACTATAAATATTTCCAATTAGAACCATTGATTTATTGAATGCTTTTACATAATTTACCCTAAGAAGCAAAAAGTCAACCACTCAGAACCTAGTTAGCTGCCAAGAGAAATAAATGTCATGCTCCTTAAAAAAAAGAAAGAAAGGAGGAAGGGAGTGAGGGAGGAAGAAAGAAAAATGGAAAAAAGTTGTTACTTGTTCTTTATGCTGACTAACCTGGTAAATTGCTCTCCTAATAGTCTGACAACGTAAGACTATTTGGAGGCTCAGAATACTGATGTCTGAGGGGTAGTAGATTGGGGGTTATCACTTTGTGAAGGGTGTAAATGTCTAACTATGACATTGTTTTGTACACCTGAAACTAAAAAAAAAAGAGAAAGAAAAAAAAAGAAAAAGAATACTGTATCTGGCTCTGAGTCACACAAGACTCCAATATATTCTCATTTGCATCTAAAATGATACTAGTCACCTCAAGCGTAGCAGATCTTGTCTGAGGAGGCTCACTTAGGTGAAGGGCTCTCTAAAGAACTTACTACCTTATATTAAAAATATTTGGGGTAAATTATGAAAATGATCAATTGTACACAATTAAAATGCTGAAAAAGGTACAGATATGAATTTCAATCAGGGTGCTAAATTTATTTTTATTATTGACAATTTCAAATATATTTTAAAGAAACTTATTTAAAAGGTCCAGGTGCCCCAAGTTAATTTTTTAAGAAGTGATAAGCACACTAGAATGAAGCTGCTGATGAGTGTATCTCTATCTTGGATATTATACCAGGCTCTTTAGCTGATAATATAAGGATTTTATTGTATAAGGATTTTATTGTAAGTAGGTAGGTCCTATAAGTGGATTTCATAAAACAGGTCCTCAAAGAGAAAATGGTAGCAAGTGTACTGAATAGTTTTTCCTGTAAAGAGTTTAATAATAAAAGAATTTGACGGTAAGTAGATTACTGGGACCCAAATCTTTGAATTTTGGAAAAATGTTCACTGATCTATTCATCATATTAAATTATAAATCAGATAACACAGATGTAGAAAAGTTGAAAACCATGTAAAATACATGGCAACATCTAGAACCTACCAAAGAACATCCTTTCTTGGAACTGCATTATATTTTATAATAGTTAAAATCTGAAGGAAAAGGAGCAATATCTAATATTGCTTACAGAAAATGATTTACATTTTTAAATTGCATTTTTATTCATTATTTTATTAAGTAAGTGATGAGCAGTTATGGAGCAAAGCATAACTTTTTTTATTTTATTTTTTTTCTGCTCTTAGGGTAAAGACAGTCTGATTCAGAGGCCAGACACATAAATTCCAGGCACAGGGCAATTAACTGTACTTGGGAGATTCAATAATGCCTCCACAGAGAAGACTTTTCATTTGGTATTTAATAATACACATGAGTCTTCCAGGAAGAATTTAGGAAAGGTAATTAAAGAAAGCAATTAAAGAGGACTAAAGTGCATGTGTAAAGTCATGAAGGAAAGAATGTTCATGATGTCTTTTCAAATGAAAAGCTTAGTGTAATTCAGCATATTGTGCCAAGGATGTGTGTAGTGAAGGATACAATTTCTGTGTAGCTCAGCAGATAGGTGATTTAACTGTGATGAGAATTTTTACAAACTTTTGATGAGGATAAGTTCTCCACAAGCTTCACAAACATAAATATTTAATAAAACAAAATGTCTTAAAAATACATGGCCAAATGTGAAATCAAGAAACAGGAAATGCCAAGAATCAGGGAGGAATAAGATTAGAAAAACTGAAGTGAGAGACTTGGGTGGAGACTTAACCTATAAAGTTATGGTGCTAGTGAAACTTGCTCCCTCAGGAGCAAAGAGCTAGTATTTTAAATGTGAAAAAGTATGTTTCCTCTTTCAATGAAACTCTCATACTTGCTTAAAACTAGGAAGCATTTTACAGTTATTACAAGCAAATAAATTAATTTAAAACTAGTTGAGAAATTGGGGAAATATACAGAATCCTGGCAATATCAAATAAACACAATCATATAAGGTGATAAAAATACCACTAGAACACAAAAACCATAGTAATTTCATAAAAATAGGTCCTTTGAAGATGAGTTTACAGTAAAAAATTAAAAACCACATAATGAAGAATACCACTATTAACAACAAACACATTAGAGGAGGGAAAGTATTCTCACATCATGAGCTAAATATAATAAAATAGTTTGAAAGATAACTTAAAATGAGAACATCCACAAAAAGAAATGACAAAACATAGAATCCAAAAATCAGTAACAAAAAGCAAAACATGGGAAAAAATGAAAATATATATTGATATAAAGATAGTTAATAATATGTTAGATATCTTAATTAACAATTAAGCAGCAGCATAGATATGTGGAAGAGAGAATTAAGCCATCAGTAGATACTTTTGGGAATTACTCAGAATACAACACAGATAGACACAAAAACTATAACAGAATAGTGAAGAGACATGGTAGTCAGACAAATGATATCTATCACACACTCATTCATTCAATAAATATTTATATTCTACTATGTGCCAACTTGCATTCAAAGCACTGGGGATATATCTGTGACCAAAATAGGACCGAGTCTTATCCTTGTGAAGTTTACAGCCTAACCAAGTGTGAGAGTGGGGGCCAACTGCCATATAAAATAGGATGCTTAGGAAAGAACTCATTGAGAGGAGGAAATTGGAAAACAATATTGAAAGAACTAAGGGAGTTAGTCAAATGGATAGCTGTTTGAGTTGTGCTCCAGACTGAAGGAAGAAGCAGAGCAAATGTCCTAGTATTTTGGGAGCACACATGGTATGTTCAGCAAAGAACAAGGAGGTAGGATTAGAAAGATTGTGAGAAACAGGTGTTGGAAATGGGGTCAGATTTCATATCATGTAAGGAATTATAAGAATTATAAAGAAATTCAATTATTTATGGAGGTATTTGCAGGTCTTGAAAAGCAAATACATGAGATATGATACCCTATTTATATTAAAGAATCATTCTAGTTGTTATATTGGTAGTGGACCACTGAGGGAAGGCAAGTAGAAGTTTGGAGAATGTTATGAGGCTACTGCAGTAATTTAATTCCAACAGATAACAGTGAACAAGGAAAGAGATCATACTCAAAGGAATAATTAAGAATACTGCAAAATTAAGAAAAAAATGAATTCTGATATGAAGCAATATACTGAGCTTTCTCTCTCTCTCTCTCTCTCTCTCTCTCTCTTTCTCTCTCTCTCTCTCTCTCTCTCTTCACATACACCTCTACCTTAAAGCTTAAAAATTATAGGGAAATTGAAGAAAACCAATGAAAATAAGAACAATTAAAAAGCAATCAGAACTTACCTATAAAAATGATAATTAGACTGAACTGTATTGCTCATTAACAAAAATAGAATTCAGAGGACAATTGTATAATATTTTCAAAGTTAAAAACTATTCTAGAATCTGGTAACAAAAGAATATGTTATATCCTTTCTCTGATAACAATTGTAAACTCTGGACAAAATGTTTTAAAACTTAACTACTTGAAGGCATTTTAGAGCAACTAAATACTGGCAGATATTGAAGCTGATTTGACTTTTGAAGGAAGCAAACAAAACAAGGTGAGAGCTATATTTATATTGTTCAGAGGGTACCCCTCAGTTCACAAGGAATGGGTCAGCTAAATTCAAGCAGAAAACTCCAGTATTTTTGCTTGAGGCACCAGAGGAAAGAATTTGGGGCCGCCAGAAAACTGGATGTTGAGGAGGAAAAATGCTGAGAAAGGAAGACAGTTTAGGAAATAGAGGTTCAAAATTGGCCTATAAACTCTGCTCAAATTCTTGAGTGGCTTTTGAAATTTGAATGCATGGAGGCCACCAAAGAGCACAGTAGAAAGCAGCTGAAAACCTTAAAGGCTAAAAAGCAAAGCAGAAATTTAAGCTCCAACTTTATTCTAAACAAAGACAACAATAATTCTACATTATTGTTTAGACATGGTTTGTTTCCTAAAAACAGAAAATTAGTTCTCAAGCAGGTTGTGTCAAACAGGAAGGAACCTCTTGAAGGGGGTGAAAATAAATGTGAAAGCATAAATTATATACAGCATCTCAGTCAAATGTTGTATATTAAGCAAATATATAAACTCCCAGTAATGTAACATATCATTACAAGCTGCAGTGCACGTTTTTATCCAGCCCAAAAATGTATTATCTCTGCCAGCAAGCCCTAATACCACCCATTTTTGTCTCTCCTTCTACAAATTAATACCTCTACTTTTCCTTCCAAACTCTGTTCAAAGTACCCACATGGAAAACTTATGAAATAAATCCAATATATTTCATATAAAAACTTCATGATTGAGAATCCTATTATTTCCTCTGGAAACACGGACACTACATAATTTTGGTGTTACATATAATTGTCTTTTCCTCTCATGTTTCTTTTGCTAAATTTACGTTTCCATACTGGTATGGAGACATGAATTACCAATTAATGCTTATGAAAGATTTAGTTTATTATAATAGAGAAACATAGCAAATTACATTAGGCTCTCTAAAGATATTAGAGCCAATATCGTCATAAGAATAGTGAAAATTAAAAGAATAATAATATCTACTCTTTATTTATTATTTCTATGTGGCTTATTTGCTAGCTTTTATTTTTATTGATTGAGGTATAATTGACATACAACATTATATTATTTTCAAATGCAAAACACAATGATTCAATATTTGTGTATTGGTGTATTTGGGCAATGATCATCACTGTATGTTATTTAATATCCATCATCATACATAGTTACAAAATTTTTTTTCTCATCACAAGAATTGCTACACTCTTAGCAATTTCAAATATGTATGTAATAGAATATTAACTGTAATCATTGTGCTGTACATTATATCACCATGACATTTATCTTGTAACTGGAAGTTTGTAACTTTTGACACCCTTTACGTTTTGCCCATGCCTACACCTACCTTTGGCAACTACCGTTCTGTTTTCTGTATTTATGATCTTGTTATTGGTTTAGATTCCAAATGTAAGTGAGATCATAAAGTGAGATTTCTCTGACTTATTTCACTTAGCATAATGCCCTCAAGTTCAATCTATGTAGTCACAAAGTGGCAAGATTTCCTTCTTTTTATATCTATGTAATATTCCATTGTGTATATACAAGGTCTGACAATTAAGTTCATGAACTTGTTGCAATGATGTTGCTAACCTTTTGATATCAGAGGGATCATTCATTATCCATTTGTACCAACTGAACAGTTAACCAAGTTAACTATTTTAAAGTACTGAAAAAGCTGCATGAAACAGTTAGACGACCTGAACTTTTCACCAACAATTCATGGCTCTTGCAACAGGACAATGCACCAGCCCACAGGGCACTGTCTGTGAGGGAGTTTTTAGCCAGTAAACAAATAACTGTATTGGAACACTCTCCCTACTCACCTGATCTGACCTCCAATAACTTCTTTCTTTATCTAAAGATAAAGAAAATATTGAAAAGAAGATATTTTTATAACATTCAGGACATCAAGGGTAATACGACAACAGCTCCAGAATAAGAGTTCCAAAATTGCTTTGAAGTGTGGACTGGGAGCTGGCATTGGTGCATAGCTTCCTAAGGGGAGTACTTCGAAGATGACCATAGTGATATTCAACAATGAGGTATGTAGCACTTTTTCTAGGATGTGTCACAAACATACAGACACACACACACACACACACACACACACTCACACACACACACACACACACACAAACACACACGGTGCCAAAAATTGTATACACATTTTAAGAAAGAGAAAACTGTATTAAAACTGTAATACTTAATATATATCAATAACAAAAGAGGAATACAAGTCACGTTTGACTTCTGCAATTACGGGAGGTGCTCAAAGTTGTTATCATCAGAGTAATTTTAATACGGTTTTTTCCTTTCTTAACATGTGTATACATTTTTTTGGCACCCTGTGTATATACATATATAGGTACATATACACATATCAGAGGTCAGATAATTAAGTTTGCAAATTCATCCTAGAAAATGTGCTGCATACCTCATTGCTGAATATCACTACAGTCACCTTCGAAGTACTCCCCTTGGGAAGCTATGAACCAATGCCAGTGCCTAGTCCACGCTTCAGAGCAATTTCGGAACTCGTTTTCTGGAATGGCCATCAGAGCTGTTGTCATATTACTCTTGATGTCCTGTATGTCATCAGACTGTCTTCCGTTCAATATTTCCTTTATCTTTGGGTAAAGAAGTCATTGGGGGCCAGGTCAGGTGAGTAGGGAGGGTGTTCCAAAACAGTTATTTGTTTACTGGCTAAAAACTCCCTCACAGACAGTGCTGCGTGAGCTGGTGCAACGAACGTCATGATGCAAGAGCCATGAATTGTTGGTGAAAAGTTTAAGTCATCTAACTTTTTCATGCAGCCTTTTCAGCACTTCCAAATAGTAAACTTGGTTAGCTGTTTGTCTAGTTGGTACAAATTGATAATGAATAATCCCTCTGATATAAAAAAAGGTTAGCAACATCATTGCAACAAGTTCGCAAACTTAATTGCCAGACCTTGTATATCACATCTTCTTTATCTAGTCAACTATCAATGGGCAGTTAGGTTGCTTGCATGACTTGGACATTGTAGATAATGCTGCAATGAATATAACGGTACATATGTTTTTTTGATTAGTATTTTTGAATATTTTGAATAAATACCCAGAAATGGAATTGCTGGAGCATGTAATAGTTCCATTTTTCATTTTTGAGGAAACTGTATAGTTTTCCATAGTGATAGCACCAATTTACAATCCCACCAACAGTGCAGGAGGGTTCTCTTTTCTACACATATTTGCCAACACTTGCTATTTCTTGTCTTTTTAATAACCATTCTAACATGTATGATGTGATATCACATTGTGGTTTGATTTGCATTTCCTGATATTTAGTGATATTAAGCACCTTTTCATGTACCTAACTGGCAATCTGTACATTTTCTTTAGAAAAATGTCTATTCAGGTCCTCTGCTATTTTTTAATCAAACTGTTTGTCTTTTTTATGTTGAGTTTTATGAAATCTTTATGCATTTTGGATATTAACCCCTTATTCAATAGTGATCTGCAAATATTTTCTCCATTCAGTTGGTTGCCTTTTCACTTTGCTATACTTTCCTTTTTTGTTCAGAAGCTGTTTAGTTTGATGCAGCCCCACTTGTTTAATTTTGCTTTGGTTGACTTTGCTTTTGGTATCAAATCTTAAAAATCATTGCCAAGACAGATTTCAAGGAGTTTACCACTTATTTCTTCTAGGAGTTTTATATTTTAGGTCTTATTTTCAAGTCATTAATCCATTTTGAGTTAATTTTTGTGTATTATTTGAGATAGTGGTCCGGTTTCATTTTTTGCATGTAGCTGTCCAGTTTTCCCACACCATTTATTGAAGAGATTGTCCTTTCCTCATTGTGTATTTTTGGCTCCTTTGTCATATATTAACCATATATGAGTTTATTTCTGGGCTCTCTATTCTTTTCCATTGACCTGTGTATCTGTATTTATGCCAATAATATTCTATTTTGATTATGTAGCTTCATAATAATGTTTGAAATCAGAGTGTGATGACTCCAGCTTTGTTCTTCTTTACTAGGATTGCTTTGGCTATTCAGGGTCTTTTTTGATTCCACACATATTTTAGAATTGTTTGTGCTATTTCTTTGAAAAATGCCATTGGAATTTTGATAAGGACTGCATTTCATCTGTATATTGCATAGGGTAGTAGGGACATTTCACAATATTAATTTTTCCAATCCATGAGGACAGAATATCTTTCCATTTATTTGTGTCTTCTTCAATTTCTTTCATCAATGTTTTATAGTTTCCAGAGTACAGGTCTCTCACTTCCTTGGTTAAATTTATTCCTAGGTAATTTATCTTTTTTATTGAAGTGAAGTTGACGTACAGCATTATATTAGTTTCACATTTACAACATACAGACTAAACATTTATATGTCTTATGATGTGATCACCAAAATAAGTCTAGTAACCATCTATAACCATACAAAATTATTACAATAATATTAATTATTTCCCCTACACTGTACATTATATCCTGTGATTTTTTTCTTTAACTAGAAGTTGCTACCCCTTATTCTTTTTCATCTTTTTCTCCCATCCTTCACCCCCTCATCTCTGGCAACCATCAATTTGGTCTTTGTATCTGTGAGTCTGTTTCGTTTGCTTTTTTTAGATTTGACATATAGGTGAAAGTGAAGTCCCATGGTAGTTTTCTATCTCTGTCTGACTTATTTTACTTAGAATAATACCCTATAGAGCCATCCATGTTGTCACAAATGGCAATATTCTTTTTTCATGTATGAGTAATATTCCATTGCATATGAGTATATGCACCACATCTTCTTTATCCATTCATCTACCAATGGACACCTAGGTTCCTTCCATATCATGGCTATTGTAAATAATGCATATATATTTTTAAATTAGTGTTTCATTTTCTTTACATAAATACCCAGAAGATAAATTGATTAGTCACTTGATAGTTCTACTTTTAATTTTCTAAGGAATCTCTATACTGCTTTCCATAATGGCTGCACCAATTTACAATCTCACCAAGAGTACACAAGGGTTCCCTTTTCTCCACATCCTGTCAACAGTTGTTATTTGTTGACTTTTTGATAATATCTGTTCTGACAGGTGGGAGGTGATATCTCATTGTGTTTTTGATTTGCATTTCCCTAATAATTAGTGACGTTGAACATCTTTCCATGTGTCTTTTGGCCATCTACATTTTTTTGGGAGGGGGAGAGAAAATGTCTCTTCAGGTCCTCTGCTCATTTTATTTATTTATTTTTTTATGTTTAGTTGCAAGAGTTCTTTGAATATTTTGGACATTAACCACATATTGAGTATATCATTTGCAATGTATCAGGTTGTCTTTTTGTTTTGTTGATGGCTTCTTTTGCTGTGCAAAAGCTTTTTAGTTTGATGTAGTCACATTTCTTTATTTTTGCTTTTGTTGTCCTTGCCTGAGTAGACATATCCAGAACAATATTGCTAATACCAATGTCAGTGTTTACTGCCTACATTTTTTTCTAGGAGTTCTGTGGTTTCAGTTCATACATTTCAGTCTCTAATCCATTTCGAGTTTACTTTTGTGTATGGTTCTCCAGCTTTATTTTTATTTTTGCATGTATATGTCCAGTTTTCCTAAAATCATTTCTTGAAGAGAGTGTCTTTTCCCCATTGCATAGTCCCCCCTCTTTGTAGTATATTAGATAACCTTATAAGTGTGGATTAACTTCTGGGCTTTCTATTCTGTTCCATTGATCTAAATGTCTGTTATTGTTCCATAATCATAATGTTTCTATTACTATAGCTTGGTAGTATAGCTTGAAACCAGGGAGCATAAGACCTCCACCTCTATTCCTCTTTCTTAATATTGCTTTGGCTAACAGTGGCTATTATGGTTCCATACAAATTTTAAAATTGTTCGGGTTTTGTGAAAAAATTCCACTGTAATTTTATTAGGAACGCATTGAATCTGTAGATTTCTTTGGGTTGGATGGACATCTTAACTATATAGTTTCTTCCAATCCATGAGCACAGAATATCTTTCCATTTTTTTGTGTCTTCTTCAATTTCTTTTAACAATGTGTTTTAGTTTTCAATATACAGGTCTTTCACCTCTTTGGTTAAATTTATTCTTAGGTATTTTATTTTTGATGCAATTGAAAATAGGATTGTTTTCTTAATTTCTCTTATTAAGAGTTAGTTATTAGTGTATATAAACACAAAGGTTTTTTGTCTACTGACTTTGTATCCTGCAACTTCACTGATTTTACATTAGTCCTAACAGTTTTTTGGTAGAATCTTTAGAGTTTTCTATACATCATATCATGTCATCTGCAATCATGACAGTTTTACTTCTTCCTTTTTTATTTGGATGCCTTTTATTTCTTTTTCTGGCATAATTGATATGGGTAGGATTTCTAATACTATGCAGAAGAAAAGTGGTGAGAGTGAGTAGCTTTACCTTGTTCCTCATCTTAGATGTATAGCTTTTAATTTTTCACTATTTAGTATGATGTTAGCTGTGGACTTGTCTCATATGGCCTTAATTATGTTGAGACATTTTCTGTAATCCCTGATTTGTTGACCGTTTTTATTAGGAAAGGCTGTTTCATTTTGCCAAATGCTTTTTCTGCATCTATGCAAAAGGTACTTATTAATGACAGAGTAAAAATATTCAGTGAAAAAACTTGGCAGGCATGACCTTAAGCTAATGATCAAATTTAAATTTCATGATGATGAGACTAATTGACAGCAAGTGGTTTCTGATATGATACAATGAAAAAAACTCAGCATCACTTCTTTTGCATTCTTGCCAAAGGCATAAATTGGATCTAATCATGAAGAAACAAACCTAAATTGAGAGAAGTTCTACAAAATACTTGGCTTGTATTCTTCAAATAGATCAATGTAGAGAAATACAGAGAAAGACCAAGGAAATGATTCAAAACAGAGGAGAAAAAGAGACATGGCAATAGAATGTAACTCATTCTCTTGTATTTTTCTTTTGTTATAAAGGACATTATTGATATAATTGACAAAATCTCAATGAAGTCTTTATATTGGATAATAGCATAACAAGAATGTTAATTTTCTGATTTTGATAATTTTATTGTGATTATGTAAGAGAATTCCTGAATTTTAGGAGCTATACACTGAAGTACTTAGGAATAAAAGGATGTAATGTCTGCAGCTTACTCTAAGGTTATAGAAAAATATATACATCTTACATACACATGCATTGAAAAATGAGAGAGAAAGAGGAAAGCAAATGTGAAATTAAAAGTATGAAATACCTGGGAAGTCTTTGCACTATTCTTGCAATTTTTCTGTACGTCTAAAATTGTGTATAAATTATAAAGTAAAAAGTTCTCCTATAATCTTAAAATAAATACTTCCACAGTAGTAAATAATTGAACAAAACGATGAATTAATAATTAGAGATTTTATTAAGTTTAGTAAAAACACTGAAAAGTGTGTATTATACATATGTAATAATAAGTGGGATTCTCCAAAAAGAGTTGAGAAACTTGTTGGATTACACAAATTACAGTTGTTATAGAAACTCCTTATAAATACACATCCCTTTAAGTGATCAGCTACAAAATCTTTTGTGAAAATTGTAAACTGCAGATATTTTAAAGAAGTGAAAATCAGAGCGCTGTAGCCCAAAATTTACACATTAAATTTCAATTTGAAATAGACTTCATATATAAAAAAATATAAGAAGAAAAATTTAAGTTATATTTTACTTTTTTTGTAATTTCAAACAAATGTTTCCCAAATCAGTAAAAATGTTTGATAAAAATGTGTTTTTAGCACGTTACCAGATTCTATCAAGTGTTAGTAACTGTTTTTATCAGAAATTCACCTATGTTTATACTCTCCTTTTAAACAATTATTCCTGAATTGATTCTCTCTGTCCAGTCAAAATTTGAAAATAAATATGTACAAATTTACTTACGATATTCCACATAAAACAAAAAAATAGGTAAAAAAAATTATTTTATAAACTAATCAAAAGGTTGTGACAAATACATTGAAAGATATAGAGATAGATCTTTATATGTAATATTGAATATTATATGTAAATATATATATAACATTTATATTAGATCGATGTCAATATGCAGCTAGCTATCTAATTTCTTTGTGATCCTTCTTCTTTGTTTGAACCCTGATATATCTTTCAATTGGAAAGTTGTGAACATTTATTTGTTCAAGCATAAGAATCTTTTTTAAAAAAATTAAATTTATTGGGGTAATATTGGTTAATAACATTATATAATTTCCAGGTGTACAAGATTATAATTCAGCATCTGCATGCTCCATTGTGTGTGTTCACCATCCAAGGTCTAGTTTCCTTCTATCACCGTAAATATAAGTCCCATTACATCACCCTCATGCAACCCTCTTTTGTCTCTGGTGACCACCATTCTGTTGTATCTGTGAGTTTGGGTTTTTTTGTTGTTGTTGTTGGTAATTCATTTGTTACATTTTATTTTATATTTCAAATACAAGTGAAATTATACGGTTTTTGTCCTTTGCCCTTTATTTCACTTACCATAATACTTTCAAAGTCCATCCATGTTTTTACAAATGGCAGTATTTCATCTTTTTTATGAGTAATATGTCAGTGTGTATTTGTGTGTGTATCTCACATCTTCTTTATCCAATCATCTGTCAATGCGCACTTCCATTGTGTCCATGTTTTGGCTACTGCAAATAATACTCCTATGAACATAGGGGCACATATATCTTTACAAATAAGTAAAAATATTTTGCATGTATCCATATTTTGCATGTAAATACCCAGAAGAGGAATTGCTGGATCATTTGGTAGTTCTATTCTTAATATTTTGAGGAATCTCTATACTACAGTTTCCATAGTGGCTGTACTAATTTACATTCCCACTAGTAGTGTATGAGGGTTCCCTTTTCTCCACATCCACGTCAATACTTATTTCTTATATTTTTTATAATAAACATTCTAACACATGTGAGGTGATTTCTCATTGTGGTTTTGGTTTGCATTTTCCTAATAACATTGGTGCTAAACATCTTTTTATATATCTGCTGACCAACTCTATGTCTTTGTTGGAAAAGTGTCTATTGACATGCCATGGCCATTTTTAAAATTGGATTATTTGTTGTTTTTTTGTTGACTTATATAAATTACATATATATATAAATATAAATATATTTAGTTTATATATTTATAAATATATACATACATATATGTATGTGTGTGTGTGTGTGTGTGTGTGTGTTTATATATATTAGCCCCTTATCAGAAGTATCATTTGAAAATATCTTCTCCCATTTGCCTGGTTGCCTTGTTGTTTTGTTCATGGTTACTTTTGCTATGTGCAGGCTTTTTAGTTTGATGCAGTCACACTCATTTTTGCTTTTGTTTCCCTTGCCTTAGAGGTCACAAAAACAGCTTTGAGACCAAGGTCCATAAGTCAAGTGCCTATATTTTCTTCTCTATATTTCATTGTTTCAAGTTTTACATTCAAGTATTTACTCTTCTGTCGAAAAATAATTACCCATAATGTATGGGTTTATTTCTTTGCTCTCAGCTTTGTTACATTGGTCTTTGTATCTGTTTCTCTGCCAACACCATGCTGTCTTTATTAGTGTAGCTTTGTAGTACAGTTTCAAGTCCAGGAGTGTGGTACCTCCAGCTTTGTTCTATTGCTCAGGATTGCTTTGGTTATTAAGGGTCTTTTGTGGTTCCATACATATGTTAGGATTTTTGTTCTATTTCTACGAAAAATATCTACGAAAAATACCATTGAGTTTTTTTCATAGAGATTACACTGAGTCTGTAGACTGCTTTAGGTAATATGGATATTTCAACAATGTTATTTCTTCCAATCATGAACACAGAATATATTTCCATTTCTTTGTGTTCTTCAACTTCTTTCAACAATGCTTCGTAGTTTTCAGTGTACAGATCCCTCATTTCCTTTGTTAAGTTTATTCTTAGGTATTTTATTGTTTTAGTGTGAATGTGGTAACATTGGGTATCCTTGTTCCTAATCCTGGGGGAAAACCTTTCAGTTTTTCACTGTTCAGTATGATGTTAGCTGAGGGCTTTTGTATTCAATTTGCTGTTATTGTGTTAGGATTTTTGCATCTATGTTAATCAGAAATATTGCCCTGTAATTTTCTTTTTCTTTCTGATGTCTTTTCCTGGTTTTGGTATCAGGGTAATGTTGGTCTCATAAAATGAATTAGGAAGCATTCCCTCCTCTCTAAATTTTTAGAAGATGTTGAGGATAAGTATTAAATCCTTGAATGTTTGGTAGTGTTCATCAGTAAAGCCATCTGGTCCAGCACTTTTGGTTTGGGGGAGAATTTTGATTATTGGTTCAATTTACTTACTAGTGATCATGCTATTTATGTTTTCCAGGTTTTAATGATTCAACCTCAGAAGATTGTTTGATTCTAAAAATTTGTCCATTTCTTCTAGGTTGTCCAATTTGATAACATAGCCTTGCATACTATTCTTATATAGTCCTTTGTAATTCTGTGATGTCTGTTGTAACTTCTCCCCTTTCATTTCTGCTGTCATTTATCTGAGTCTTCTTTTTTTCCTTAGTAAGTCAGGGCAGAGATTTGTCAATTTTATCTTTTCAAAGAACCAGATCTTTGATCCATTTATTTTCTATTATCTTTTTTTCTCTATTTCATTTATTTCCAATCAAATTTTTATTATTTCCTTCCTTCTACTGATTTGGGGGTTCTTCATTTGTTCTTCTTTTTCTAATTCTTTAAGTTTGTGAGTTAGATTGTTTATTTGAGATTTTTCTTGTTTGTTGAGGTAGGCTGATAATGCTATAAACTTCCCTCTTAATACCACTTTTCTGCATCCAAAAATTTTTGGTATGTCATATATTCATTTTCATTTATCTTTATGTATCTTTTGATCTGTTATTCATTTGTTGACCCCATAGTTGTTTGCTAGCATTTTTTTTTTTTAATTTCCTTATATTTGTGGTTTCTCCAGTTTTCTACTTGTTGTTGATTTCCAATTTTATTCTATTGTGGTCAGAAAATATGGTTGGTATGATTTCAATCTTATGTTTATTGAAACTAGTTTTGTGTGCAAACATTTGATCTATCCTTGAAAAGTTTCCATGTGTATTTGAGAAGTATTTGTGTTCTGTCATTTTGGGATGGAATGTTCTACAAATATCAATTAATTTGATCTACTGTGTCATTTATGGCTATTTCCTTTTTGACTTTCTTTGTAGATGATCTATCCATTGCTGTAAGTACAGTATAAAAGTCCCCTACTATAATTGTATTTTTGTCAGTTTCTCCCTTTAGGTCTTTTAGTAATTGTTGTGTGTATTTTGATGCTCTCAGGTTGGGTACATATATATTAATAAGTATTATGTATTCTTGATGAATTGTGCCCTTTATCATTATAAAATGTTCATCTTTGTTACCTTTCTTTGTCTTGAAATCTATTTGTCTAATATACATATGGCTAAACCCACTTTTATGTGGATGCCATTTGCTTGGAGAATCATTTTACACTTGCTTCACTTTCAGCCTCTGTTTGGCTATGAAGCTGAGATGAGTCTCCTGAAGGCAACATATAGTTGGGACTTGTTTTTTAATCCATCTTGCTACGCTGCCTTTTCATGGGTGACTTCACTCCATTTACATTTAGGGTGATTACTGATATATGAGGACTTATTAAAACCATTTTATTTTTTGTTTTCTGGTTGCTCTGTGTCTCCATTCTTTCTTTTTACTGGTATGTATCTGCTATTTTAGTTTAGTAGTTTTCTATGATTTTTTTCTCCATTACCTCTTTTTTTTAATGTTTCGTGTTTCACTCAGGATTTTTGTTTTGGGTTACCATTAGATTTTTGTAAAATGCCTCATACATACAATAGTCCTTTTTCTTCTGATTGCACCTTATCTTCATTCACCTGTACAAGTTCAGTCCTTTTCCTCCTCCCCTCTTGTTTTTGCTGTCATAAATTATACCTATCTATATTGCATTCATTAACAAATTGCAGAAGTTATGGTTATTTTTTAAATGTTTCCCCCTTTAACCTTTAAGTTATAGTTAAGTGTTGAAAACCCTATTCTGAAGTAGACTCGCATTTTCTTGCTTCTGTTTCTCATCTTACTCAAAGTTTTTATATTTTTGAGTTTTGTTTCAAGTGGAAGAATTCCTTTCAAGTTTTCTTATAATACAGGTCTTGTGGTAGTAAATTCCCTCAGCTTTGGTTTGTCTGGAAAAAGCCTTTATTTCCCCTTTGTATCTAAAAGATATCTTTGCTGGATATATTATTCCTGGCTTATGGTTTCTTTCAATAATTTGAATGTTTCATTCCACTCTCTCCTGGCTTGTAAGATTTCTACTGATAAAACTGATGACAATTTAATGGGGTTTCCTTTGTAGGTTACAGTCTTGTTTTTTCCCTGGTTGCCAGGAGAATTATTTCTTTGTCATTATTTCTTGACAGTTTAAACATAATGTTTCTTGGAGTTCTCTTGATGTTGAGATAATAGGTGTTATCTTCTTGTATTCAAATGCCCAATTCTTTGCATCGGTTTAGGATGTTCGCATTGATTATTTCTTTGAAATAGGTTTTCTGTTCCCTTCTCCTTCTGGTATACCTATTGGTATATCTATTTTGACACTGTTCTTTCTACTGGAGTCAGATAGTTCTCAGAGTTCTTTCATTTTTTTAAACTTAGTCCTCTCTCTTCTTCCACCTGAGTCAGGTTTATTTCTTTGAGCTCACCAATTCTCTCTTCCAGGTGGGCTGCTCTATTTCCAGTGCTCTGTAATGCAGTCTTTATCTCATTTATTAAATTCTGCAGCTACAGAATTTCTGTTTGGTTCTATTTTTACAGTTTCAATCTGTTTGGTAAAGCACTCCTTTTGTTCATTAATTTTCTTCCTGAGCTTACTGAACTGCCTTTCTAAGTTTTCTTGTGTCTCATTTATTTGTTTTTTTTCGTAAATGCAATCGAATATTGAATTCTCTGTCACTTAAATCACAGTCTTCTATGTCTTTATGTTTGCTTTCTGGAGACTTCAGTTTCTTTCTGTGTTACCTTGTTACGTTTGTCATTCATGGTATTCTGTGGCTTGTTTCTCTGCCTGCTTATTTGAGGTAATGAACTCTTTTCTTTTTCAGATACTGTTTTTCTCTTAACAACTCAGCAGGTTGGTAAGTACAGGTCTTTTGTTTTCTCTTACCTATACTACTGGCACCTCCAAGATTTCAGTGAGGCAGTGTTGTTTCAGATGTACAAAATGCTCCTTTACTGCAGGGTGATGGGCATCCCCTCTGTGTCTGAGTTGTCTCTGTCACAGGGCACCACACCCGTGATGGGATGTGACAGGTGGTGGGGCTCCTGTTCCTGTCTCTTTGTAGCGGTTATCCTCCACACTGTGCTGAGGTATCTTCACTGCTTCTACCAGATTCCGCTGCAATGGGTAGATAAAAAGACGTGGGTGTGTGAGTCTGCATCTGGTGCACTGCTGTGCTGCATCTCCTCTATTGCCACTGGGTTTTTGCTGCAATGGGAATCAGCTTTCCAGGCAGGGATTTTGCTTCTGCCCCTCCTACCTTCTGGGCAACAGTGTGAGGGTCACAGCTTGACTCCTCCACTACTACCACGTCAGCTGGTGTCACAGCAGTCTCCATAGCACATTTGTGGCCACCATCTATGTCCTTCTCCCCACTCTGCCTCCCCTACTCATTCCAATATGCCCACCTGCAGATGCACTGAAATATGGATCTCTCAGATATGTTTGTGTGTTGAGCAAAGGATTCTTTGTTGAATTATAGTTGTCTGACTTGTAAATTTTAGAGATACAAAGGGGTTGTCTCATTCCACCATGATGTTCTAGCATAAGAATATTTTCTACACTATGACTATGAAAGACAGTCTCTTGAAGAGAGCAGACACATATGTGCAAATATAAATGTAACTATTGCTTAACTTATTGATGATGTGTTTAGGAACGCAAAGACCAAGTTGTATAAAAACATTGTCTCACAAGTTCTTTACTTTCACACCTTAAAACAATCCAGACACAAACTGCATACAGTTAACTAAGTAGACTATTTGTGACAATGATAAAAATTTTTAGGTTTTTTTTTGTGTTATGACACACATTAAATTTTCACCTATTTAAACTTACTAAGTCTGATTGTAGATGAAGTTCTTGCATTATATATCATTACCTTTATAAATCGAAGTTGGTGACATTTTCCAAAGACATTTACTTAAGATATTAATTGCATCATTCATTGGGAACTAATTTACATTAAAATTACTACATCCTGGTTATAGTAATTAACTACCACAGGCAGTTCAAAGTTTTGCTTAATGAATTAGATTCACAAACTGTAGTCTGCTACATTACACATAGGTTAAATGGTTTAATAATGTGATGCAGAAGACATGTTTGAAATTATTCACTAAAAGCTTTTCAACTTTTTGAATGGCACTGAAACTTATATTAATCCTTTCACTTTTTGCAAAAATATTTATGTATAATTATATTCGGTAGTTATTAATGATGAGACTGAGCTTTCAAAATCTCATTTACCCAATAACCTTTGACCCGTTTTTCAATTGTGACACTGTTTCCCAGAAATGAAATAATGTTCTAAAATCAGACTTTAAATAATGAATAGTGGCTATTTTATATACATACTTCAAGGTTGCCTTTAATAGTATATAGCTACTTTAATTTTATTGGTAAAAATCATATACCAAAGAGACCATTGTTCTATGCATTTTCCACTTAAAGTTATATTAGGGAGAATGGAGGTAGGCAAGAGTGGATCAATTGTGCTGAAGGCCAAATAATGGCAGTGTCTTTGACTCACAGCAAAGTCTGATATAGTCCCAGGTTTATGTGTATGGCAGATATACAAATATACACTAGGTCATACATACATAAATAAACTAGTTTTGCCCCCAGAAAATACTTGCCTTATGTATTCAGCAATTGACAACTTTTCTGTTCCCTTTCTTATTTCAGTCAAATATTCATTGCAGTTAGAAATTTTTCTTAATATATTTGAAGTTTAACAGTTATAGGTAGGTGTTTTCCGGTTTCATAAATGATGGAGTTTTTGTTTCTCATTTTTCTTTTTTGGTAATGGCTTTAAATAAGAAAAGAAAGAAGGAAAATCTTTACTAGACAAACTGTATATATTGCTAAATTACTGTCAACAGTGTAAAAATAGGGCTATAATTGAAAGTTACTGAGCAGCAGTATGTTAGTAAAGTATATTGTCAAAGAAAAAAAATGCATCAGACAAAGACTTTATTCAAGATTCTTACAATAGAGGTCCCAGAATGCAGTCTCAACCCAACTCCACTGGTAGGAGGGGTTACAAAAGCTGGGGTGAACTAGTGAACAAGTATTGGAGGACATTTGGGAGGAAGCTAAGGGATAATGTGAAGCACATTGAGTTAGTCCCAACTTTCCAAATGTTTTTTCTTTTTTTTTTTTTTTTCACCTCTGGGATTAGGCCATCTGTGTTGACTAATTGGTACCCGAGGAAGTTAGATTCCTACCCTCCCAACAGAAACTGGGAGATAAAGGAGCTATCTTCCTTCATGATTATATTTTAAAATGATAACTTCTAGGTCTTTGAGAAAGACAATCCTGACTTATAAAATTGGCAAGGAGCTTTAAAAAGATGTAACTAGATCTCAAATGGGCAAAGAAAATGTTTA
Organism: Rhinolophus hipposideros; assembly: GCF_964194185.1. Classification (NCBI taxonomy): domain Eukaryota; kingdom Metazoa; phylum Chordata; class Mammalia; order Chiroptera; family Rhinolophidae; genus Rhinolophus; species Rhinolophus hipposideros. Next base: position 24,500,643 of record NC_138051.1, on the reverse strand, counting down.
TAATTACAAGTTTCTAAAGAAAATACCCTAAAAAGAGGGATTTCAGGGCCTAGAGTCAGGAAGAAGGCTGCATAAAGTTCAAATTTATGGAAACATTAAGGCTGTCAGGGTCAACATGATAATCAAGATTGAGTTATAGTGATTCTCAAAAAAAAAAGTTTTGTGCATGGTTAGTTTTTTAAAAAAAATCACTGTGCTAAGATCTTATTGCTGTTTGCAAGTATCCATTGTTATAAATTGCTAGTTTTAATAAAACTAACACTTCTTGAACAAGGATTTATTTTCACACTATGTAATGCAATTTGAAAACAAGTTCCAAACCTAACTTTTTAGTATAGGGAGAAAGATTTCAGTTTTCACTTCCAAATCAAGGAGGGAAATTATTAAATAAATAACATTTCTATTTTTTCACTTTCTGTTTGGTCAAATTGAAATAAAATCTTAACACAGCAGATTCTCAAATAATGTCATTTTGTTCAACATTATTTCATTAATGTTAATGAGATATTGTAGGAATTTAACATTCATTTATATCAATGAGCCTATGTTAAATTAGATTTTATGTCATTTCACCACATTTCCAATAACCTATCGACAATGTTAAACGAGGGCTTTCTGTGCCATACATGGGTATTCTATGTTCTATGCTGAGTTAGTCAGGACACACAAATTATTCTGCAGTAACAGAACAAAACATTTATTTTGTAACTCTAAAAAACTAAAAATAATTTCTTACTCATCTTACATGTCCATTAAATGTTGGCTGGGGCTCTAACCTCTGTCATCCTCACCCCCAAGATCAAAGTTGATGGATTGACCTGGAACACTATAAAACAGAAAATGAAAAATAGGAAGGGGGAAAAATGGCGGCATGAGGTGAGCCTCTGTAGCGCTTCCCTGGAATTTACAACGAATCGGACAACAATAACTCCACAAAGGACTCCCTGCACAGCAGACAGGCAAGACTAAGAGGCCCACTGCTGAATTCACCTCCAGGTGGGTGAAACGCGCGAGCTGGGAGGAGGGAGAGGAGAAGTGCGGAGATGGAGCGGCGGGGACGCAGGACGCAGAACTAGCTCAGTGCTCCGTGCTCACTGCATTCCAGAACTACCGCAGCTGCAGCTGCGGGAGAGGGAAACACTTGGACTGCTAGGGCTCCGCTTACGGCCCACAGGGCTGAGGGGGCAGCATACAAAATGGGTGAACCCAACGCTCGCTCACAGCAGATCTCCGAGCAAACACTGAGGATAGAGGGCTGAAATTGGTGGTTTAAGCCCTCATGCTGAGCAGAGAACAGAAGCCTTAGGCACGGAGACTAGCCGCCCCCTCCCTACCCTCCCAGAGCTCGCCCCGCCCACACCTGCCCGGTGCTAGAAGCTATAAAGTAGCAGTGTCGGATCAAAGGACAGAATATTTGCTGCTCTGAGAACTGTGGACCGCAGACACAGATTCGCAGCTCAACTAGTTTGGGCAAAGGGGAGGGAGCTGTGGAAGCAGGACTGGCTTTGGTGGTGGTCGCCACCATTGCTCTGGGCCACCTCTCACAACTCACCTCGCCCCTGGGCCCACCTATCTGGGTGGATCCCTGCAGGAGTAAACAGAACTGCTCAAACAAAGAGGCTCTGAATCTGGTGCAGAAAGAGCTTTGGAACTCCAAAAGCTCTTCGCATACTTATCAACCTGTTGCAGAAGCCACTCCTGTAGATGTCTAGGAAGAGAAATAGTAAATCAGTGATTGCCATGAATAACCAAGGCAACAAGATAGCTCAGGAAGAAAGTGAAAAGTCTCCAGGAAAGGAACTTAGAGATATGGAAATATGTGATTTAAATGACAAAGAATTCAAGATTACAATTCTTAAAAACCTGAACGAGATGCAAGAAAACACAGAAAGGCAGTTTAATGAACTCAGAAATACAATCAAAGAACACCATGAACATTTTACAAAAGAGATTGAAATTTTGAAAAAGAACCAAATAGAATTTCTGGAGATTAAGAACTCAATAGAAGAAATTACAATAAAATATCCAGTTTAGGTAGTAGAGTTGACCAGATGGAGGAAAGAATCAGTGACATCGAAGATAGGAACCTGGAATTTACACAGAGGGAAAAAGAAAGAGACTTGAGACTTAAAAGAAATGAAAGAACTCTACCAGAACTTTCTGATTCCATCAGAAAGAGCAATATAAGAATAATGGGCATACCAGAAGGAGAAGAAAGAGGGAAGGGAACAGAGAATATATTCAAACAAACCGTCGATGAGAACTTCCCAAACTTGTGGAAAGAACTGGATCCTCGAATCCAAGAAGCAAATAGAACACCTAATTACCTCAATCCCAACAGGCCTTCACCAAGGCACATTGTATTGAAGCTGTCTACAATCAATGACAAAGAAAGAATCCTCAAGGCAGCCAGGGAAAAGAAGACGGTAACTTACAAAGGAAAGCCCATTAGATTATCATTAGATTTTTCAGCAGAAACTCTACAAGCTAGGAGGGAATGGAACCAAATATTCAAACTATTGAAAGAGAGAAATTATGAGCCAAGAATAATATATCCAGCAAAGATCTCCTTTAGATATGAAGGAGGAATAAAGACCTTTCCAAACATACAGAAGCTGAGGGAATTTTCTAATACACGACCTGCACTACAAGAAATACTGAAGGAGGCTATTAGACCACCATCAACGGGGACAACTTGTGGGAACCGAAACATAAAAAGGGGGAGCATAAAGGCCTGAACTGGAATATGGGAATAGAGAAAGTAAGCATACTGAAGAAACTGGAATACTCTAAATATCAAATTTTCTTTTACATAAACTCAAGGGTAACCACTCAAAAATCATCCAGAACTGAAATATGTACTGTAATAAAAGAAGAAACAGAGGGAAACATCATAGAATACCGCCACACAGAAATAATAGACAACAACAAAAAGGCAAAGAAACAATGGAGACACAGCCTTACCAGAAAACTAAAGATAGAATGACAGGAAATCCTCACATATCAATAATCACCCTAAATGTAAATGGACTGAACTCACCAATAAAGAGACACAGAGTAGCAGATTGGATCAAAAAACTAAACCCAACCATATGCTGTCTACAAGAGACACATCTCAGCTACAAGGACAAGCATAAAGTCAAAGTGAAAGGGTGGAAATTGACACTCCAAGCAAATGGTAACCAGAGAAAATCAGGTATAGCCATAATGATTTCCAATGAAACAGACTTCAGGGTGAAAAAGATAACAAGAGACAAAGATGGACATTTCATAATGGTAAAGGGGACTATACAACAAGAAGACATAACAGTCATCAATATTTATGCCCCCAATCAGGGAGCACCGAAATATACCAAGCAACTATTAACAGAACTAAAGGGAGAAATTGACCAAAACACAATTATACGGGGACTTAAATACATTATTGATAGCTATGGATAGATCATCCAAACAAAAGATAAATAACGAAATAGCAGCCCTAAATGACATATTAGATGGAATGGACGTAATTGCCATATATAGAGCACTTCATCCTAAAACATCAGACTATACATTCTTTTCTAGTGTACATAGGACATTCTCCATGATAGACCATATATTGGGACACAAAATCAGCCTCAGCAAATTTCAGAAGATTGAAATCATACCAAGCATATTCTCTGATCACAAAGCTTTGAAATTGGATTTCAACTGCAAAAAGAAAGCAGGAAAAAACACAAATACATGGAGATTAAACAACATACTTTTAAAGAACGACTGGGTTAAAGAAGAAATTAGAGGAGAGCTCAAAAGATACATAGAAACAAATGACAATGAAAATACATCCTACCAAAATTTTTGGGATGCCACGAAAGCAGTTTTAAGAGGGAAATTTATATCATCACAGGCCTACCTCAAGAAACAAGAAAAATCCCAAATAAATAACCTCATGTTACACCTTAAAGAACTAGAAAAACAAGAACAAGCGAAACCCAAGGTCAGCAGAAGAAAGGAAATAACAAAAATCAGAGCAGAACTAAATGAAATAGAGAACAAAAAGACAATAGAAAAAAATTAATGTGACAAAGAGCTGGTTCTTTGAAAAGATTAACAAAATTGACAAACCGTTGGCTAGACTAACTAAGATAAAAGGAGAGAAGACACTAATTAACAAAATCAGAAATGAAAAAGGGGAAGTTATCACGGACACCACAGAAATACAAAGGATTATCCAAGAATACTATGAAGGACTATATGCCACCAAATTTAATAACTTAGAAGAAATGGACAAGTTCTTAGAAACATATAGCCTTCCAAGGCTGAATCATGAAGAACTGGAAAATCTTAACAGGCCGATCACCAGTAACGAAATTGAATCAGTCATCAAAAACCTTCCCAAAATCAAAAGTCCTGGACCAGATGGCTTCACCAGTGAATTCTACCAAACCTTCAAAGAGGATCTAATACCAATCCTGCTCAAACTCTTCCAAAAAATTGAAGAAGAGTCAGTACTCCCTAACTCATTTTATGAGGCCAACATTACCCTGATACCAAAACCTGGTAAGGACAACACAAAAAAAGAAAACTACAGACCTATATCTCTGATGAATACAGATGCTAAAATCCTAAACAAAATTCTAGCAAATTGAATACAACAATGTATTAAAAAGATTATTCATCACGACCAAGTGGGGTTCATCCCAGGAGCACAAGGATGGTTCAACATTCACAAATCCATCAATGTGATACATCACATAAACAAAATAAAGGACAAAAATTATATGATTCTATCAATTGATGCAGAAAAAGCATTTGATAAGATACAACATCCATTTATGATTAAAACACTTACTAAAATTGGTATAGAAGGAAAATACCTCAACATAATAAAGGCCATATACGACAAGCCCTCAGCTAATCTCATAATTAATGGTGAAAAGCTGAAGCCCTTTGCTCTACGTTCAGGAACACGACAAGGTTGTCCCCTATCACCTCTGCTTTTCAACATAGTGTTGGAAGTCCTCGCCAGAGCTATTAGGCAAGAGAAAGAAATAAAAGGCATCCAAATTGGGAATGAAGAAGTTAAATTGTCACTCTTTGCAGATGCCAGGATGCTATATATAGAAAACCATAAAGACTCCACCAAAAAGCTAATAGAAACAATCAATGAACAGGGTAAAGTTGCTGGCTACAAAATCAACGTACAAAAGTCCATTGCTTTCCTATATATCAACAATGAAATCTCAGAAAAAGAGATAGAAAAAACAATTCCTTTTGCAATTGCAGCAAAAAGAATAAAATACCTAGGAATAAACTTAACCAAGGATGTGAAGGATTTATATGCTGAAAACTATAAGACATTTTTGAAAGAAATTGAAGAAGACACAAAGAAATGGAAAGACATTCCGTGCTCATGGATTGGAAGAATCAACATAGTTAAAACGGCCATATTATCCAAAGCCATATACAGATTTAATGCAATCCCCATCAAAATCCCAATGGCATTTTTTAAAGAAATAGAACAAAAAATCATCAGATTTGTTTGGAACCACAAAAGACCCCGAATAATCAAAGCAATATTAAAAAAAAAGAACAATACTGGAGGTATCACATTCCCTGATTTTTGTTTGTACTACAGGGCTACAGTAATCAAAACAGCTTGGCATTGGTGGAAAAACAGACACATAGACCAATGGAATAGAATTGAGAACCCAGAAATAAAACCACATAAATATGGACAGATAATTTTTGACAAAGAAGCTAAAAACATACAATGGAGGAAAGACAGCCTCTTCAATAAATGGTGCTGGCAGAATTGGATAGTTACGTGCAAAAGAATGAAACTGGACTGCTATCTGTCACCATGTACCAAAATTAATTCAAAATGGATCAAAGACTTAAGTATAAGACCTGACACAATAAACTGCATTGAAGAAAACATAGGTACTAAACTTATGGACCTTGGGTTCAAAGAGCATTTTATGAATTTGACTCCAAAGGCAGTGGAAGTGAAAACTAAAATAAACGAATGGGATTATATGAAACTGAAAAGCTTCTGCACAGCAAAAGAAAATATTGACAAAATAATGAGGCAACCAACTGAATGGGAGAAGATTTTCGCAAACGGTGCCTCTGATAAGGGGCTAATATCCGAAATATACAAGGAACTCATGAAACTCAACAACAAGAAAAACAACTCAATTGAAAAATGGACAGAGGACCTGAAGAGACATTTCTCCAAAGAGGATATACAAATGGCAAATAGACATATGAAAAAATGCTGAACATCGCTAATCATCAGAGAAATGCAAATGAAAACCACAATGAGATATCACCTCACCCCAGTCAGAATGGCTTTCATCAAGACAAATAGTAACAAGTGTTGGAGAGGCTGTGGAGAAAAAGGAACTCTCATACACTGTTGGTGGGAATGCAGACTGGTGCAGCCGCTATGGAAGGCAGTGTGGAGGTGCCTCAAGAAATTACGAATAGAATTACCATATGACCCAGCAATCGCTCTCCTGGGTATCTACTCAAAAAATCTGAAAGCATTTCTCTATAGAGACACGTGTACGCCAATGTTCATTGCAGCTTTGTTTACGGTGGCCAAGACATGGAAACAACCAAAATGTCCTTCGATAGATGAATGGATAAAGAAGTTGTGGTACATATACACAATGGAATACTATTCGGCGTTCGGAAAGATGATATAGGAGCATTTGTGACAACATGGATGGAACTTGAGAGTATAATGCTAAGTGAAATAAGTCAGACAGAAAAAGCAGAGAACCCTATGATTTCACTGATATGTGGTATATAAACCAAAAACAACAAAAGAACAAGACAAACAAATGAGAAAAAAAAACTCATAGACACAGACAGTAATTTAGTGGTTACCAGAGGGTAAGGGGGTGGGGGGTGGGTGATGAGGGTAAGGGGGATCAAATATACGGTGATGGAAGGAGAACTGACTCTGGGTGGTGAACACACAATGGGATTTATAGATGATATAATACAGAATTGTACACCTGAAATCTATGTAAATTTACTAACAATTGTCACACCAATAAATCTAATTAATTTAAAAAAGAAAAGGAAAACATATAAAATTGCTTATTGAATCTTTAAACATCTGGTTGAATATCACTTTCATTCATATTTCATTGATTGAAGCCACCCACAGTGTGTAACTTCAAAGGATGAGGTCCCATTTAGTGCCTGGAAAGTAGAGAGAGTGAAATATTTGTTATAGAGCATTAATGACTATCACAGTACACCCATTGATCACTAAATATTTTCATCACGCTATAATGCAAACATATGGAAAGATGGACCTTCTCACTTTTAGGTTCTTCATGATGATGGGATTTTGAATTGGACATTAAGGAGATATAATGTATGCCATTTCCTCAAGGAAACATTAAAATCCTCTTACCCCTGATTCACAATGAATTTGCCTTGAGTTGACATATGTTAAGCATGCAACATGAATATACCTATTAATGGAATATACCTATTTAAAGAAATAAACTAATAGGGTATGGGTGTCATTTGTTACTGTGGCTAAATCTAGGCCATTCAGACTAGTACATTTGCTTGTAACTTAGTTCAGTAAAAATATAGAAATATTTATTCTTTATAAATCTGTCTTTTATAGTCTTCTCAATCTGTTAATCTTGCTTGCTATTCTTTGTTCATTTATTTAACTACTTGAGGAAGGACCAAGCAGTGATGAGAACAAAAGTTTATGCATAATGATTTTTCCATAAAGATTCCCCCCATGTTCAAATATTTACAATATTTGGTTTCGTCAAACTTCTCTCCAGGGAAGAGAGAAGTTCTCCCCAGGAAACTAGGTGAGACTAAGCTAACCAGACTATAAGCAAAACAGAGGGCAGTCATATTTCGCACTAGTCTTATGAATGATGATTTTTCTAGCCAAAACCTGACATTACCAACTTCGGTCTTTTTTCCTGGTGAACATTTATCTCTAGGTCTTCAAAGAATGAAACACTTGAATAAAAAATTATACAGTATTCTGAAAAAATTATACAGTATTCTGGACAAGATGGCAGAGTAGGTAAATGCTGTACTTATCTCCTCATATTAAAATTATAACTAAATTATAGAACAATAACCCTTGAGAACCACCTAAAGACTAGCTGAACAGAAATCCTATAACTAAGGATATAAAGAAGCCACAATGATACTGGTAGGAGGAGTCCCCATAACATCTGGCTGTGAAAAACAGTGGGGATTGCATCCAGTGAGACAAGGGGCTGCTGGAGTCCAGGCATTCTTCTTGAGGGGCCTAAACATGTACTCCCTCACTCACAAACTCACTTGTTGTGTGATCCAGTGCAGGGGAAGAAGCTCAAAAGCACAAAGGACACACAGGGAGAAACTGAATTGACTAGCTTCAGGGAGGGGAGAGAAGTGCCGGCAAGCATCATTGCTCTTTTGTTGAGTACTCCTCTCAGCCAGTCTGATGAAGGCAGGTACCAAATATGAGCTTTCCATTAATTGGGCTAACACTGTTTGCCCTACCCTACTCCCCAACCAAACCACTTCCACTGGCTTTTTCACATGAGCAGTCTGCCTTGGCTCATACTGTGGACTTCCCTAAAATCTCTCAAAGCTCCACAAACCCCAAACAAGTAGTAGTTGGCCTTGGTGCCCTGTACCTCTTGCTCAGTAGCCCCAAGCCCAGCACAGTGACCACTCTCTGCTTGAATTATAATTCTTATCAGGTATCCCCAAGTCTAACATAAGCTTCAGCCAGTGTTGGCTTGGAATATAGTTTTAACTAAGTAGCTAAAAGCCTGGCACAGTGACAACTGGCCTCAGCTAACATTATGGTAACCACAAGAGGGTCCCAAGCTCAGCACTAGTGGCAGCCGGGCTCAATTTCCAGAATAACCTCTCTGAAGTGCCTCTACGCCCATCAGAAGTGTTAAACAACCACAGATCACTTGGTTACTCCCAGCAGGTAGCACCAACGCAGGAACAAATAATAACTGACTTTGACCTGCACTGGAGACCCTCCCAAAAGCCTCCAGAGCCAACAAACCCAGTGGCTGTCTTCAGACCCACCAGAGAACCACCCAACCAGCTCCACAAATAACACACCCAAAGGGTGGACTTGGCTGACAAAAGAGCCCTGCTAAAGCAACTCCCACTCCTTGGGGTTACCTCCCACAAAATAGCTTACCCACTGTAGTCACCACCAGCCCTCATAGTGAGTGAGCCTAAGGATTAATCTCACCCACCTATGTGCCAACAGCAATCAAGGCTCAAAGATAACAGGTCGGCACATACAACACACACAAGGGACACCCTTAAAGCACCTGACTCAGTTGACAATGGAGACAGTACCACCGCACCCCATAGGACATCTCCCATCCAAGTATTAACCAGGCCCGATACTGCTTAGCTTCCGAGATCAGAAGAAATCGGGCACGTTCAGGGTGGTATGGCCGTAGAGGACATCTAATACATAAAGACACTATGTCAAGACTGGAGACATATTCAATCTCTGTAATATATAGAAATAGGGAGTCAGCCAAAATGAGGAAACAAGAAACAAGTTCCAACTGAAAGAAGCATTGCCACTTCTTTCAGTTAGGATTATCAGAAATACTATGAACAATTAATTATAGACCAATAAATTGTATAACCTGGAAGAAATTGAGCAATTCCAAACATACATTCTTCCAAGGATGAATCATGAAGAAATAGAAAATCTGAACAGACAGGTAACTTCTAATGAAACCAAATCAGTAATCAAAATACTTTCAATAAAGAAAAACCCTGGATTGGTTGGTTTCACAGGTGAATTTTAACAAATATTCAAAAAGTAATAACTAACCTTAAACTCTTCCAAAACTTGGAGAGAAATTTTCCAAACTCATTTTATGAAGCCAGAATTATTGTGATACCAAAAGAAGATAAAGACAACACACACACACACACACAAGGAAATTACAGGTGAATATCCCTGATGAATACAGATGCAAAACTCCTCAACAAAATATTAGCAAACTGAATTCAACAACACACTGAAAAGGTCATACACCACGATCAAGTAGGATTTATTTCCAATATATAAAATTGGTTCAATGTCTACAAATCAATTGATGTGATACACCACATAAATGAAATGAGAACAAAAATCATATGGTCATATCAATAAATGCAGAAAAGTCATGACATAATTCCAACATCTACTTATGACAAAAACTATCACCAAAGTGTGTATAGAGGGAACACACCTCAACATAATAAATGCCATATTGACAAAACCACAAATAGCATCATTTTAAATGATAAAAACTAAAAAGCATTTTCTTTAAGATCAGGAATAAGACAGGGTTGTCCATTTTCACCAATTTTAGTCAACATAATATTGGAAGTCCTAGCCACAGCAATCAGACAAGAAAAAGAAATAAAAGGTATCTGAAGTGGAAAGGAAGAAGTAAAACTGTCACTATTTTCAGATGACATGATACTATATACAGAGATGACCAAAGATTCCACCAAAAAACTATTAGAATTGACAAGTGAATTCAGTAAAGTAGTAAGATACAAAATTAATATTCAGAAGTAAGTTGCATTTTTATACACCAATAATAAGCTGTCAGAAAGAGAAATTAGGAAAGCAATCCTATTTATAATTGCATGAAAAATAATAAAATATCAGGAATAAATTTAACCAAGGAGGTAAAAGTCCTGTGCTTGGAAAATTATAAGACATTGAAGACAGAAATGGAAAAAGATAAAAATAAATGGAAGGATATACCATTCTCATGGATTGGAAGGAATAATATCATTAAAATGATTATACTACCTAAAGCAATCTACAGATTCAATGAAATCCCTATCAATGAGATTTTTCACAGAACTAGTACAAGGAATCCTAAAATGTATATAGAACCACAAAAGATCCTGTATAGCTAAAGCAGTCTTGAGAAAGAACAGAGTTGGAGGTATCATACTGCCTGATATCTAACTATAGTACAAGGCTATAGTAATCAAAACAGCATGGTACTAGCATAAAAACAGACATGTAGATCAATGGAACAGAATAGACAACCCAAAAATAAACTCACTTCTATATGGTCAATCAATTTATGACAAAGGAGGCAAGAATAAAGATAAAGCCAGTCTCTCCAACAAATGGTGTTGGGAAAACTGGACAGACACATGCAAAAGAATGAAACTGGATCACCTTACCACTTATACAAGAATAAACTCAAAATGGACTAAAGACTTAAATATAAGATACAAAACCATAAAACTCCTTGAAGAAAACATAGGGGGTAAATGCTTTGACATTAGTCTAAGCCATACTTTTTTGATATGTCTCATCAGGCTAGTGAAACAAAAGAAAACATAAACAAATGGAAATACATAAAACTAAGTTTTGCTCAGTGAAGGAAACCATCAACAAAACGAAAAGACAACCTACTGAATGGAAGAATATATTTGGCAATGATACATCCTATAAGGGTTTAATATTCAAAATATATAAAGAACTCATACAACTTAACATCAAAACAAACAAACAAAAAAATCCAATTTAAAAATGGGCAGAAGACCCAAATGGACATTTCTCCAAAGAAGAAATAGAGATGGCCAATACACATGAAAATACACTCAACATCACTAATCATCAGGGAAATGCAAATTAATTCCACAATGAAATCACCTCACACCTGTCAGAATGGCTATAATCAATAAATCAACAAACAACAAGTATTGATGAGGATGTGAAGAAAAGGGAACACTTGTGCACTGTTGGTGGGTTTGTAAATTCATGAAGCCACTATGGAAAACAGACAATACAGAGGCTCCTCAAAAACTGAAAATATAGTTACCATGTTTCAGTAATTCCATTTCTGGGTATTTATCCATGGAAACCAAACCAGTAATACTAAAAGACACATGCTCCCCTATGTTCATTGTAGATGTGAAAGCAACCTAGATGGCCATCAATAAAGAAGTGGATAAAGAAAAAGTGGTACACATATAAAATAGAATATTATTAGCCATAAAATATTCATACAGAGAACAAAGGGATCATCTCCAGATGGGGTGGGGGGGTTGGGAGGATGGGTGAAAAAGAAGAAAGGATTAAGAAACACAAATAGCCAGTTATAAAAATACTGACAGGTACGTAAAATACACATAGGGAATATAGTCAACAACAGTGTAATAACTATGTGTTATGTCAGATGGATACTAGGCTTAAGGGATGATCACTTCATAAGTTTTATAAATGTCTAATAATTTCATTTTACACCTGAAACTAATATATTATTGCATATGAACTGTAATGGGAAAAAATATTTAAAAAACTGAAAAATTATATAACCTTCTTGCCTATAATGGTAGAAGCAGTGGTGGTTTGACCCAACATTTAATGTAAAAATAACTAGAAAAAAGAGGAAAAAAAAATTTTAATATGTTTGAAGGGAAATGAGAGATACCAATTAGGTGAGGAATTCTGTGGGGTGATCTAGAAGAGAATGTAGTCCAAGGAGAGAAGCCTGGTTTTTGATTCCACTTTTACCCAATGCCAGTTTATAAAGTGCTGCTTAGAGACTGAGAAACTGAATAGACCTTTCTTCTGGCTCATGCTGATAAAGAAGCAAAAGGGACCCATTCTAAGGGGAAAAGTGAGTTATAGAACTCCTAGATAACAGCTTCATCCTAGAAGTTAAGGGTAAAAAAAAAGGGGGAGGAATACCTATTTATTTACAGTTTGAAACCCTAGAAAGGCTATAGCAGAGGAGCAAGGTAGGAGAAAAAATAGACAAGCCTCCAAGGGGAAAAAAATCTAACTTTAAATTAAGTCACCTGTGATTGGATTAGGCAACATAAAATAGCTCTTTCCTTGGCTAATGCAATTCAAAAGTTAAGAAATTGTTTTGGAAGAAACTAACATTGATTCAAAGCATCAAATTATCTATGTTTTTATATGCAATGTTAGTTGAATCAAAAATTTAGCAATTTTTGGCAGATTTGGAGAAAAGAATCTGTGGCATACTGAAAAAAGGGAGGTGAACAACAGAAATACATGCACAGAAAATCTAAGTATACTAGAAATTGACTTTAATAGAAATTGGTTACAATTACATATATGAAATGAATATATGTTATGTAAGGTTATGTAAATATTACATTGGATATTTTAGATATGCTTTGGATATATTAGAAATTAAAATCGCCATGTTTAATATGCCTGAAAACTTATAAAGCAAGATGGCAAATTTTGGCAGATCACAGGGAACCATAAGAAAAATGACAGGAAATAAAGACAGACAATATTTGAAGCGACAATGACTTTTTTTTTTTTTTGAAACTGAAAAAAATTAGCCATGGATTAAAGCATTATGAACCCCATGCAGGATAAATACAAAAAAATAGATATGTGTAGGTGCATCATAGTTAAACTGGGATAACAAAGTATGCAAAGACATTCTTAGAATTATTTAGATAAAAGATATATTACATCCAATTGTAGACTGGCTGACAAAAATAGACTGGCTGAAGGAAAATTTATTATCTGGAACAGGGTTTGTACAAAAAATTACATTAGAAATTAGACATAGTGACGTGTTAAAACGTCACCTCCAAGTTTGGGAATAAGAGAAGAATGCTAGCTGACACCACTTCTATTCATCGTTGCATTTGAGGTCATAATCAGGTACTAAGGAAAACATTTGTTTATTGCATAGTGATTTGAAAGAAACAATAAACCTGTCAGTATTTGCAGACCAATAAGATTATTATTAGAAAACCTAAATGAATATACAAGACTCTTCTACATGCTGCCTACAAGAAACTCATTTCAGATATAAGGACACACACAAGCTGAATGTGAATGAATGGAAAAAGGCGTTTCATGCAAATGGAAACCAAAAGTAAATTAGGGTACCTATGCTTATATCTGACAAAATAAACATTAAAACGATTGAATAAGAGACAAAAAAGGGCATTATATAATGAAATCCAGCAAGAAAATATAAAATTTTACAATGCTTATGCACCCTAGATAGGAACAGCTAAATATATACAGCAAATATGAACAGACCTAAAGTAAGAAACAGCAATATAATAATAGTAGGGAAGTTTAATAATCCACTTACATCAATGGATATATCCTCCAGACAGAAAGTAAAGAAGGAAACATTGACCTTAAATGACACATTACATCAGATAGATGTCACAGATAAATACAGAACATTCCTCCCAAAAAGCAACAGAATATACATTCTTCTCAAGTAAACGTTCTCTATCTAGGATAGATCATCCAGGCCACAATATGCATCTTAATAAAATTAAGAAGATTGAAATCATATCAAGCATCTTTTATTACCACAGTAGCATGAACTAGAAAATAGTTGCAAGAAAAAGAGCTGGAAAACTCACAAATATGTGGATATTAAATAACATGCCACTGAACAACCAATAGGACAGAGAAGCTCTCAAAGGAGAAATAAAAAAAAAAAAAATACCTTGAAACAAATGAAAACGAAAACACACACCGCAAAACTTATGGGACACAGCAAAAACAATTCTAAGAGAGAAGTTCATAGCAATAAATGCTGACCTCAAGAAAAGAAAAATCACAAATAACCTAACTTTATACTCCAAGGAGTAGGACACAAAAGAACAAAGAAAACCCAAAGTTAGTGGACAGAAGTAAATAACAAATATTAGCATGATGATAAATAAAATAGATACTAAAAAGACAATAGAAAAGATCAATGAAACTGAAAGCTGTTTCTTTGAAAAGATCAACATGACAAAATTTTAGCTAGACTCACCAAGAAAAGAAAGAGAAAGGACTCAAATAAAATCAGAAATGAAAGCAACGTGAAATTGATACCACAGAAATACAAAGGATTATGAGACTAGTTTGAATAATTATATGCCAACAAATTGGACAAACTGGAAGAAACGGCTACATAACCTACCAAAACTAAATGTTGAAGAAACAGAAAATCTGAACAGACAAGATTACTAATAAGAACATTCAATCAGTAATCAAAAACTTCCCAACAAAGTCCAGCCACACAGTTTTACTGGTAAAGTCTACCAAACATTTAAAGAAGAATTAATACCAATCCTTCTCAAACTCTTTCAAAAATTAAAAGAGGGGGAACACTTCCAAATTTATTTTACATGGTCAGCATTACCCTGATACCAGACAAAGATGCCATAAAAAAAGAAAATTATAGGCCATTATTCCTGACAAGCATTGATAAAAAAAACCCTTAACAAGATATTAGCAAACTTAATTCAATAATACAGTCAAGTGTTACATAATGATGTTTCAGTCAACAATGAATTTCATATATGGCAGTAATCCCATAAGATTATAAGAGCTGGAAAATTCCTATTGCATAGTGACTTCATTGCCATCATAGTGTTGTAGTATAAAACATTACCCAAATACCAGTGTGTTACCATTACCTATAGTACTCAGTACAGTAATATGCTGTACAGATTCATAGCCTGGGAGCTATAGGGGACAGAAGTCCCCACAAAATATGTCTCTTTGGCATAAGGATTATTTTAGGCTGGTTAATTAAAAAAAAAAAAAAAAGCAGATATGGGAGAAGCTCTGGAAACCAAGTAGAAGTTATCCTTTGTAAAAGACATTTATGTTTCTAAGGGCAGTCTTCATTTGTAAGGGTTTCTCCCTAACTGTACCAAGAAGGAGATGATCTTATCTCTAGAAACTCTTATCGATGCAGAAGGTAAAGACTTAAATCTACATAACAACCTTACCCTCATTTACTGTGCTTTTTCTGATAACCTACCATAACTGACTCCCTATATGCCCAACATCTTTTATTCTCAGCTGAAGATGGTATTTAAGGTGGTGGCATTAGCCATTTCGGGGAATTACTCAGTTTTCTTGGGTCTCTCCCATGTATACAGGAAGTATATGTGTTATTATATTTTTGTTTGTTTTTCATCTGTCAATCCGTCTTTAATATAGGGAATTCTTAGCCAAGAACCCAGAAAGATAGAGGGAAGATTATTTTTTCTTCCCCTACAGAGCAATAGGCTATGCCATCTAGGTTTGTGTAAGTACACTCTATGATGTTTGCATAAACACAAAATTAGCTAACAACACATTTCTCAGAATATATCCTCATCAAGTGATGCATGACTATACATTATTAAAAGAACCACATACCACAATCTAGTGGGATTTAACAAGGAATGCAAGGATGGTCCAACACCTGCAAATCAATACATACACAACACATGAACAAAATGAACAATAAAAACCATGTGGTTCATCTCATGATGCAGAGAAACCATTTGACAAAATTCAATATCCATTTATGATAAAAGCACTCATCAAAGTGGGTATAAAGGGAATGTACCTCAATATAATAAAGCCCATATGTGATAAGAACATTAAAAAATATATTAACCACATTCATCACTGGGTGGTAGAATTACAAGGCATTATTCTATCTATATCCGTATTTTATGAATGAAATGCTTTTATAATTATAAAAATAATTGCTTTATAATTGTATACAGTGTCTTCAAGATATCTCTTTTACCACATACACACAACTTGAATTGTTACTTTTAGGTTTTATAAGTTTTGACTTAATTGTGAGGAGACATTTATTTTTCTTATTTGTTTAGTTATATAGATATTTTGGGGGCCCTAAAGAAAAAGGATTTAAAAAAATCTTTCAGGCTAACAAGAACTCATTTCATTGGCTGACGAATAGCAGAATTTCAAAGGCTTTTCAATAGAAGCACAGAGTTGGCAGAGACTTTTGAGGTCATCCAGCTCAAATTCTACAATGCTGCAAAGAGACCAACCAGTATAGCAATATTCCAGGTATACTGACATCCATTCTCCAGATGCTTCCAATGACAGCTTGTTCATGATTATCTCAGAACACAAACTGCCAAAGATGGGCAGTTAAATTATTAGGAAGTTTCTCCGTATTCTGAAATGAAGTGTCCTCCCTTACTACAACCACCTGTGTATAATTGGTTTTCCAGAAGTCAGTTCTTCAAATTTTATTTAGACATTTAATACTTCTTTCCTACAATATTTTTAGTTTATATATCCTCATTTGAAGTGGCTTCAAAATCTTGGTCACCAATCTCAGAATGTATTTGTGCACTTGTCAATGTCTTCTGAAATGTGCTGCTCAGAACTGAAAACAGTACACCAGATGATGTGATTAGTACACAAAACAACAGAACTATTTCCCTCTTTATTCTGAACACTACATTTCTATTTTTAAAACCTAATAATGTGTTAGCTATCTTTTGACAGCCATGTCAACACTGTTGACTCTCATTGAAATCATGGTTATTAAACTTCTGACTCATTTACATACAGAAAGTGGTGAAATCCGACTTCAAGAAGGCAGAAATTTTAGGTTTTAGAAAAAAATGAGTAAAAATAATGTGGAAATTTCTCAGAAGCTGATCAGAGCACAGACTGTGAGTAACACTGACGATGTCACTTAAAAAAAGAATAAGAGGAAGAGTAACTTCAAACATGATAATAGGTACATCAGTAACTTTTCCCTGACATCATAGGAAGGAGGGTACATGTAGAGTCTGGATAACAATAAAAGCACATTTTCCTCTTTCGATTAGGATCACCATGCTATATCTTTATCAAAACCTTTGCTTTTAACCTGAGTTTTTAATTGATTTTTTTTACTTTTGATAGAAACCTGCTTATCCAATCTGAGAATATATTTTAATGGCTATATTTAGTTCACTAATATTTATAGTGTTTATTACAATAGTCAGATTAATATCTAACATCTAGTAATAGTTTTATATTTGTTGCATTTCTTTTTGTTTTCTTTTCAATGTTTCTTACACAGTTTTAATTAAGAGTTTAGTATGATTCAATAGTATCTGCTCTCTTAGCATGCCAATTATGCTTTTTAATGTTTTTTTCTGTTTTCTCCTGAGTTTACAATATGCATTTTACATTATTTAAATCCACCTTCAAATATACTTTATGACTTCACATATAGTGTACGTACTTTAAAAGAGTATCCCTTGTGACATTGCCATCATTCATTGCACTTATCCGTATAATACAATACAATATACATTGCAACAATTATTGATTTAAACAGTTATATTTAGATAAAATTAAGAAAAGGAAAAAATAAAAGATTTTATTTACCTTTATTTATTCTCTGACACTCTTCCTTTATGCATATCTATCCAAATTTCTGATTTGTATGATTTTCCTTCTACTTGATGTACTTTTTTCAACATTACTTACAGGGCAAACTGGTTAGTGATTAATTCCTCTAATTTTTGTTTTTAAGAGAAAGACTTTCTCTTTTATTTTTGCAAGATAATTTCACTATATACAGAATTCTATGTTTTGTTTTGTTCTGTTTTGTTTTTTACTTTCAACACTAAACATATCACTTTACTCTCTTCTTGCTTGCATGGTTTCTGAAGGGAAGTCTGATGTAAATCTTATTCTTGTTCTTTTATATTGTTTTGCCTTGGCTACCCTCAGGATTTCTTCTTTGTCTCTGGATTTCTGCAGTCTTAAAACGATATGTCTCAGTGGTGTGTGTGTGTGTGTGTGTGTGTGTGTGTGTGTGTGTGTGTGTGTGTGTTGTATTTATTCCAAGCTCTTTTCACATGTTGGAGGTGAAAGTGGAGGTCCACATGTACTATTAACTCAAATGCGAGTGGGAAGGATAAAAATAGTAAATATATAACATTTACTATGTGCTAGAAACTGATAGATTTAGATATATACATATATGTATATGTAAATAAATTCATTTAATCTTTACAATAACTCTATTAGACAGTTATTATCCCCATTTCACAAATATAGAAAATAAACCCTAGAAAGAGAGGTTTAACAACCTGTCCAAGACTACAAAGTTAAATAACTGGCAGAGACTGAATTCAAATATAGTCAATTTTTAGAAATTGTGCTGTATAATCACTATTTTATTGCCTATGCAACCAAATACACAAGTATTTTCTAATTCTATACCAGAACTAGAAACTATGACTGAATATACTATCCACAAGTAAGAAACTGAGGAATTTTTGGCACACTTGATGCCACTGAGATTACATTCAAACAGATGACGGCTTAATGCACAACCACACTTCCCTGAAAAAGCAGGATAGCTACAACATTAGAGAATCTGGTGGGAATTAGCTGACGTGCCATAACTAAGAGGGTTAAGTTTAGGCTACAATGCCTTGTGGAGACACACAATTCTCCTTGTCCCTGGAGATTGATAAGATTTAGATCCCACCAGAGGTCTAGGACCCCAGGTATAATTCTCCCACAAGGGTTATCCCAAACAGAGGGCGGCACATCCTGTGAAGCCTTGCTCTTCAGTGAGCACTCGCTCCAAACCCAGGAAACAGACTAAGACACTTCTGTGGTCTCAACTGCCTCTTCACCTCTTCTCAGGCTTCCAGATCTCAGTAACAATAAAGCAAAATTATTTTGGATTATTTTCCTTTTAGAGCCAAAGTATTCAAGCTACACAAATCTCCTGTTTAACTATATGCCAAATTAGATGAGCACAGCCTTCCTTCTCCAAGGAGTCGCTAATGGTGAAAAATCACTAGTTTCATGAGAAAATATGACAGGTAATAGAAGGTGAACTTTCTGAGTCAAGAACATCTTTCTAAAATATAACTATTGCAAGAATAAAAACACATTTTCTAAATGGCATAAAGTATTTTCTGTCCAGAATAAGTTTGAGCTTGTTGGGGCCCAGGGCAGGCTGCCCCAAGATATCCCACAAGGTCATATTGATTATTTTGAACTAAAATCACCTGAGCAGCAGCAAGAGCAGGAAGAGCACTCTGACACTTCTCTGTCCTCCTAAAAGGTAATAAATAAATCTCCATGATAGGTGCCCTCCCCACTCCTGAAGGACTGAGAGACAAACTTATCAAAAGAGTTATAAAATCCACAGTCAAAAAAGCCTGTATAAACAAACCTTGTTTAATCTACTACAAAGCCCAAACCTTGATTAGATTCCTCACTAACGAATACCCAAACCTGCTTAGATTCCTTTATAGCTTTCTATGTCCTGTCAGTTTCTCAGAAATGTGTTTCTTTGTCTAAAAAGTATATAAAGGTCCCTAGCTCAATCACTTCTTTGAGCCTCATTTTAATAATCTGGGCATCATATTGTGATTTTCTCATGAGCACATATTATAGTGTTTATTTTTCTATTAATCTAGTCTTGTGTCAATTTTATTATTATATGACTAGTCCAGCCAGAAGAACTAAACAAGGGTAGAGTGGGGGGATTCTCTCTTGCTCTCCAACAAGTTCATGTATTTGACACTCACATAAATGATCAATTAAGAGGACAAATCTTATAGTCCAGCAATAAATTGGAGAATATCATCCACATATGACATTTCAAGAAACTGGATATAAATTAAACCAGAGTGAGATATGGAACAATCAAGTGAAGAGAATAAGAAACCTGTCTGAAAATGAGTGTTGGGATGAAGGGTTAAAGGCAAGGACCCCACTAATGGTTTTTCATAGGATAGTATAGAGAAAAGTGCTGACTCAAATCAGAGTGGATGTCAAAATCTAGGTTTTTGAAATCCAGCTACTGCAAACCTGTGTGCCTTATGGACAGAGCCTTATCATCCCCAGAGGGATGTCTGCCCAGAATATATGTTTCTAAGTCTAACAGTTTTTCTGCTATTCCCTAAGATAATGACAGAGCCCTTGACCTACAGATCAGGGTGTGGGAAACTGGACAGTAAGGGAAGGCAGGGAGTGGGATGCAAATATTAGATCTGTTGGAATCTTTTGCATCTCAATCTTTAATAATTGTTTAAGCACACTGGTTTGAATTGATCCTGGACCTCATTCTACACTGTACTTACAATGTCTCACATACATAGTATAAACAACATTCTTGTTAATGTTTGGCCTTCCCATAAACATTCTGTTAAGGAAATTGTTGTCTGTCTAAAGAGGGAATATCACATTATTAATCTAGATTTCTAGAATAATCTTGGAAGACAAAATAACTTGGAAGTATTTTATCTGCCTATGTAGCCTTCTTTATCAGTACAGGCTACAAAATCCATAACTACAAAATTATTAGAAAATTGCCTATTTTTCTTGTGCCTAGGCAAGATTAAGATTCTTTGACAAAAATCCATTGTCAATGCCAAATTCTATGCAATCACAGATGCCTTCCTAATGAAGGAGCATGCTGACTCAGGAGTTTAAAGGGAGGGCCTAATATGTGATATTCAGAAATGTCCCTTTTTGAAAAGAACTTACCAAAATAAGTGGAAAAAATTTTCCCAAATTTCACATTTTCAGTGCTTCAAAAGGAAATTGCATGTACGTAAACAGAGAAGTATGGGGAAAAACTGAGAAAAGAGAAATAATCATAGATGAAAAATGTGATTGTAGAGGAAACAAACTCAATGGAGTTATGCCAACAATACTTAATGGAAACAGTGAAGACTGGCATGACAAATTATTTCAGAATTTAGAGAATAAAGATAAAAAAACTACTATGACCATGAAAATTCCATGTGCTTACCATTCCCTAAAGAAGAAACCATTCTCAATAAAAGATTCTATCCTTTCAAAAAATATAAACTTAAAAAGTTTTAAATAAAGTATTATAGAAAAAATAAAATTATAAATAACATAATATAATGCTAAATTTACATTAATAATGAAAAATAACAATCTCAACTAAATTCTCAGATTTTTCTGATATCATTGTGAAAATTTCATAACATAATGTGTCTAATTTATGTGTTCAAACATTTGGTACATAAGTCCTCACCAAATGAAAAATTATCTTATAATTATTATCCTTATTATAAAGAAGAATGTCAATTGCTACCTCAAGACACAGAAAATAGAAAATATTCACATGATAGCTACATCTATATCGATCTATATTATATCCATATCTATCTGACAAAAGGACTTATTTTCAGAATATATGAAGAATACCCACAAGTCAATAATGAAAAGCAAATACCAATTGAAACTAAGCTAGAAAACTGCTACAGATAGTTCACAAATCAAGGCCACATTATATGTGGCCAATAAGCAAGTAGAAAGTTACTAAATACCATTAACTATTAGAGAAATGTAAATTAGGATCATAAAGACATAAAACTGCATACACCCAAGAATGTCTACATTAAAAGAACTAACATCAACAATTTTTAGTAAGGATACGGAATAATCTCATATATTAATGGTAGGATAGTAAAAGAATGAGTACAATGACTTTGAAAAATTTTGTTTGTAATTTCTCACAAAATTAACCATGCATCTACTCTGTGACCACATAATTCTATTTCTTGGTATATTTCCAAGAGAAATAAAAATATATGACTACAAAAGAAACTTATAAAAGCATGTTCATAGCAGCTTAATTCACAACAGAAAAACCAAAACAACCCAATGTCCAACAAAAATAGATGAACATAATTTAATATTAGTACAATAGGATACTACTCAACAATAAAAGGACATGCACAATATGGATAAATTTCAAACACAAAATAAATAAAATCAAGGGCAAAATAATAGCAAACCCACAGTTGTAACAGAATCAGTAATGGAAATAACCACAGACTTGGAGAAGATTAAACGATTATAAATACTAA
This sequence comes from Rhinolophus hipposideros, assembly GCF_964194185.1. NCBI lineage: Eukaryota > Metazoa > Chordata > Mammalia > Chiroptera > Rhinolophidae > Rhinolophus > Rhinolophus hipposideros. The sequence continues at coordinate 24,477,969 of NC_138051.1, read as the reverse complement.
CTATCAATAAAATTTATTTGTAACATTTTCACTGTGTTATAAGTTCTAAGAAGTCAGGCATTGTCTCAACTTCACTCACCATTATATAATCAGTGCCTAATACAAAAATAAGTAGTCAATACATATCTATTGACTCTACAGACATGCCAATGAATAAATGAGTATCGTCTCACATTAATTGATTAAAGAGGGAAAAGCAACATACTCATCTTGATAGAGAAATACAAATGCAAACAATAATCATATATATTTATCAAATATCTAATTAGCAAAAATCAAAACATTGTTTAGGATTAGTTGTTTTCAACTTTGTAGGACACTAGCAATCTTAGGAGTTTAAATTGGTAGGGCCACTTTGGAGGGAGATACGGAAATATTAATGTCAAAGGTTAACCTATTTTTTCATAGCAAAATCATATTTTAATATATGTTCTCTAGAAAATACTCAAATATGGGCACAATAAGTATATATAAGAATGCCCCTGAAACATGACCAATAATAAACAAAAGAAGAAGAAATATTACTGATGACCACCAACATGTCCACTCACATGGACCTGGCTAAATAAATCACATGATATTCATTCTATGGATGCTATGTATGCAGTTCAACCGACTGAAAAATTCAGTGTGCTGACAGGAAGCTCTCCAAGATACATTAACCAAAGGGGGAAAAGTTGCACAACAATAGAAAGGTATTTACACAAACAATAAAATGAAATATGTATTTCTTTGGTAACATATGCATGTTTTAAAATACAGATTCCTGAAATGTATTACCCATAGACTGATGTCATACTACTTGCCCAGCTTTATTTAAAATGAGATGTATGTCTGATATGCATACTCAGACATAAACCTTTTTACCTTAGAGGCGTCACCGCTAAGGAAACAAAAGATTTAATTCGTGAAAGATTCTTCCAGACATTTTTTTTTAATTCTAAAAGTTGATATAATCTGTATTGTTCACTTTTTTCATATTGAATTTTGTTTGTAAATATCCTTTGCTTAAGAAAATGCTTTAAAATTATCTTTAGTTTACATAGCTTAGATACAAATTTTACAAGGGAGTAGCATTATAATGCTGTCAGATATGGAGAGGGAAAATATCTCTGGATGGGCAAGATTTTTGGCTTCCCAAGCTGTAAATACTAGTTTGTAATAATAATGGTGTCTGTTCATACACACATTTATTTCCGATAAAATTTTAATTGTATTTTAATACATTTTATTAAATGATTGGAATGGAGAAGTCTTCGTAATACATGTATATGGATATTAAAAGTTAATTGATTTATTTGAAAATTTTTATTCAGTTTCCTTATAGGAGTTTTTCTTTTCTATTTGGTCACATTAGATTGAAAATATTTTAATTAGCTGCAGATTTATAGTTCAGTTTGTATTACCAGTTGTACATGTATATGTTTAAAACTACGTATGTGAAATGCTGTACTTAACTGAGCAGTGTCCTATTGCTGAACATTGACTTAATCTTAGGATTTCAGGGATGCAAAAGTAAAGAATTAGGCAAACCTAAATAGTCAGAGACTGTTGAATACTTCAATTCATCTGCAGCTAACCCACCGATTGGGACACCCTATTTGTTGAGAAACGCTGTGCCAAGGATATCACATTTAATGGCTTTGGCAAGAAGAATGATTTTCATCAGCTGTAACAAACAAGTTCCTCATCTCCAACCCTACCATCTGTCCTCCTGGTTTCCACCCAGAACTCTAATATGGGCTCAGTTGAACAGGTTTCAGACTGCCTAAGGTCACTGCACAATCAACCTTAACAGATGGCATCACAGCAAACATCTAAACGGTAGCAGTGGCCAAATACAGAGGATAATCCTCATTGCTGAGGAAGAATGCCCTCAGCGCATGCCGCCCTGATGTTCTGATTCTACTAAACATTTCATGTGAAAATAAGCCTCCATAGTCTTTATATTAATAGCTTCAGTGGATCAGGCTTTGCAATAATTTGCCAGTGCATATTTTGTTTTTGCTTTTTACAATCTTAAACCTTGTTTTTGTATCTTCATCGTTCTGGTATAATTAGATAAAGGTAATACTCTTGGTAATATTAATACTCTTGATGCTATTAATGACCATCAGAATATTATAAATGTATTTAAAAGGAGAAATAGGCTAGGCATTAGGCATTCTTTTTTTTCCTTTATGATACCAGTGTGTACTGGAAAACAATACTGTTAGCTATCAAAATATTCATATATGGTTTAAGATAACAATAAGTAATGAATGATAAACATAACATCCTCTTCACTTTAAATTTAGTCCTACTTAAGTAACACCCATATACCCATATGCCCACTGACTGATATTTTCACTTGATTTCTCAACATCATTTCAAATTCAACAGCACAGGTTATTATTGTTGCTCTCAAATTAGCTTTAATCCCTAATTTCCATATTTCTGTTATGAGTAGTTTCATTCCATTATTTGCCTCGCTTTAATATTTGGAGACAAAGAATACAAGAATTTAAAGTTCATCCAGTCTTTTTTTTCTTTTTTCAATATTAACACCATTAGCCACATATCCCATCATGTTTCAAGAATTCTGGAAGTCAAGTTTATATCCTCCAAGTGGGAATTGGAGACATCTGTTCTGAAGAAGCACATTGACCTAAGAGAAAAATGTATAGATACTGAAATCCCCAATGAAAAGTGTCAGAGAGAATTTTCTATAATAAATACTTTAACCTCTGCCACACAAAATTCATTTCATACCTCTTGACCAAATCCATTTTCCTAAAATGCTATTTCCAACATAACATTTACCATTCTATATTTTTTGTGCTTGCTTACTTTGTCAGGCTCAATGTTCAGGTTTTAACAGTGTTTATATAACAGTTTGCATAGTGCTAGTCTTTCTCTATAGTATTGAAAAGAAATGTAATCTGGTCCATAACATTTTTACAAATAATTTCCCATAAATGTAATGTACCATTGTTGTATCTAACTGAATTTTTGTATCAATATTTATAGTTATTTCTCAGGGTTTTTTTTAAGTGTCAATAAATCTATTTAAGGATATAATATATAGGTATTTCTACTTTATTACCATAATAATGTGCTATTTTATAATTTCTGTCATATCTGTTATATATTCTTTCTCCTACTTTTGATTTTTCTTTGCTCTTATTTTTCTTTAGTTGTAGTTGTTGATAATGTCTACTCATTGCTTCAAAGAATAGGCTTATATGTATATAAGCCTATTGATTAACTTATTTTCTTTTCTACTCAACCATTCCAGAATATACTTTTGCTTATATGGAAGTTGTTTCTTCTAAAGGACAGTGCACATTAAGTTAATAAAAGTTAAAACATTAGAGAAATTAGAGAAAATGGCTTGCTTAATCTCTCAGAAATGACCACCACTAATTATTTGGTGTATAGTTTTTCAGTCTTTGTTTTGAGCACATATTTGCTCTTTAGTGTGTTATTTCTATGTAGGCAGAGAGAACAAGAAACAAAGGGAATCACTAACAGAAAAATGACATAAAAATATTACTTGCTTTACAAAGTGAAGAACCTACTTTACAACCTTTTATTTTCACTTAATAGCATATTAAGAATCTATTTAAATATATATCATATGATATATATCTTACCATGATAAAAGAAATCATCTCATAAATATTATAAGAAAGCACCATTTATTTTACCAGTCCATTTTTTTTGGACATTTCAGTTTTTTATATAGGTTCTCACTGTAACTAATATCCCACTAAAATGAACACCTTGATAGATATATTTTCTTTGCATACAATGGCAAATATATATTTAGGATAAATGCTTAAAAGTACATTTTCATCTAGCAACTGAACAGCTACAGGGTCAAAGACAAAATCAAAAGTGAAATAAAACAATACCTTGAGACAAATGAAAATGAAAATGAAAATACAACATACCAAAACTTATAATAAGCAGCAAGAACAGTCCTAAGTGGAGAGTTCAAAGTGATACATGCCTACTTTGAGAAACAAGAAAAATCTCAAATAAACAATCTCACAACTCCAGGAACTAGAAAAAGGAGAAAAAAATGAAGCCCAAGTTAGTAGAAGGGAGGAAATAACAAACAGAGTAGAAATAAATAAAATAGAGACTACCAAGACAGTAGAAAAGATCACTGAAACTAAGAGCAGGTTCTCTGAAAAGACCAACAAAATTGACAAAACCTTACCTAGACTTATCAAGAGAAAAGAGAAAGGACTCAAATAAATAAGAAATGATTAAAGTGAAATTATAACGCAGTCAATTTCATTGTTTGTCTTTATGTTTTGTAGTTTTAATGAGATGCTTAGAAAGATATATTCTATAACATTATATACATATTTGCTTATATTTTATTCTAATACTTTATTATTTTATTTTACTTTTCTGGGATTAATTTTGACCTGTGACTTAAACATTTTTTTAACTTAAATTTTCCTAAATGTTTTATTTTTTTCTCAAACACCAGTGAATAAGCCATTAATTTTCCACTAATTTGCACTAACATCTTAATTGTATACTATCTGTTTTTCTATGATGAATTAATTAGCTAATACCATCGACAAATGGGAGAATGATGTCATTATAATATAGGAGACTTACTGGTTCATTACATGAATTTTTCAATTTATTAATGTCCTGTGATATAAAGTAGTAGCAGCTGAATGTACCAACACAGCTAAAATATGTATGTCACAAAGGGATACCCATTAATTACATTGCACACTGATCCTAGTTACTTCCTTTTGTCTCAATTTGGCCATCACTCTGCTTTGTCAATTTAGTTCTTTTCTACTGTTGTATATTTTTTCTTATCTTCACATATTAGCAGACTTAAACCTTAAAACTTACAAATTCACTTTTACCCACTGGAGGCACTCATGTGAGATGTAGCATGATAAAGCGAAATGGAGGCCCTCATCTTATTTTTCTTGATGCTGGCCATCAAGGTTGTAGACATGTAAGAGTTGACAGGCAATCGCAGCAGTCACACTCAACATCCCTGTCCAGCCTCAGCAGCAATGCTCTTGAGAGATGGTTTTAATGGTAGTATGGGGGCTGTGGAAACTTTTGAGCTCAGGTTTGCAGCTATGAGGCAGTGTTCTCTGGTAATGTCCCATGACTTCCACTCTTTTCAACAATTTTGAAAGTACCAAATGCCTTATATTATTGTAGTTGTATTGCTTCAAATATCTAGAATGATAATTGTTTTCTGCATTGTCCATGAATTATGTACTATTCAATATGAGTCACTTTACTAAGACACTAAAAAAACAAAACAGAGAAGAAAAACCTTGGGTAAATTCGTAAAGTCCACAAGATAGAAAAACAAATGACATACTGGTTAACTATGAATAAAGAACTCCAGTTGACAATATAATCAGTGCTCTGGAGTGCACGGAAGATTGCTTATTATGATAACTGTAATGACAGTCACTGAGTAAGAGAACGTGATTCATTGAAAATGAAGGATTCCACTAGATAGTCAGAAAAAAAATCTCAAGTCACTGACAAAGGAACAAATAGCTAAGTGGCTAATGATATAGGTCATAAAATTTGGGTCCCTAACAAGCTTCAAGAAAAAAATCCCCAGCAATCTGCCTTTCATTATTAGAATTTCCTGAAGGGAGGGAGTAGGACTAGGATCCCCTGACATTCTTTGAATTTCTATTGTCCAAGCATAAGGAAGATAAAATGCATGCTTCAAATAGAACATGTATACTCCTTTCTAACATATTTATCATTTTTACCTGAAAAAAACATCAGTGACATTAATAGGGTATGTGGTTTGTGGAATAGACATTATGATCCATAAATCTTCTAAAGAGAAATACTTAGTAAACAAATGTAAATCCCCAAAGAAAAACATTCAAAAAATTAGGCAGCCAGTATTTTGAAGATGATTATTATCTTATTTCAGTAATGATTGTTGATTATGGTAATTGAGCATTTCAATAATTTCTTATATAGATAATTGGTAAGAGTAATTTAAATGTACTCCTATTTTAAATATTCTTAATTAGTAAAGCACATTTAAATAAATTACCATATCATTGAAGGTCACACATAAGTATGGTTCACCAAAATTCTATAAAGTTATAGCAAACTATGTACTGTGAAAGTTATCTTTAAGAGTAGCTCAGCAAAATATAACTCAGACATTTGAGGAATTAAACAATTTTCATAATAGAGTATATTTCTTAGTGATACAAAAAATAATAATAAAGCATGATGGCCACCAAATTTTTTAAACTACTTTTCATCAAAGAATCATCACTTTACACAAAAATAAAGCAGCATTTTTTTCCTACGTGTTTAGCAATATAAACAGAGAGGGATGTTGGAGAGAATGATATAATGATAGACAAACAACTAAGCAAAAAAGTACCTCTCTCTCTAGCCAGAGCACCTATATTAGCCAGGCTCATAAATTGGATAACATATTAATAACATATAGTTTGTACAGGAAGGAAGTGAGGGAAGGAGGAAATAATGGAAGAAAGATAATTATTATATACGGACTACATGTGAGGCACTTTATAAGGGGTAGTAAGATGATGTAACTAATATAAACAAAATGGAACAGAGTAGAGAGCCCAGAAATAACCACCACCACTACCACCCGGTAATATATGGTGAACTAATAATTGACAAGGGATCTGAGAATACTCAATGGGAAAAGGACAGTCTCTTCAAAAAAGGGTTCTGGGAATATTAGACAGGCATATATAGAAAAATGAAATTAAAGCTCTACACCACTCACAAAAAATAACTCAAAATGTCTTAAGCTTAAGATCTGATACCATAAAATGACGAGAAGAAAACATAGGGAATAAGCTCCTTCACATCTGGTCGTAGTATGATTTTTTTGGATATGACACCAAAAGCACAAGCAACAAAAGCAAAGATAAATAAGTGGAACTACCTCAAACTAAAAAGCTTCTAAACAGCAAACGAAACGATCAACAAAATGAAAAGGCAACCTGTGAAATGGGAGAAAATATTGCAAACCATATATTGAATAAGGCGGTGAAATATATAAAGAACTCACATAACTCAATAACAGAAACAAATAATATGATTTAAAAATGGGTAGGGGAACTACACAGACAGTTTTCCAAAGACATGCAAATGGCCAATAGGTACATAAAAAGATTCTCAACAGGTCATGCAAATTGAAACCATAATGAGATACCATCTCACACCTGTTAGGATGGCTATCATCAAGAAGACCAGAGATAACAAGCATTGTCATAGATATGGAAAAAGGAAACCTTTGTAGATCATTGGTGAGAATGTAAATTGGTTTAGTCACTATGGAAAACAGTATGGAAGTTCCCTAAAGTATTAAAAATATAACTACCATATGATTCATCAATCTTACTTCTGGGTATATAGCCAAAGAAAATGAAAAGGGATTTTGAAAAGATATCTGCACTCCCTTGTTCACTGCAGCATTATTTACAACAGCCAAGATAGGGAAACAACTTTGGTGTTCATAAAGAGATGAATAGATAAAAAAGATGAGATACACACAAAGACAAACAGACACACATACACTCACACAGACATACACAAAACTCACACACAGAATGGAATATTGTTTAGCCATGAGAAAGAAAGAAATCTTGCCATTTCTTGCACCATGAATGACCTTGAAAGCACTATGCTAAATGAGAAAAGTCAGACAGCAAAAGACCAATACTCTGCATGATATTACTTATATGTGAAATCTAAAAAAAAAAAAAAAAAAAATCTTAACTAGCAGAAACAGAACAGAATGGTGGTTGCCAGAAACTGGGGCAGTGAGGAAATTGGAAGCTGATGTTTAAGGGTACGAACCTGCAACGAGTAGGTAAATAAGTCCCAGAGAGCTAATGCACAGTAGAATGATTATTATCAGCAGTTCAGTACTAGAAACTTCAAAGTTGCTTATCAGAATAGACCTTAATTGTTCTCACCACAAAAAAAAAATAATTATATTACATGTTAGAGGTGTCAGCTAACATTACAGTGGCAATCATAATTGCAATACATAAATGTATCAAATCAACATGTTATACACCTTAAATTTAGTGTTATAGATCAATTATATCTCAATAAAAAATAAATTTAGTGGGTTGCAATCAGCATTTTAAAAAGGAACTACAATGGAGCAGAAAAATACATTACATATATAAAGAAAACTATTATTTCCAGAAGCCTCTATTATATATGTATGTACTAGTTTAGAGAGGAAATGGATCATGAGTAAAAATATATGCCTTAAGGTGGTACACAACAATAATTTGAAAGTCACTGTTTAAAAAAAAAATGTCTGGCCATATATGGTAGTTAAAAGACTTGAGTAGTCTATTAATGAATAAAAAACAAAGGATAATGAGCCAAAGTCCCAATACATTAATTATAGAGTAAGATATCTTATGACTCCTTTTCTTCCTTTATTCATGAGAATACATACTGTATTATTATACCACTGCTTAGGACATCTATGGGGAAGGGATATGAAGTTAAATTGCTCAGTGCTTACATTGGGAGAAAGATATATTTCTTAACTAATTATATAAATGTCTCTGTATTAATACTACTTAAATGCAAATCAAACACCTCCTTTTCCAAATTCTTTTTCTGTACAGCACAGTGTGTTTATTTTATATTTAGAGTACAGAGATGGGCTCCCCAGTTTCAGATCCCAGCTCTACCATTTAATGACTATACATGGACAAGAGGTCTGATAATCCTAAATCACATTTCTCATAAATCAAGTGAGGATAATAATAGGAACTTCTTCAGTTGTATAAAATTAGGTAGCATACATATAGTTAATGTAATATGTACAGTGTATCATAAATAGTAAGTACTTCAGATATGTTATCTGTTAATATTAACAAATAGATTAACGGTGGTGATGGGAAAATTCTTCTGAATATGAGATTTCTTGAGTTTTGCTACTAGTTTCTTCAGCCTTTTAATATATGAGAAATAGAAAATTACTAAGGTAATAAACTTGACTCAAAGTTTACTATGTAATATTCAGTATAATTTTATTTTTAAAAAATGTTTGGGCCTTTGCTTCCACTACAGATGTAAAAATCCACAGAAACATTATTGTTTCCTTAACCACAAGAAAATTCCAGATAATCTACAGAAGTATAACTTTTTTTAGCTCATTAAGAGACATAAGCTGGTGAGGCAGACAGATGAATGGAATTCTAAAGGGTGATAAGCTCCTCTGAGGAGAAATGGGACCCAAGAGTTATTTTACCTTTGTCAGAGCAGGGAAAAAGAAGAAGGAAGCCATAAAAGCAGGCAAGAAAAAAGCAATTGGAATTTTAAGAAATTTTAAAAAGTAGAATATAGGCTAGCATGTCAGTGTGAAAAACTGAAGAGCCTCTAAACAAAATTTATGGGATTCTGTTAGTGGTCTTCTACCAGGTGATGATGAGAGGACTGAGAGAAACTCTTATTTTGCGACAAAAGTATAGAAACCTTCATCAAAGAGAGCTGAGATGTTTAGTTTTATATCTAAGTAGACTTCAAAGTAAAATAGCCCGTGTCAACAATGATAATGGAATGAGATCATCAAACACATAAAACAGTGGTAAATGTGTATTTTCATAATGACTGAAGTTCAAATTTGTAAAATTTGATTATACTTGTAGATTTCAACGCACCTCTGAGTAATTGATAGAACAGCTGATTAAAAATTCAGTAACAATATAGAAGACAAACTATTAACTAACTGTACCATATTGACAGTTGTGGAAGGAGTCATCTAACAAGAAAATATACATTATTTCTAAGTGCACATGGAACATCCATCAAGATAAATGATATTCTGATATTTAAAACAAATCTCTACAACCTCAAATGGAATAAAAGCACAGGAAATAATTTCTTACATGCTAACAAAAGAAGAAGCAATGTATATATATATAATATACATATATATACACTTGTAAATATTATATATATATATATATAAATACTCAAAAGTTACAGATCATACTTCTAAACAACCCACAAGTTAAAGAAAAACAATTACAAGGGAAATTTGAAACATTATGAGCTGAATCAAAATTAAAATAGAATTTATAAAAGTGGATGGGTTGCAGATAAATTTTTTATAAGGCAAAATACAGCTTTATTTTTTTATTTTTAATTTATTGGGGTGACAATTGTTAGTGAAATTACATAATTTCAGGTGTACAATTCTGTATTACATCATCTATAAATCCCATTGTGTGTTCACCACCCAGGGTCAGTTCTTCTTCCATCACCATATATTTGATCCCCCTTACCCTCATCTCCCTCCCCCCACCCCCCTTACCCTCTGGTAACCACTAAACTATTGTCTGTGTCTATGAGTTTTTGTTTCTCATTTGTCTTGTTCTTTTGTTGTTTTTGGTTTATATACCACATATCAGTGAAATCATAGGGTTCTCTGCTTTTTCTGTCTGACTTATTTCGCTTAGCATTATACTCTCAAGATCCATCCATGTTGTCACAAATGTTCCTATATCATCTTTCCTTAACGCCGAATAGTATTCCATTGTGTATATATACCACAACTTCTTTATCCATTCATCTATCAAAGGACATTTTGGTTGTTTCCATATCTTAGCCACCATAAACAAAGCTGCAATGAACATTGGAGCACACGTGTCTTTATGTATAAATGATTTCAAATTCTTTGGGTAATCCCCAAGAGAGGGATTGCTGGGTCATATGGTAATTCTATTCGTAATTTTTTGAGGAACCTCCACACTGCCTTCCATAGTGGCTGCACCAGTCTGCATTCCCACCAACAGTGTATGAGGGTTCCTTTTTCTCCACAGCCTCTCCAACCTTGTTGCTATTTGAAAATACAGCTTTAAATATTGTTAATGGAAAAAGTAAAACAGGTTTTAGATCAATGATTTAAGCTTCCAACATAAGAAGCCAGAAAAGGAAAAGCAAATTAAACCCAAGGAAGCAGAAAAAAGGAAAAATAAAGAGCAGAAATCAATGGGGGAAGAAACAACAATAGAGAAAAATCAATGAAACTGAAATCTCTATCTTGATGAATAAAAGAGTGAACACAAATTAACAATATCAGGAATGGAAGAAGTTGCATTACTAAAGATTGTATAGATATTTTTTAAAAAGATAACGAATTATGAGCTACCTTATACAATTAATTCAAGAATATAGACTAAATGGACTGATTTTTTTAAAGACCCTCCCAACTCACTCAAGAAGAGATACTCTAAATAGTCCCAGATGTATGAATTAAATTAAATTCATAGTTAAACATCATCGACAAAACACCTGATTCAGGCGTCTTCACTGGTGAATTCTGGGAAACATTAGCCATTCAAAAAATATAACAGTGGTCCTGTTCCAAGATGTTTTATGAGTCTAACATAATTTAATTCTAAAACCAGGCAAAAAGTGAAAACAAAAGTATCTACACAGCAAAATTCCTAATAATACGATGCAGAAACCTTAAAGTTTTTGAAAAATGCCTTTGCCAACATTTCAAAAGGATATAAATAGCATGACAAAACAGGACTTTTCCTAGGAATGTAAGAACGGGTCAACATTTAAATATCAATGTAATTTACCATATCAACTGACTAAAAATGTTTATAAGTATGAATAGCTCAAAGGATGCCAAAAAAGCATTTAAAAAATTAACATACATTCCTAATTAAAGGAGTGGAAGACTGTCAACAAACTGTGAATTAAAGGATACAACCTAAACCTAACCAATACATGTATAAACAACCCACAGCTAACATGCTTAAAACACAAAAAGGATAAATGTTTTCCTCAAAGACTGAGAACAAAGCCAGATCCCTGCTTTTACTACTCCTATTTATCATTGCACAGTGGATCCCGGTTATTACAAAAAGGCAACGAAAAGTAAAAGCATACAGATTACAGATCAAAAAAGAAAAAAAAAATAAATCTCTCTTTACTTATACACTAGAATATTTTCAGCACAGAAAAACCCAAGGGATACAAGTTTAAAAAAAAATACTAATACATATTTTTAGTACAATTCACTGTACAATGTCAATATATAAATATCAACTGTATTTCTAAACAGCCACAATGAACATTTATAATAACAAAATTCCAACATACTTCAGTAAATATTTTACAAAATAGGTGAAAGACTTGCATACTGGAAACTAGAAACCATTGCTAAGAAAAATTAAATATGACCTAAACAAAAAGAGACTCTGAATATTCAATATTAAAATTACAATTCTCCCCATTCTGATCAACAGATTTAACACACTCCTGATCAAAATAACAGCAAATACTTTGTAAAAATTGACATTGTTTACAGAATTTATAGGTAATATAAAGGACTAGAATAGTCCAAACAAATTTGAACAAGAACAAAATTGGCATACTTGCCCACTCTAATTTCAGTACAGTAATCAATCACTGAGTCATTGATGTGAGTATAAATGTTAGATGAATTGTCCAGAATAGAGTCCAAAAGTAGGCCATAAATTCATGATCAAATAGTGTGGTCAAAAGTGTAAACTTATGGGAAAAAAATGATAGTCTTTTTCAAAGAGTTGTGCTATAACAGATAATCATTTGGAAAAGAATGAATCTCAATATCACACCATATATAAAAATTAACTTCAAATTGATCATAAACATAAATACAAGTTGTTTAAATAAAATAGTTTTGGAACCTCATAAAATGACTTACTACTCAGCCAAAAAAAGAATGGACTGATATTTGCAACAGTGTGGATGTATTCCTAGAGCCTTATGCTAAGCAAAAGAATCTAGACACAACAGATAACATACTGGATGATTCCACTTATTTGACATTTTATACACACCACATCTATAAGGGAGGAAAAGAGATCAAAGTTTGTCAGGGACTATGATTTGAGAGAGCATATTGACTCTAAAGTGGCACAAATGCACTTTTTGCTTTAATGAAACGTTTCCAAACTTTTTTATTATGATGATGGTTTCACAATTGTACATATTTTATCAAAACTCATCAAAATGCATACCTTACAAAGGCAGATTTTGTTGTATGTGAATCATACCTCAATTAAACTGACTTTTAAAAAGCACTAAAAGGAGCTTCTGGTCCAAATGACAGACTAGGTAAACACTGTGCTCACTTCCTCCCAAGACCACACCAACATTAGAACTAAACACCTGATTTCTAGCAGAATAGAAGTCCTATAACTAAGGATATACAGCAGAAGCCACCTGGAGACTGGTAGAAGGAGAAGAGACTCAGAAATGGTTGGTCCACACCCACATGTGGCCTTTAAAAATTGGGAGGGATATCTAGACTGCAGAAGTCCCCGTTGGGGAGAATGAGGTCCCAGCCCCACACCAAGCTTCCCAACACAGGGTTACAGTGCCAAGAAGGGAAGTTCCCATAAGTGCTGGCTGTGAAAACCAGTAGACATTGTGGCCGAGTGAGACAAAGGGTTATTGGAGGCCCAGGCATCCCTCTTAAAGAGCTCCATATGGACTTACTCTCTCAGGGACTCACTCATTCTGAGTTCCAGCACTGGGGCAGAAGCACAAAAGGTACCAAGAACATATATGGACAAACTGAATTGTTTGGCTTCAGGTGAGGGCTGGAGGGAGAGCTTTCTCCCAGACATAAATGCTGGCAGAAGCCATTGTTCCTTTGGTTAGCAATCCCCCCACCCAGCCTGCACACTCAGGTTGGGTTTCATATTTGAGTCTCCATCAACCTAGATAACAGCATTCACCCCATCTGATGATTCCCTGAGAGCCCACCCCACCCAACTAGTGGGCATACCCAACCAGCTTCCAATGGATTTTCTATACAAACAGCCTGTCTTTGCTCATGCTTCAGACTTTCTTAACATCTCTCAAAGGTTCACAATCCCAAACAAGAATCATCTGAACTCAGTGAGCCCCATTCCTCTTGCTTTGCAACCCAATCCTGGCACTAATGGCAGCAGGACTTGGTTCAAAGCTTAGCCAGTCCCAGTAAACTCCAAGACAGGCACAAGTGGTAACCATCTGCAGATCACTTTGTAACTCATACCAAGTGGTCCCTGGCATGGCACAGGCAGCAGCTGAACTTGGTGTGTACCAGAGCCCCTCTGAAGAAGCCCCAGAACCAATAAACCTGGTAGCCAGTTTAAGGTCACACCAGGGCACCATCAACCACCTGCACAAACAACACACCCAAACGGCAGACTGGGCAAGCACCAGAACCCTGCTAAACCAAATCTGTTCCATACAGTCATTCCCTGCACAATACCTCCTCCACTATAATCACAACCAGTCATCATAACCAATCAGCCTGAGGGTCAACCCCTCCCATTGACTTGCCAACAGCAATCAAAGCTCAACTATAATAGGAGGGCACACACAACCCACATAAGGGACACACCTGGAGCACCAAGCTCAGATTATCAGGGAGACTGCGCCACTGGACCCCACAGAACACCGACTACATAAGACCACTCTACAAAACCAGAAAGCATAGCAGTCCTACGTAATACATACAAAAAAACACAGGGAGGCAAACAAAATGGGAAGACCAAAAAACATGTAAATAATAATAAAAAAAGAACAAACAAAAAACAGAACAAAGCTCAAAAACCAAAAATAAATTAAACAAAACAGAGACAAGCAATCTACCAGATGAAGAGTTCAGAACATTGGTTATGAGGAAGCTCAATGATCTCAGTAAGAACCTCGACAAAGAGATATGAAACAAAAAAATGGAGATAGAAAACATGAAGAAGAACCAGTCAAATGAAGAATACAATAACTAAAATGAACAATACATTAGAGGAAATCAACAATAAATTAGATGAAGCAGAGGATCAAATCAGTGATTTGGAACCTTAGGTAGCAGAAAACACCCAATGAGAACAGCTAAAAAAAAAAAAAGAAAAAAAAAAGAATCCTAAAAAATGAGGATGGTTTAAGGGCCTGGGACATCAAATGTAACAATATTTGCATGATAGGTGTACCAGAAGGAGAAGAGAGAGAGCAAGGGATTGAGAACCTATTTCAAGAAATAACGATAAAGTTTCATAACCTGTCAAAGGAAATAGTCATACACGCCCAGAAAGCACGGAGAGTGAACTCAAAGAGGCCCACACCAAGACACATAATAATTAAAATGCCAGAGCTTAGTCTCAAAGAGAATCTTAAAAGCAGCAAAAGAAAAGCAGTTACTTACCTACAAGGGAACTCCTATAAGATTGGCAGCTGATTTCTCAACAGAAACCAGACTAGAAAAGAATAGCAGAAAATATTCAAAGTGATGAAAAGCAAGGACCTACAACCAAGATTACTCTACCCCAAAGCTATCATTTGGAATAAAAGGACAGATGAAGAGCTTTCCAGACAAGGAAAAACTTTAGTTCATTAACATCAAACAAGTATTAAAAAGAAATGATAAAAAGACTTCTTTAAGAAGAAGAAGAAAACAATAAAAATTATGAATAATAAAATGGCAAAACTACATATCTATCTATCAACAATTACTTTAAATGTAAGTGGGTTAAATGCTCCCATCAAAAGACACTGGGTGGTTGAATGGATTAAAAAAACGAGACCCTTACATAGGTTGCCTACAAGAGATTCACTTCAGATTCACACAGACCATATGAGTTTTTGTGAGATTTTTTTAGCAAAAGAAGAAAGGAATATATCATGTTTATATATCAGAAGAAACAATGTAGCCTGGAAGTTTTAGCTTTTATTACCCAACTTAATCAATATTAATAAATAATCAAGAAGCATGGAGTTGATATATTCTTAGATGATAATCATTTATATTATTTTGGAGAAGTGACAAATAATAATAGGGTTTACAAATTAGGATAATTTTCCCTCAACATAAATCCTTCAGTAAAAAACTCCAGTGTACAATATTCATTTACATTAAAGTGTTAAACATCTTCATAGGATATGGATTATTCTTAGATTCATATAGGTATTATGCTGCTAACTAAACTATTGAAACTGTATTAAAATAAGATAATAAATTATTCAATGCTACATATAACTTCCAAATATCCTGAAATAATAAATGAAGTGCTACATATTGTTAAGGATTCAATTTAGAGTTTAGAAAAACTATAATGATATTTAATGAAAAAATAAAGAAAGGAAATAGTTAGCTTGGTAGCCTCCAAGGAAATCAGTGGTACTGATAACTAATTAGAATTGGGATTTTGTGAACATCTTTATTAACCTTATATTAATTTGCAAAGTGAGGACAGAAAATAGAGAAATCCTGATTCCCAGAAGTTACATTTGAATGATAAGCAAAATAAATAGGAATCATAATAAAGGTAATGCTCATCTAATGCATAGCTTAATGAAACTTTACAGTTCCTTAGAATCAAACTTCTAAAATTCTATTATTTTTGCTTTTATAAAGAATGGTGAATCTCAAAAAATTTTCTTTGTAAGTTGAACAGATTCTGTTCTATTTAGTAGATATCACAGTAGTAGACATGGTGGGAGGAAGCAATACATATTTATGCATATATTTAAGTCTATACATATATACCATCAAAATATTAATATATATGCTGTTCCTCTAGAACCATAACAAATCTTTAAACTAATTAATTGCTAATCATGTTTTCAGAAATGTGGATGATGGATGAAAGTGGCATACATATTTTAAAGTGGCATATATATGGTTACTATGTATCTATAGACTTAGAATAATAATTAATGTAGTTAAAATTAAAAGGAATACTAAAATTTCTAGAGAATTTAGAGTTAACTTTCATGTGTTTCATGGAAATAAGTTGTTTTTCCTGCATTGGTGTGGTTAATTTCATTATTTTCCATAAACAGAGAGATGAACACTAGAACATATATTCAACAGAACCAAATAAGTTACTTATTCTGCAGCCAGTATGAGAAACCTGGATATTTCGTTGAATATGCAACTTCACAGGAGGTAGTTATTCTTATCACCACTTTCCTCATTTCTTTAGGAAATGATTTTCCTAAAAGTAATTTCAAATACATAATCATTTAAAATAGGAAATTAAAACTTGGTCAGCTCTGAACAAAAATACATTTATCAACATTACCATCTTAAAAAATCAGGATTTGAGTGCCATTAATACCGCACTTACAAAAAATATGTATAACTGTCTAATCTAATCTACTCTATAGGTAAATTGCCAACTTCATTTACAATTGGGCTATCTGAAAGGATGAGTATTTCTGTTTTTATTCATCTTATATTGTGGACAGAAAAAAATAAAATCAAAAGTCACACTGGTTAGAATCAGTGTAATGTCCTTATCAAAATCAACATTTTTAAACACTTCAATTTAAACAAATCACTTTAAATACTTCATATACATTATTTTTTTAATCCTCAAAACCTATGTTATGAGAAATATTATTAGGCACATTTCACAAAGAACCTGGGGCTGAGACAGGTATGATAAGTCACTTGCTGGGAGTTACTTAATTTAGTAACACGTCTAGAATATCTTGGCATCTCTTAGTCCACAACCATCTTCCTAATTACTATGGATATTATTCATGAAAGAGGCCTTAGAAATTATCTTACCATTTTATAGATAAGGAAGCTGAATCTCAGGATGTTTTATAACTTGTCTAAACTCAACTAGGAGGATAACTAAAATTAGAGTCTAAATCAAGAGGCTTCTTAGTCTATGGATATTTTAATGCTATATTGCTTGTATATGATTGATTTTGAGAACTCAATTTTGTAATCAAGATATTTTTATTGAGAAAAGTACATTTTAAATAAAAAATGTTTAGAAATACAGTAGATGAACTAAATAAAACCAACCTACTGTGTTTCCCAGAAAATATGACATAGCCAGACCATCAGCTCTAATGCATCTTTAGGAGCAAAAATTAATATAAGACATGAAATTATATTATATCATAATATATTATATTATATTATAAAGACCCACTCTTATATATAATCCAGTATTATATTATATTATATTTATTATATTTATCATATTTATATTTATTATATTATATTATATTATATTATATTATATTATATTATATTATATTATATTATATCATATCATATCATATCATATCATATTATATTATATTATAAAGACCTGGTTTTATATTATATTAAAATAAGACTGACTAAAAAATGAATGGGTCAACAATGATCAAGGAAGAAATCAAAAGATATCTTGCGACAAATGAAAATGAAAACACAGCAACCCATAAACTATAGAACACAGCAAAAGCAGTCCTAACAGGGAAATTCATAACAATGCGTGCCTACCTAAAAAACAAGAAAAGAATCACAAATCAACAGGTTATTGTTACACTTAAGGGATCTGGAAAAAGAACAGCAAAATAAGCCCAAAGGAAGTACAAGGAATGAGATAATAAAGATCAGAGCAGAAATAAATGAAATAAAGACCAAAAAAACAATACAAAAGATCAGTGCATCCAAGAGCTGGTTTTTCAAGAAGATAAACAAAATCGACAAACCTTTAGCCAGACTCATCACAAAAAAAAGAGAGGACCCAAATTAATAAAATCAGAAATGAAAGAGGAGAAATGACAACAAACACCACAGAAATACAAAAAAAAAAAAAAAAATTAAGAAATTACTATTAGCAATTATATGCCAACAAATTAGACAATCTGAAAGAACTGGACAATTTCCTAGAAGCATACAACCTTCCAAGGCTAACTCAAGTAGAAATGGAAAATCTGAATAGACTGATTACTACCCGAGAAATTGAATCAGTAGTCAACAAGCTCGCAACAAACAAAAGCCCTGGGCCAGATGGCTTTACAGCGGAAATTTACAAAACATTCAAAAAAGAATTATCACCTATTCTCCTCAATCTATTAAAAAAAATTCAGATATAAATGATGAACGTCTAAGTATTACCTTCTCTTGTGCACCTGAAACTAATAATAATAAAGATTAAAAAAAAATTCAGAAGAAGGGATGGTCCCAAAACACTTTTTATGAGGCCTCTATTACCCTGATCCCAAAATCAGACAAAGACATTACAAAAAAAGAAAACTACAGGCCGATATCCCTAATGAACATAGATGCAAAAATCCCCAACGAAATATTAGCAAACAGAATTCAGGAATACATTAAAAAGATCATACACCATGATCAAGTAGGATTCATTTCTGGTATGCTAGGTTGGTTCAATGTCCGCAAATCAGTTGTGATACAACACATTAACAAAATGAAAAATAAAAACCACATGATCATATAGACGCAGAAAAAGCATTTGATAAAATCCAGCAGCCATTTATGACAAAAAATCTTAAGACAGTGGGAATAGAGGGACCATGTCTCAACATAGTTAAGGCCATATATAATAAACCCACAGCTAACATCATACTCAACGGGAAAAGCTAAAATCATTCCCCTTAAGATCAGGAACAAGGCAAGGTTGCCCACTTTCTCCACTTCTATTCAACATAGTGCTGGAAGTTCTAGCCACAGGAATCAGACAAGAAAAAGAAATAAAAGGCATCCAAATTGGTAAGGAGGAAGTAAAATTGTCATTGTATGCAGATGGCATGACACTATATAGAGAGAACCCTAAAGACTCCACCAAGAAATTATTAGAGCTGATAAATGAATTTAGTAAAGTAGCAGGATACAAAATTAATATTCAGAAGTCAGTTGCATTTGTATATACCAATAATAAAACATCAGAAGGAGAAATTAAGAAAACAGTCCCATTTATAATTGCTTCAAAGACTATAATATACCTAGGAATAAATTTAACCAAAGAATAAAAGACTTGTACTCAGAAAATTATAAGACATTGAAGAGAGAAATTAAAGAAGATACAAACAGATGGAAACACATACCATGCTCATGGATAGGAATAATTATTATAATTAAAATGTCCATAGTGCCTAAGGCAATATACAGATTCAACGTAATTCCTACCAAACTACTAATGATATTTTTCACAGAAATAGAACATATAATCCTAAAATTTAAATGGAACCATAAAAGACCCCAGATAGCTTCGGCAATTGAGATATAAGAGCAAAATGGGAGGTATCACTATACCTGACATCAAATTATACTCCAAGCCTAGAGTAATCAAAACAGCATGGTACTGGCATAAAAACAGACACATACATCAATGGAATAGAGTAGAAAGCCCAGAAATAAATCAATGCCTGTATGGTCATTTAATGTACGACAACAGAAACAAGAATTTAAGGTGGTGTAAAGACCACCTATTCAATAAATGGTGCTGGGAAACCTGGAAAGATACATTCAAAAAAATGAAGCTGGACCATCTCCTTACACCGTATACAAGAATAAACTCAAAATGGATTAAAGACTTAAATGTAATATCTGAAACCATAAAACTCCTAGAAGAAAACATAGGAAGAAAGTTTACAGACATTACCCAGAGTGATATTTTTACTGATATATTCCCTTAAATAACAGAAGTAAGAGAAAAAAATAAACATATGGGATTACGTCAAACTAAAAAGTTTTTTCACAGCTAAGGAAACCATCAATAAAACAAAAAGGGAGCCTACTGAATGGGAGAAGATATTTGTCAATGATATATCTGATAAGGGCGTTAATATCCAAAATTATTTTAAAAAGTCAGTCAACTCAACACCAAAAAAACAAACAATCCAATTAAAAAATGGGCAGAGGACATGAAGAGACATTTTTCTAAAAAGGACATACAGATGGCAAACATACATATGAAAAAATGCTCAACCTTACTAATCATTAGAGAAATACAAATAAAAACCACAATGAGATACCACCTTACTCCGGTCAGAATGGCTATCATCAATAAATCAACAAACAAGTGCTGGTGAGGATGTGGAGAAAAGGGAACCCTCGTGCACTGTTGATGGGATTGCAGATTGGTACAGCCACTATGGAAAACAGTATGGAGGTATCTCAAAAATGAAAATGAAACTACCTTATTACCCAGCAATTCCACTCTTGGGTATCTATCCAAAGAATTCCAAAATGCTAATTTGAAAAAAAAAATATATGCACTCCTATGTATATTGCAGCACTATTCACAATAGCCAAGACATGGAAAAAAACTGAAATACCCATCAGTAGTCGACTGGATAAAGAAACTGTGGTACATTTATACAATGGAGTATTATGCAGCCATAAAGAAGAATGAAATCTTACCATTTGTGATGATATGGATGGACCTAGAGAACATTATGCTAAGTGAAATAAGTCAGACAGAGAAAGACAAATACCATATGATCTCACTTACATGTTGAATCTAAAGAATAGAATAAATGAACAAACTAATCAGAAACAGTCTCAGAGACATAGAGGAAAAACTGCTAGATAGGAGAGGGGATGGGGATAAGGGTGAAAGTGAGGGGATTGGAAAGCACAATTGGCACCAACAAGATTGCCACTGGGAAAGTCAGTTGGGGAATATAATCAATAATGTTGTAAATATTTTGTAGGGTATCTGATGGACACCTGTCTTATTAGGGAGACCACTTCTGGGATGATGTAGAGGCCTGATCACTGCGCTGTACACCTGAAGCTGAACATGAATAATAATGAATGTCAACTATAATTTAATATATATGTATAGTCTCAAGAAGTGAGTACAGCATAAGGAATAGAGACTGTGGAAATGTAATGGCTGCATGTGATGTCAGAGGGGTTGTAGATTGGGGGCGGGGAGTTATCACTTTGTGAGGAGTATAAATGATAAATGTCTCACTATTACAGTGTTTTGTACAGTTGAAAATAATTTTTAAAAAACAAGACCGGGTCTTATGTTAATTTTTGCTCCAAAAGACACATTAGAGCTGATGGTCCAGCTAGGTCTTATTTTCGGGGAAACACAGTATTCTTCCCTTACTTAAAATGAAAAAAGTGAACATGCTATTCTCAAATTAAACTTATTCTCCCAAATTAAATCTATGCTACTAGGAAAAAATTAGAAGTCATTTAAATGTAATCCAATTAAAACTATGAAAGAGTTAGAAGATAAATGTCAGCATTTCCACAATTAGACTATGTAGTCCAAAGTCTGCAGAATCTGAGAAAATTTACCGTTCTGCCCTTTTCACATAATGAAGACAAAAAATCAGACAGTAAGCTAAGAGCTTTACGTTTAGTATATACTTTAATTCCCACCCACTCTAAGGCATAAGTTTCATTTATCATCATTTTACAGATATGGAAATAGTTTTAGAGGTTAAGTCACCTACCAAAATCATACAATTAAGTTCACGAACTTGCCACTGCGCTTACATTGGCAGCACTGTACAAACATGTCAGCAAGGTTTCTTATGCTTGGTATATCAGTGTCTCACAGATGTGTTCGTGTGGATGTGTGGCAGTGTCTTGCTGAGTGGTGTTCATTATTGTTGTTGCGTGTTTTTGTGTGCTGTAGCGAGAATGTCTGAGCTTGAATTAGAGCAACAAACAACATTAAATTTATTGTTAAACTTGGCAAGCGTGGAAGTGAAATCAGGGACATGTTAGTCCAAGTTTACGGGGATAATGCCATGGAGAAAACAGCAGTGTACAAATGGATTAGATGTTTTTTGAGGATAGAGAATGCATCACTGATGAAGAGAGGTCAGGGAGGCCAGTAACAAGCAGAACTGACAAAAACATTACAAAAATTTGTCGAATTGTGCATCAAAATTGTCGACTGTGAGAAGCGTAACAGACCAAGTAAACATGGATAGAGAAACAGTTAGGAAAATCTTAACTGAAAATCTTGGCATGAGAAAAATGTGTGTAGAAATGTTCCCAAAGGAGCTCTTGCATTGCGACAATGCAGACCTCATGTGGCACTGTCTGTGAGGGAGTTTTTAGCCAGTCAACAAACAACTGCATTGGAACACCCTCCCTACTTACCTGATCTGAACCCCAGTGACTTCTTTCTTTACTTGAAGATAAAAGAAGTATTGAAAGGAAGAGGTTTTATGGCATCTAGGACATCCAGGGTAATGACAACAGCTCTGATGGCCATTCCAGAAAAAGAGTTCCAAAATTGCTTTGAAGGGTGGACTAGCCATTGGCGTTGCTGCATAGCTTCCCAAAGGCAGTACTTCGAAGGTGTGCATAGCTTCCCAAAGGGAGTACTTCAAAGCTGACCATAATGATATTCAGCAATGAGGTATGTAGCATTTTTCCTAGGATGAGTTCGCAAACTTAATTGTCAGACCTTGTACAGCTACAAAGAGGAAGAAATATTCAACCTTAAATCCATCTCCTTTTTAATGTTTTTATCATATGCCCAACATTATATCTTACCTCAGGAGGAGTGGTAAGAAGATAATGCTTTTTTATAATAGAGATATAACTTTTCACCTTTTAAAGGATTGCTGGTTAAGCCACCAAGAGAACACATATTCAATTAATTATCAAAACACAGTTTAATTATGTTATCTCATTAATGAATTTCAAAAGGTTAATAAGGTACTTCTACTTGTTACCACCAAGAGATATTCAAATCAGAATACTGGTCAACATTTCATGAATATGGAAACTGGAAATTTACATTAATATAAATCTACTTTAAATCTTTAGAGTTCTCTGTCATATCAATATTCAGTGAATTAAAATTTTCGTTATTTTTTCTGGACACTCTACTGTCTCATGTAGTATGACGATATCACATAAAGTATTTTAATTATAAATAGAATGACCTCTTCTACATGGGCTTGGAGAATTAGTCTCATTATCAGAGTTTCCCTGATTTTTGCCACTAACACACACACACACATACACACACATACACACACACACACTCACACACACACACACGAAAAAGAAAAAAGAAACAATTTCCTAAAATGATAACCCACTTTATTAATTAGCTTTTTATAACTTTGATTATTTACAAAATATGTATTTTACCCTCAAAGTCAATGCTTTTAAAACATTTAATGACAGAAACATATATTTTTAAATGCAAAAAAGGAAATTTTAAAAATTGTGAGAAATAGATTGTTAGATTAGTGTATAATTTTAAAAGGCAACTCCTTTGAAGCCATCAATCGTCACTCAGATGTATAATTCTAATACACTTATTTTAAAAATAGGGTACATTTATTTTAAAACTGTAGTCATACATCAGAAGGTCAAGACGCTCACAATTTTTAAATTTCATAATTGGTCAAGAAGCCCAGTCTAAGCCCCTGGAAATATACAGTGATAGATAAGCTGTTCTTGGAAATCCCCCTCCCCAACCCCAGATTCATTCTCTGTCTTTCTCTGCCTATTCCGTAATCAGGAGGACAGTATCACCAAAATTGTTTCTGATTAGGTTCTGCCAGTGGAAGTCACCAGCTGGAGATCTGACCAGGGAGTAAAAAGAGTTTGGCGGATTCCTCTGCACCCCTACTCTGTTCCATCAGGTGTCTGGGAGTATCGAAAGCTCCAGTTAGGCATGCCCTCCATACCTTTAACTTTCACACTGCTCCAGGTGTATCATTTCCTCCCTTTGTCCCTTTACCCCTATGGTTGGTAACTGCTTCTGTCTGTTGCTAATATCGGGGTGCTTCACCACCCCTTACTGGTTCTCTTAAATGGTTCATCCACTGTAGATAATCCTATTATTAAATTATCTTCAGTGTAACCCTTTTGAATGTCTTCTGTTTCTAGTGCAAGAGTCATACACATGGATACACAAAATATACAACTATATTTTTTAAATCTTTTGTAGCAGACCTTTCTGTGTGGATATAAGTGGGGGGAAAAACATGCCTATCCTCATGGAGTTCACATTCTGATTGGGGAAACATTCATCAAAATGTAGTATGCAAGATGGTAACAGTGCACTGGAGATAAATGATGTAAAGAAGGGGACTCAGGTATGTCAGAGGTTGGATATTGTAGTTTATAAGATTGGTTTTCCAGGCATGGACTCACTGAGAATGTGGCATTTGAGGAAATACTTAAAGGAGCCATCAGATATTTGAAATAAGAATATTTCAGGAGAAGGGACTCTAATATTTCTTATAAAGCAGGCTTCTGTGTAACAAATTCTCTCAGTCTTTGTTTCACTGAGAATGTCTTTATTTTACCTTCACTCCTGAAAGATAGCTTTATTAACATAGAATTCCAGAATGTTTTTCTTTTTTTTTTCAGCAATATGAATGTGTTTTTCCACTTATCTGAAAGGTCATTCTGCTTTTGCAGCTTTCAGGATTTTCAAATAAAATCATTATATGGTTAAAATTTAATGTTGTGTATATTTTACCACAAGAAATTAAACACATACAAACACACACACAAATAATAAAAAAAGAAAAATTACGTTATTAGAAAGAGCATGACCAGGATGGAAAATTTTCAAGGGATGAGGAAGACTGACCTTTTCCATTGTCAGGAGTACCTTAACATAAAAAAGAGCTTCTATATTAGATTAATTTTAATAAATTTAAAAACCTGGAAATTATAGAAATATTATTACATGAGCATAGCATGATAATTCTAAGAATTTGATTAAATGTTTGCCTAACAGCTTAATTTTCACTGAAACTGGAAAAAAATGTGACTTGCTGAGAATGCTAAAAGGACGTTATGGCATTTTTTGATTTAAAAACCTGAAAGCAGAGAACTTTTGAATTAACTCTTTGAAAAATATAGGAATGACATACAAGGCATGATCAAAAAATATGGGGAATGTTTACATAAAAAAATATTACGGTAAAAGACACATTGCAATTAATCTCCCTCAACATACTCCCCCTCTCTTCAAACGCACTTATCCCACTTTTCTTGCCACTTTCTGAAGCAGGTCTGGAACTCTTCTTTCACGAATGTCTTTAATTGTGCTGTCATGGCTGCCTCAATGTCCTGAATCAATTCAAAATGCTTACCTTTAATGATCATTTTGACTTTGGGGAAGAGCCAGAAGTCGCGTCGTTCCAGATCCAGTGAATAAGGTAGATGAGGACACATAGCAATGTTTTTATTTGACAGAAATTGCCATATACCAGAAGCAATGTATGACACGGAGCGTTGTCATGATGGAGGATGAAGCAACGACACTTATGAAAGAGGACTTCCAGAACTGCTTTAGAAAGTGGCAAGAACGATGGTCTAAATGTGTTTGAAGCAAGAGGAAGTATTTTGAGATTTTGAGAGGGATTAATGGCAATGTGTCTTTTAGTGTAATAATTTTTTTATGTAAACATTCACCGTTTACATAATTGATAAACCTCGTAATTGATAATGTGTTTATCATTATTGAGAAATGTGTCTATCACAGTTGAGATCCTTCTATTTGAGCTCTATATATTGGCACCAATCTGCTAAGTAATACCAAACATAATGGGTGTGAGCAAACATACGAATAAAAGAAAATATATTAATGAAATGATAATGTGCTTTTAAATTTTAGTGCTCTTATGCCACACACAAAAGTGCTCTTTATGCCACACACACTCACAAACACACTAGTCTGCATTTTATTGCATTTATATATTACAATGGTAACTTATTTAACATAGTCATCTAGATACTTTATTGTGCTTTAATTAGTCAGCAAGAATTAAAAGATTACCATTTTCCGCGTTCACCATTATATAATATAGGGAACCTTAAAGTGCTTAAAGTCCAGTTCTTTTTTCTTCCACATGTGAACAAACCAGAACTTAACACACATGAATACACACACAAAAAGTGCCTTCACTAAGTGCACTACAAGTAAAAGTCACTCACCAAATATTTGTGGAAGGTATAACAAGGAAAAGAGAGAGTCAAGAATAGAGGTCTTAAGACTTCGGGTGCCGTTCTCTTTCCGTTCCACCCAGGATTTTTGCTAAGGCAGATATATAATTAACAATTAGGCTAAGAATATGCTGCCTAAATAGGTCCACACATTATGTTGCTAGTTCCCCGTTGAAGAAAGTTAGTTTCACTTAATGTCTATGACTTACACTGATATTTAAAATTAATTTACAGAAGTTTCCATAATTTAGAAATACAGCAGGTCCTTGAATTGTTTCATTGCAACATTGATGAGATGCTGTAGCAACTTAACTCTTGTTTATACCAGTTAGCCTGTGGTAAAATTGGTTTTGTTAACTGCAATTCCAAGAACCTACCCACGATGCTAAGTGAGGAATTACTGTACATGACAGAGTCCCAATTGTTCATTTAAAGAATGAATTAATTTAAAGAATGATAAAATTTAAAGAATGCTATAATCATTTAAAGCATGATATAATTTATGTGACTAAATTATAACAATTTATTTTTTTAAAAATAAGGTAAAGCTGAAAATTGAGTTTTCTGAATTCTGTTCTAAATTATATTTTCAACTGCAACTCTGTTATCAATTCACAACTAACTAAATCCATAGTCTGCAGTACTTGTGACTGTAGAGAACAAATAAGAATTCTAAAGGCATTTATGCTAAAGACAACTCTTCATTTTCATCCTTTGAGGCTAATAAACAAAAAGGAAGAAGAGTTTTATAATAGAAGCTATACTGAATACTAATAGAAGCTATATTGATTACTAATGTAATGAGCTAAAGGAAAATCTTTTTAGCTCAGTGGCTGAACATATCTGTATCTTTGCCAATCATTGTTTTTGTTAAATAGATAATTAGAATTTTTATCATATTAAAAGACAATTATTTTACTTCATATTTCAAGGTATAGAGAAGAATACAAATGTGGTTCATTTCAAAACAAAAGAGTAGATTTATACATCTGAGAATATTTGTTTACTTCCAAATTAAAATAAGATAAGAAACTCTAAGAAACCACTAAACAAGATAAACTGAAGATTGACATTTACACATCAAGGCATTTAAAAGCATATTAAATTGATATAGGCAATTTTTTAATACTAAAATATATGACGATTACCTCTTCCACTTTCGTATACATGTATCTCTCTTTTTATATACACATATACAGAAACATAAATAATATGTAATATATCATAGATCACATACATATGGAATAAATCTTCAATATATTTTAATATACATTAAATTATTGTGACAGTTGAACCTTCAGTTATGTCATGTCAGGAGCCAAAGATACATTCCTTCTGGCACTGCATCCATTTCAGTGTGGCCCATCAAACAGAAACAATGCACCTCTTTACACAAGAAATCTTACTTATCCTCTTCACTCATTGTTCTCTCTGACATTTCTAGGTACATGTGAACTTGAATATTTCATTTATCTATTAAACTATCGTTTCCCCAATACCACAACCAGCTTCTTCAGGACCGAAATTTTATCCCGCGCCTCACTTATATATTTCACAAGTAATTAAAGTTACCTAAGTCAAATTGAATTTAACAACAAACAAAACACAAGCAAATCATATAAAAATTTTAAAACAAAACCTTTTTTAGGGTATTACAATATATTATATCATCTGCTTGTTCTTCGCTTACTGGAATAATCTAAACAAATTAAATCAGTTAGCTCAAAGGTTCCTCTGCTCTAATGTTTGACTTCCATACTGGCACAGTGATGCTGGTTTCTAAATTGCTTTATTGTGTAATTTGGGAGGACTAGAGGAATAGAATCTACAATCAGAGGCAGCTGGTCGAAACAGGTGTTGTAGAAAATTATAATCCTACTTTGATTAATCCTGTTTTTTACAGCCGCCCTCCAGTTATGCATGACAGGTATCCAAATAATCAAACACACAGTCTTTATTGCAATAATCTGAGTTATTGTCAGGAGAAACATCAGGAATTACCGAGGCATTGAAGCCAAAATAATGTGTGTTTCATGAAATAGGCTTTTGTTATTCCATCATTTCTTGAATTTTCTGGGGATAAGTGTGTGTGTGTGTTTGTGTGTGTGTGGTCTGCATGTGTGTGTGTCAGTGTGTGTGTATGTGTGTGGGTGTACAGAACTATGTATAGCTATACAGAGCTATGCATTTTTCTGTTTATAATGGTGGTTTTTTAGTCAGCCACAAATTAAAATTTTTCTTTTCCAGAATAATTTTTCTTTTCCAAAATGCAGTTTAATGTTAACAAGTCCATGGTGTTTTACACAGCATCTAGAATTATCAACACATTTATAACAAGGCTTACAATATTAAGGATTTCTCTGTATGTATTAATGCTATATTATTTTAATTGTATGTCGATATGCTGTTAAAGCATTCCTTCTCCTGATCTGCTTATTCTTTTCCAACATACAGCAAACACCATCATGACTCACACACAGCTCAACAGGGCTGTCCACCATTCAGAATTTTTGAGAATGGTTCTGTTAGTACATTTGATATAGGATTATCTCATAATTTATTTTGTAGGGTTTGAAGCTAGTGCTCTCAGAACAGCCAAGGCATAAAAAATGTCCCTGTGACATTATATAAATCAACTCTAGTTAAGTAAATGAATCATTAGAATAAAAATAGAAGAGTTTAAATATGCAAAACAATTGTGTATTTATCAGACTTAGCCAGTTAAGTACCTTAGTCATTTATAAATCTTTGACCCAGCCATCCTTAAACAATGAATGTCAGGTCTATAATGTGTCCTGTCCAAATATAATGTTTTATCAATAGGAGGTGTTCAAAGCTCTTAATATATGATTAATGTATTTCACTTACATATATTTTCAATGTGAGAGTTAAAGATCCAATACTATTAATGTCCTAAAATTGTGTTATTGCTTTCAATGTTTCACAGAATGTTTTAACTTTCAATTTTACTTATATAGAATGCATGAGCACTATGATACTGGGAGAAAAGTCGTATTTTGCATCTGAAAAAGAGATACCCTTGATTTGACCAATATTGGGAAGATTATATAGAACTATATGGTTTCAACTCTTTAGCAACTAATAGAAAGTTTTAAAATATAATAAAGAAATTTAAAACAGCCACTTGAAATATTTTTGAAATATCCATTTGATTGTTCTTAAGTCACTATATTTAAAAAAAGATTTGAGAGGTATATAATATAGGTATATGATTGAAATTAAATGTCATAATTGTCACATATGATCAGTATCTGACCATATTTGCAGAATGCAATTACTGACTGTTCCACATTTATGTATTTTCACTTTATTCTTTTTCCACTACTACAGTAGCCAAGCTATCAAAGTGATATGTAAATTGTGAATTGGACCAAGATAGACTTCCTATTTGTTATAATCTACTTCAATAAAAATGCTTTTTATAATAAGGCTTCAAAGTGAAGCATCCACCTTAAATTTTAGATTTTGTCAAATCTTACTTTATTTGGTGAATTTGGAATCACAATCTAGATTAGTGTTTTCATTAAATATGAAGCATCATTTATCTTCAACCCAATTCCAGCAGCATTATTTTTTAGAAAGCTCTTAAAATACTTGGAGACATTTTCTACGTTTTGAGAGACATATTCATGATAATATGGCATTATAGTTAATATAAATATGTAAATAGTAAATGTACAGATTTCTGTATTCACTGTCTCTAATTCTTCTACTTTCTCTTGAACCCAATTTAATCAGAATTTCATCCCACACTAATCCACAGACATAACTCTTGTCTCGGTCAGCAGTCACCTCCCCAATCTAATGGTCATCATTGCATACAACCTGTCATTAACTACTGAACAGTGCAGTTCTTTCTTCCTAGAATCACATTCTTCACTTGGATTTGAGCATTCTATTCTCTCTGCATTCCCTCATACCAGACTTGCTGTTACTTCTTAGTCTCTTCTCCTGGTTCTTCTTCATATTCCTGTCATCTAAACTTCAGTGTACCCAAGGATTAAGTATTATAACCTCTTCTCTACTCATTCTCACTATGTTAGTCAAATCATTCAATATCAACCCTTTAAATGCTCTCTGTGTGTGTGTGTGTGTGTGTGTGTGTGTGTGTATTTAAACTTGAGAATATAGATCTAGAGTCTGGAACTCTCCCCTGAAATATAAATTGCAGTCTACTCTGCATCTCCAATCACAAATACAACAACCGTTTCAGATGTAACATGTTCAAAATTAGTTTAAAAATATTCCTTCAAATTCATTTTCCAGTCACAGACCTCTATCTTGGTGAATGCCAATTCTTTACTTTCTATTGTTTAAAGCTTAAAATATTGGTATCATATTTGCCTCTCATTTCCTTTTGCAACCCACCTTCTACCCAAAAACTTCTGTTGGCTCTACCTTCAAATATATATATAAAATCTAACCACTTCTCATGACTTACAGCATGACTACTACGGCCCAAACAACATCATGTCTTACCTGGATTACTGTAATAACCTCCTAACTGGTTTTCCTCCACTCTTGCCTCTCTACACCATTTTCTGACAAGAGCAGTCAGAAGAATACTGTGAAAATATAAAATCTGGTCATATCATTCCTCTACTCAAAGCATTTCAATGACTTGCTATCTCTCATGATAAAATCCAAAGAAATAACAATTTCCTGTATGGCTTTATATGATCTGCTCCCCATCACTGCTCTCCACTTTTATTCACGAATATAATTGAACAATGTTGTCTCCTTTCTAACTTTACTCCAGACACACAGATCTCCTTGCTGCTCTTCTAACATTTATCTCCTTCCCATCTCCACATGACTTACTCCTTTTCCTCAAACAGGCCTTTAGGCAAATACTACCTTGGTGGTAAGTACTTCCCTAACTTCCTTATTGCATGCTACAGCTCCCAGCACTACTTGTCTGCCACCCCTACTTTAAATGTTATTACTGTTATTTTGGAATAATAGGAATAATATTAGAGTTACAAAAATGTTGCAGAGGTAATATATAGACTTCTTATATACCCTTTACACAGCTTCTTCTATGCTAACATTATATAAAACCTCAGCATATTTCCCCAAACAGAAAAGGTAACATTTCTACTAACTAAATTACAATGACAATACTGTTGTGACACAATACAGCCTTTATTTGGATGTCTTCAGTTTCTCTACTACTGTCTTTCACTGTCCAGAATCTAATTCAGGATACCACACTGCATTTAAGCTTCATGCAATCACACATTAGTATCTTTGGTGTTCTCTTTCCTGTGACCATTTCTCAGTTTTTCTGTTTTTCATGACCCTGAAACTTTTGAAAAATACTGACCAGGTATTCGTCAAACTATCCCTCATTTTGATTTCACTGAAGTTTTTTCATAATTAGACTAGGGTTATGGATTTTATTTTAAGAAGAGGTGCAAGTTATTTACATATACTATTTGGATTTCTTCTGAAAGGAATATTTGTCTCTTCTCCCTCATTTATCTATTAATGATTTATATCAGTAGGCGCTCAGGGATATTATTTTATCATTTGGGATATTATATAACACTGTTTTTATTTGTTGCATTGGTCAACATGTGTGGAGGTCTTTTAGGTTGACTCAGTATCTTCTTCTTTTTTTTTTTTTAGCACTTCCTTACTTCCTGACAATACAATATATCCTAGGTTCATTTTGTATTTGCCTTTCCACAGTGCTAGACTCAACCATTTCTACAAGGAATGACTGATTCTTCTTAGTTGAGAGATCTGGGGATAATATAATAAATACTAACCCAGGAATACACATCTGTATTTATTTCTTTATTTGTGTGTCTGTATATCAGATACCAGTGTGTGCATGAGTATGGATACCAAGGTGAACTCATATTCCATCAGTATCTCCAACTTTAATCCAGTCAGAACCACAGTTTATTCTAGCCTTTCCTTCTTTCTCTGAAAGTAAGAAAGCTGTCTCCCATCAACTCTAATTTATTTATTTATTTTCCTTCTTTCTCTGAAAGTGAGAAAGCTGTCTCCCATCAACTCTAATTTATTTATTTATTTGTTCAATCCTCGTACACATGTAATTTTAGAAATGCTGTGAGAAAAATAGGTACCAATGGGAGTATAGTATTTATGTATAATCTTTTGCATTTAAACATAAAATATCCAGAAAGACACGCTTTCCGAGGTTACTTTTGTCAGCTTTTGTTTACCCCCTTAGTAAGATTATATTATGTATTTGTTACACTCATTTGTCACAGTTTGCATTCCATCCTATATACCCTAAAATCAAAATTTTATTATTGCTGTTTTTCCCCATTCTTTGTGGTATACAAGTGTATGAGTTTTAAAAAATGGATAGGATTATATGTACTATGTAGAAAACTTTTATCACTCTAAAAATCCCTTTTTGAGGCATCTTTGTAATTAGTCCCTTACCTGTCCCTAATGCCCACAGTAGTGAAGGAATGATAGTCTCTTGGAGGCCTTGAATGGAGCATGAGATGAAGAAATTAACCCACTGTATACAGGGCCTCATCCCATCATCATTTTCAGTCTAAATCCCTACTTACAGAGGCACACAGTACTAGGATTTTGCCTCATGAAATGAATTCCTTTTGCTCTTCCCTGTCTTCCATTTCCTGCAGACTTAATTTTAGAGTTCTCCAGTTTGCTAAATTAGTTACCATTTATTCATCTGCTTTAAACTTTGTTTTGTTGTCCCACTCTCTGTGCTATCACCACAGTCTACATTCCGTTTGTCCTTTGGGTTTATTGCTTTATCAAAATGTTTCTGTAGTTTAAGAAAGAAACAGAAATTAATGTATGTGTTTAATCTGTCATATTTAACTGCAAGCATACACCATGGACAGATTTTGAAAATGAAATTGTTGAGTGAAAAAAAATCAAGTTTGAAAAATATTATTCCACCATTTATGAAAATAAATATATATTTTTAAATATATTTTTTTAAATTCCACTTTCAATAGAGCATAGAAAACTTAGATCGAAAATCAGACAGGAATTAGAAGGCTTGAATAAAACTACAAACAACTAGAATTAACATAACTTCTGAATAAGAACATACAAGTATAATCAGAATGTTTTTCTCTAGGGATGTAGAGGAAATGCCTGAGAAGAGGAACAAAGAGAAATTCAATCTATACTGTAAGGATCTACTTCTTTATTTAAAAAAACATAAAGTTAAAAGATTAATCATTATAATATTTTAATCAAGGATATCAGATACAGTGATATTCGCCATATTATTACTTATGACTTGTCATGTATTTCAAGTATTCCAAAATTTTAGGAGTAAAATTTACCATTGTAAAGTTTTCCTAATAGTCAATAACATATTTTGTTCCCTAATGATTACATAAGACAAATCAGGGAAGTTTTAGAAATCTGATAAGAAAACATATCAGATTTCTGTCTTTGGTACACTAGTCTTTAATTTCTAAAGTGGAAAATATCATCAATTAATGCATACAGAAAATAAATTTAAAGATAACATTTTCTTAAAGACTAATCTGAGACATCCTTTGTAGCAATGTGACAGTTGCTAAGATCAGTGATAAGTGACAGTGATAAGATCTAGTATGCAACCTAGTAGGAGAAAGAACAAAACATCTGGCTTCCCAGACAGTCAATATGCATGTACTTTCAGATCTCTCATTAAGGATCCTATAATAACCCAGGGTTATTTTGCTATTATAGCATAAATATATAGCAAGAATGTTAGAAACTCATATCTGCTCAATACTCCCCATGTAGAATACCAAATTTTTCACAAGTTCTAAAATTTACCTAAGATCTTTAGCAGTTATAAAATGAAATGGAAAAATCACACAGATGCATGATTCATTTTTTAACTCCAATAATAATATATTATAGATATAGAACACATATGCTCATCATTTTAATCACTGTAGCTAGTAAGTTTTCACTGTTATTGGCCAGGTGGCAGATCTATTCACATTCCAGAAATTTACTTTTGAACACCCCCACAAAGGGCTCCCCTTGGCATTAGTCAACATCCGAGCATGCCTGCTTTAATGTGAATACTTGGTCTCAACATCTGTCATTTCCTTTGCTATTCTTGCCCTGTATCCATATTATTTATCTTTGTTTGCAACCATTTGCTATCTGTATTATGTTACATTGCTTTCAGCTTCTCCTGTGTTTTAGAAGCTATTGATTTTAATAGACGTATCTTTAATTTTCCTACCATAAATACAATTAATACTTATTAACCTCAAACAATACTTTTATAAACTTGAATATAAAATATTCCTAAGTGATTTTTATTGACTACAAACTGAGGAATATACTATATGCTATCTACAAAACATTCACTTTATTTTCAATGAAACAACAGATTGAAAGCAAAAGGATAGAAAAGATATTTTATGCAAATAGTGACTAAAAGAGATCTGGTATAGCTAAACTAATATCAAACAAAAGAGATTCTAGAACAACAATTGTTTTAAGAAGGAAAGAAGGATATAATGATAAAAGGATGACTACATCAAAACTATATAACAAATTAAACATATATGCACCTAACTAGAGGTCACCAAAATACATTAAACAAAACTGACTTTTTGAGGGGAGAAATAGCAAATTCAACAATAATAGTTGAATGCGTCACTATTTCACTTTTAATAGTGGTAGAAAAATTAGGTACAAGACCAGACAGCAATTAGAAGGCTTAAATAACACTATAAATCAACTAGAACTAACATATCTATATAACATTTCACTCCACAATAGCAAAATACACATGCAGGACAGACTGTATACTAGATCACAAAACAAATCTCAGTAAATTTTTAAAAATTGAAATAATTAAAAGCATGTTCTCTAAACAAATTTAATTAAAAATTAATATAAATGTGCCACATCCCGCCCAACAAGGGCAGTGAGGGTGCGAGAAGGGGTGGTTTGGGTTAAATTTTTAAGCAAGAAACAAACAGAGACTTAATGCAGTTAAATCTCTCCAAAGGCCAGGGGTCTCTCAGTCTCAGAGGACTGGAGCCCAGAATAAAGTTGGCTGGAGGTTTTTATTGATAGGTCTACAACTACAAGAAAGCAACTACAAGAAAGCAACATTGTTCCTTACACGGTCTGTGAGGCTTAGGCCTCATAACAGAAAATGTTTATTCTAATTACCCTTTGTCTTTAAACAGCAGAAGCACAAGGTCCCAGGATGTTTTTACTTAAAGCATGCAAGGGGAAAGCCAGAGCCGGCAATAGACATTCCCAAGCAGGGGTAAGGGGAGGCAAAGCCCCTTCCCATACCTGTCCAAGGCAGCTCGTTTGGGGTCCCCACTCGGTTCCGCCTGGCTTAGGTTGTATCTCCCGTGAGATATCTTACCTGTCTTTGGCTGCAAACCATCTTTTGGGGACCAGAGAGACATAAGGTGTAAACACAAGGATGGAACAGAGTCCCAGAAAGGCACAATCTCACAAACTCTTCTTTCCTTAAGGAAAGACATGAAGGGACAGTTGGCTAGGCTGTTGTGTGACTACATAAATGGAATTTGAAAAATTCACAAATATGTAGAAATTATGATCCAGCAATCCCACTGCTGGATATATATCTGAAGTAAATTAAATCAGAATCTCTAACAAATATTTTCACTCCCATGTTCATTGCAGCATTATCACAATAGCCAAGATATGAAAACAACCTAAGTGTCCTTCAAAGGATGAATAGATAAAGAATAAGTGATATATATATATATGACATATATATATATGTGATATATATACATGTGATATATATATATACATGTATATATGTGCAAGAAAATATTCAGTTATAAAATGAATAAATTTGAGACAATATAATGAACCTGAAGGGAATTATGCTAAGTGAATTAAGCCAGAGAAAGGCAAATACTATACATATGCTATTACTTATATGTGTAATCTAAAAAACCAAAACAAAACAAAACAAAATAGAATTATCATTGCTAAGAGCTGAGGGGAAGGAGAAATGGGGAAATGTTGGTCAAGAGTACAAACTTTTAGTTATAAGAAGAAGTTCTGATGATCAAATGTACAGAATGGGCACTATAGTTAATAATACAGTATTGTATATTAGAAAGTTTCTGAGAGTAGATCTTAAATGTCCTCACTGTGCACGCACGCACGCACACACAAAAGAGTAAACTATGTGAGGTGATGCAGTGTTAATTATCTTGATCTTGGTAATTATTCCATAGTGTATAAGTTTATCAAATCATCACATTGTGTACTTTAAATATATGCCATTATATTTGTTGATTATTCTTCAATAAATTTGTAAACATAAATAAACAACACACTTTATATTAGTTTTCTAGGGCTGCTCTAACGATGTCACAAACTTAAACAAAAGAAGTTGATTGTCTCATAGTTCTAGAGGCTAGAAATATGAAGTCAAGGTATTGGCAGACCATATTTTCAGTAAAATCAGCAGGATAATACCTTCTTGCTTGTTCCTACTTCGTAGTTTCCTGGCAATCTTTGGTGTTTCTTGAATTGAAGCCACATAACCTCAGTTAGTGCCTCTGTGTCACAAGGCATTCTCCCTGTGTGTCTATATTCACATGCTGTCTTCTTATGAGGACAAGATCATCTTGGATTAGGGGCTCACCTTACTCCTGCCTGTATGACCTCATTTTAGTTTTACGAATTACCTCTACAACAACCTTATTTCCAAATTAGGTCATATTCTGCAATATTAGGTGTTAGGATTCCAACACATTTTGGGGGGGAAGATATTTTTTTATCCCCTAATACACTCCTAAGTAATGAATGAGTCAAAGAATAAATCACAGGGGATGGACGGGTGTCTCGGTTAGAGCACAAGCTCTGGGCAATGGGGCTGCCAGTTTGATTCCCACATGGGCCAGCGAGCTGCATCCTTTGCAACTAGAATGAAGTCAATGAGCTGCCACTGAGCTCCCGAGTGGCCAGATGTCTCAGTTGGTTGGAGCGTGGGCTCTCAACCACAAGATTGCCGTTTTGACTCCCACAAGGGATGGTGGGTTGCGCCCCCTGCAAGTAAGATTGAACATGGCTGAGCTGAGCTGCCGCCGAGCTCCGGGATGGCTCAGCTGGTTGGAGCGCAGGCTCTCAACCACAAGGTTGCCGGTTCAACTCCCGCAAGGGATCTAACAACAGCGATTGACCTGGAGCTGAGCTGCGCTCTTCACAGCTAAGATTGAAAGGATAACAACTTGATTTGGATGGAGCTGATGAGTCTTGGGAAAAACACACTACTGTTACCCAATAAAAAGCCCAAAAATACACACTGTTCCCCAATAAAGTCCTGTTGCCCTTCCCC
Source organism: Rhinolophus hipposideros (assembly GCF_964194185.1). Classification (NCBI taxonomy): domain Eukaryota; kingdom Metazoa; phylum Chordata; class Mammalia; order Chiroptera; family Rhinolophidae; genus Rhinolophus; species Rhinolophus hipposideros. The sequence continues at coordinate 24,439,888 of NC_138051.1, read as the reverse complement.
AATAAAAATCTTTTAAAAAAATCACAGGAGAAATTAGAAACACACCACTATAGATAAATATCTTTTATGAATATTGACACAAAAATCCTTAAAACAACAGCAAATTGAACCCTATAGTATATTAAGAGGATTACACACTATGACCTGGGATTTATAATACTTTGCAAGGTTGACTCAACATATGAAAAACATTCAATGTAATACATCATATTAATAGGAAAAAAACACACAAGAAAAAGCAAGTATTTCAATAGATTCAGGAAAGCATTTGACAAAAACCCAACGCCGTTTCATGACAGAAACACTAAACAAGAACAAAGAATAGAAGGGAACTTCCTGATAAAAACCATCTATGAAAAACCCACAGCTAACATCATACTTAATGATAAAAGATAGAAAAATATCCCCCTGAGATCAGAAATAAGACATGATATCTGTTCTTGTCACTTCAATTCAACATTGTATTGAAAGTTCCGGGACAATTAAGCACTAAAATAAAATAAAGTCATCCAGATGGAAGGAAAGAAGTAAAACTATTTCTATTCATAGATGATACAATCTTATATGTAGAAATTATAAAGAACAGACACACACACACACACACACACACACACACAAACTTAAAGCTAATAAATAAGTTTAGTAAAGTTGCAGGATACAAGATCAATAAAAAAATTAGTTGTATTTTTATGCATAGCACTATACAATCTAATAATGAAAGAAACCATTTGCCTCTAAAATGGTATAAACAATAATACAATACTTAAAAATAAATCTAATCAAAAAAGTGCAACACCTGTACATTAAAATTAAAAAGTATTCTTTAAAGAAATTAAAGAATAACAAATAAATGCAATGACAGAACATATTCATGGGTCAAAAGACTCAAAATGTTAAGATATAAATATAAACCAAATTGTTCTACAGATTCAATACAATTTCTACCAAAATTCCAACAGCCTTTTGGTAGAAATGGATATTCTGATCATGAAATGCAAATGCAAGGTAGGCCAGATAGTCAAAAAATATTGGAAATGAAGAACAATGTTGGATGACTCACAATTTTTTATTTCAAAATGTATTACAAAGCTACAGTAATCAAAACAGTGTTACTGGTATAAGGATAGATATAGATCAATGAAATTGAACTGAGCATCTAAAGAAAAAAATTCATACACCTATCGTCAATTAATTTTAGAGAAAGTTGCCAAGATCATTCAACAAGTAAAGAATAGTCTTTCAAAAACTGATGCTGGAACAACTGGATATCCAAATGCAAAAGAATGAAATTGAATACCTACCTCACACCTGATACCAAAATTAATTCAAAATGGATCAAAGACGTAAATGTGAAGATGTAAACATATGAAATTCTTAGAAATGTAAATTTTTATGATCTTACCTTAGGGAAAAGTTTCTTTAATATGACACCAAAACCACTAGCAGCAAAAGAAAAAGTGTACAAAATAGGCAAAACCATAGATACAGAAAGTAAAATAGTAGCTGCCAGGAAATGGAGGGGTGGGGTTGAAATTGGGATTAACTGCTAACTGATATGAGTTTTCTTTTGTGCCTGATGCCAATGTACTGGAATTAAATGGTGATGATGATTGTACATTTTGAATATGCGAAAACTTACTTGTACACTTTAATATGGTTAAAACAGTGAACTTTATGTTATGTAACTTTTATGTCAAAAAAGAATAATTCAAAAACAAATAAACCAAAATGCTACACTAGACATCCCTGTATTTTTCTAGTACTTTTGTGTAAGTAAAATGTAGCCTAAAATTCAATATAATAAAATTCATTTTTATACATGTTGCCAATTGTCTTCTTGAAATTGAGACCTATTTTGCCCTTTGATTTTAATGAAATTACTTTCGTTCCACCAAGATAACAATATTGGATATGCTTGATTTTACAGGTCTTTGAGAAACTGGTACTTGAAAATTATATTTAAGGGTTTTAATTTGTATTTAATTGATCTTTAAGCAGGCTTAGCCCTCTTTCAAGTTTAACTTTTGTGTGTAGCCTGTTTGCGTATTAGCCATTTTCAAGCCTCCCTTGTTTTGATCAGATTTAAAAAATTTTAATTACAAAATCCATTCTCATTTTCAACATTACCTCAAAACAGTATGTATGAAATTGAAAGTTAAATTCCTGGGTTTGTATCCCCACTCCAGCTTCCAAAAGCAATTTTATATATGAATTTAAGACTTTTTGCTTTGCACATAATATTCTATCCTACCAACAGCACATTAGAATACCCGTTTCCACACCATTTATAATATTGTGTTTTGTTAAGAATGTAATACTTTCTAATATTATTAGTAAAACAGTATCTTGTTTTGGCTTGCATTTTCTATCATTTGTGTGGCAGAGAGTCTTTTGTTGATTATTGTTATTTGTATTTTTTGTAGGAATAAACTCTTTAGAGCCTTTGTCCATGTTTCCATTCGGTTATCTATGTCTTCATTTGTTGGACACTTTATATAGCACAGCAATTAGTCATTCTTCTGTTTACGTGTGGCAATTATTTTTTCTCAGTTTTATATTTTTCTTTGACTTTGCTCATGATATTTTTTCTCAGGTAATATATTTAAATTTCTGAAGTAAAATCTGGCAATATATTTTCTGTAGGCTTATGAGTTTCAGGTCTGTCTGAAAATACTGTTTTTTCCCAAGACTACGGAGTCTCATATTTTTTTGTTAGTTTACAGTATGTTATTAATGTATTCTGAAATTAACTGCTTATGGAACTTATTTGATATATACTATGAATTATGTACCTAACTCAACATTTCTCCAAATGGACAGCTGTTTATCATAGAATCTTTCATTAAATAATACAAGTATTCTAAAACTACATCATTGTATACATTTTCATCATTTTAACATATCTATATGTAATATACACCATAATTTATTTAATATTTAATTTAAGCCAGTTTTAACTTAACTCCCTTTTTAATATATCCTTGTCCTAAATTATAATATCCATTTTTTTTTATGTGGTGGATGTAGGATATTTAAGGCACTTATTATATAAATTTATTGTGTGGGTGAAAATAACAAACGGTTTTTAAAATTTAAATTGTTCTCCTCTGAACCACATAAAATAATCTTGTTTATCTTTGCTGTTATATAATTCACACTTTGGGGAATGCCAACATTTCCCAAAGGATACAAAATACCATCGTTTCCACACACCAAATTTTCAACTATGTTTTGGTCTTTCTGTTTTATTTCCCATTGTATTCTTATACTGAAACCCTCTGCCTTTTATATTTTATTGCATGTAATTATTTTTTAGTTTATTTTTAACTATAGCTTTATTGGTATTACATTGATTTCCCTAATTACTCTGGACTCTATTCTGTTCCATTGAATTATGTGTTTTTGTGACAGAACCACACTGTTTTGATTATTATAGCTTTGAAGTATAGCTTGAAATCAAAGAGAGTGAGGTCTTCAACTCCAATTTCATATACTTCTGCTCTGGTCTTTATTATTTCCTTCCTTCCACTAACTTTGGGCTTTGTTTGTTCTTCTTTTTCTAGTTCCTCTAGGTGTAAGGATAGATTATCTGAGATTTTTCTTGTTTCTTGAGGTAGGCCTGTATTGCTATAAACTTCCCCCTTAGAAAAACTTTTGCTCTGTCCCATAAATTTTGTAACATTGTTTCCATTTTCAATTGTTAAAAACTGATCTCTTAACCATCACTCTTAGCTTAACACATGTTATTAAAACACTACATACAATGGTATGCTTTGATAGCTTTGTAGCTCATTAATCTTTTCAGCACACTGTTTTAGTATTTTGTTTTTTCCTTTTATTCATTCAGCTGGAGTATTTCCTCAATTTTATTCTCTTTGGAGACAGTATAAATTTATACATGTTTTTCTGGACTTCTGCATATTAAAATAGTTTTTCATATGTCTTCAAAGAAAAATTAAGTGCATATATAATTCTACATTCATATTCATATCTCTTAGAAAGTTACATTTCAAGAATTTATCCTGCTGATCAGAACTTTGTTGCATTCTGCCATTCATCTGTGTGATTTTTTGGACTAACAACTTATAATATTGTAATAACTTACAATAGTTACAATAGATTTTATACTTGCATATTAAAATTTCAACTAAAGAATACAGGATGAATTACATTGTAGCCCACCAATGTTTGTCAAGGTACAATACAAAATATTTTGCGTAAAGGCAGGAAAGTAATGAGGACTGCAGAGAATATAATTCTGGGTGGTGAAGAAAAGTGAGAGATGAACTGGTATTTTATAATTATTTGCTAGAAGTGTTTGCAAAGTCTGAGGAAAAGAGGCTTATAAGCCAGGCTTTGACCAAACAGTGGGTGACTTCTGGAGGACAGACACAAGGTTAATATTAATATTCTAATGGAGAAAGATAAAGTTGGAGATATTAGGGTCTTAAATATAGACGTTTTTTCTCCTGAAAACATTTGTGGAATTCGAAAGCCACAAATAAGGCTGAAAATTAAGCTGACATACGAAGGGGAAAAAAAGAAAAAAAGACTTGAGTTTTCGTCAAACTTGTAAATATAAGGATTTAGGTTTAGAACTTGCCAAAGGAAAGGGCCCCAGTGACCACACCAGGATTTCTGTTGAAAAACCTGTGGGGTTGTCTTTGGAACAAGGTTAAACCATTGATGAATTGAGCCTTATCAAAGCAGCAAGCCAGTGTCAAATCAGTTTTGCCTCTAATTGGATTAAAGTATTCAGTCTCTACCTATCTGCTTAGCAGAGTAAAATATGGATACTCTCTATGAAATAAAAATATTATCTGAAGCCTCTGCAACTTTTTCTTGTATACAACATATATATCTGTAGTTGACAAAAAATTAGTGAGCATGCCAAGAGACAGGACCATACAAAGAAAACTAAATATACATTAAAAACAGACTGCAGGTGATCCAAATACAGTGATTAGCAGGCAATTACTGTAATAGACTCTGTTAAAGCAAACGGGAAAAATGGACAAAATAAAGGAAAGTTGGAGAATTTCACAAGGGAACTGTATCTAAAAAAATAAAGAGAAAATTACATACTTTAGTCAACATAGACATAAATGCATGGGAAAGGGAATAAAGGAAATATCTGAGGAGATGATAATATTCTATATCTAGATGGGGCATGGTTTACATGCATGTCAAAACTCATTAAGCTGTACACTAAGATATATGCATTTCACCATATGTAAATTTTACCTTAATAAAAATACTGAAGACAGCAGAAAAATATGGATGTGTGTAATGAGTGTGGATGAAAAAAGGGGTTCCATGGAAAGTAACCTCACAGGGTGATGTGATCATAAATTCCTAACTGGGCATATTTATGCCCCAGGATATAACTTCTTTACTAAAAAGATTATGTTTGCTTTAAGGAGTCCCTTCCCTCTGTTTCTATGCACCTAGGTTAGTTAACACACTTTTGAAATGCCTCCTTTCAGACCCCTCCTTCTAATACCTGACTATCCTTTCAAACCCTCCCTCTAATGCCTGCAAAAAATAATCCAACCCGTTTTGCTTCCTCTCACCCCCATGTACTCTTTCTTACCTTCCCTCCATAATCTCAAATGCATAAAAGAACTGCAAACTGTATTCTCAGAAACCTTTTTCTCTGTTGAGATCTTGCTTCCAAGCTTATCCTGTTTAATTCAAATGAACTCATAAAAATTCTCTATAGGTTTGGACATTTCCTGCATCGACACTATATATAAAATTAGGAAATTACTGAATTTGCTTAAAAGTGGATTATACAACTAGAAGACGATCAATAGAAAATATGCAAATTGAGCAAAGAAACAAAAAATCACAACGTTCAGAAAAATGCATAAAAGACATGAGAGATAAAGTGAAAATTATAACAAATGCTACTCGAAAAGAGAAACAGAGAGACAATTAGACAAAAGCAATATGTGATAAAACAATATTTACTGAAAAGTTCCTTAAAGTGGGAGAAATAATCTGCAGATCCTAGAAGTAAACCCTAAACATTAAGAATCATACATACATACTGTTCAACCATTGGAAACAAAAGATAAAAGGAAAATTGTAAAACAATCAGAGAAAAAATACCATATAATGCGTAGAGAAACAACTCTAAATATAATGACTAACTTCTCTTGAGAAACAACGCCAGCAATAAGGCAAGCAGGTAACATTTAGAGCACTGAAAGGAAAATAAAATCTTTCCAAGCAGAATTCTATAGCCAGCAAAAAAATCCTTCAAAAATGATCACAGTATCACCCTTGCCAGCTAAATAGTATGCCAAGTAAAAGAAGTCAAACAGAGAAAATAAATGTATGATTTTACTTATATGTGAAATCTAAAAACAAAATAAACAAACAAAACAGAAACAAACTCATAAATATAGAGAACAAAGGGATGATCTCTAGATAAGAGGGGGATTGAGAGGACAGGTGAAAAGTAAAAGGGATTAAGAAGTACAAATTGCCACTTATAAAAATAGTCATGGGTATGTAAAGTACAGCATAGAGAATATAGTCAATAATATTGTAATATGTATGGTGTCAGATGGGTACTACACTTACGGGGTGATCATTTCATAAGTTATATAAATGTCTAATCATTATATTGTATACCTGAAACTAATATTATTTTGTATTCCAACTATAATTGAAAAATAAAACTTAAACATAATCTTAAAAAATGAGGGTGAAATATAATTTGTAAATATGCAAAACTGATATAATCTATTGCCAGCAGATGTACACTACAGACACACAAAAGAAAAATCATTAGACTACAGATAAACAATACCAGATGCAAACTTAGATGTACAGAAATGAGTTAAGAATTCCAAACATGGTAAATACATAGCTATAACTATGAAAGGTTATCTTTGCTTTTATTGCCCTCTGTTAATTTCTTCAATAGACAACTGACTGTTTAAAGCATTGATATCGTATTGTGAGATTCATAATGGTCTAAGTAAAAATATTTGACAACAATAACAAAAAAGAATGAGGTTAAAATAGAAGTGTATTTTGTAAGTTCCTTCATTTATGTGAAGCATTCCAATATTAATTCTAAGTGAGAAAATTCATATGGAAATTTCTAGTACAATCACTAAAAAATAAGTATACAAACAGGTATCACTGAAAAACCAATAGACAAAATAAAACAGAATACTAAATAATGTTGGGGTAATATAAAACAATTCCGGAAATTAAGAGCAGGGGGTAAAACTTACTTTGAAAAAAAATAGAAAACAGTAGCAGATTAATAGTCTTATTTTCTGTCATAAACACATTAATATAACGGACTGAATATTTTTATTTATATTCAAAGACTATCAGGTTGTAATTAAAACAAAAAAAAACAAACATTGCCAAGTTATACATTGTTGAAAAGAGAAGCATTTAAAATATAATGATATACGTTGAAAGTGAAAGGATAGAAAAAGCTAAAGCAAGCAAAGGTTAAGAAGAACGTTGTCATAGATACTCTTTAATATCAGAAAAAGTAGATTTTGAGGCAAATCAAAAAGTATCATAAAAGATAACAAAGGGCATATTATAATGATTAAAAAGTCAATTTATTATAAAGATACAGGAATCTAAATATATACGAGGTCTAACATTTAGGTTAGCGAACTTGCTACCATGTGCTTACATTGGCAGCACTGTACAAACAGCTCAGTAAGGTTTCATAACTTTGGTATATCAGTGGCTCACAGCTGTTTCATGTCGATGTGTGGGTGTGCCATCACAAGAATGTCTGATCTTGAATTAGAGCAACAAACAAACATTAAATTTCTTGTTAAACTTGACAAGAGTGGAAGTGAAATCAGGGGCATGTTAGTCCAAATTTATGCGGATAATGCCATGAAGAAAACAGCAGTGTACAAATGGATTAGATGTTTTTCTGAGGGGAGAGAAAACATCACTGATAAAGAGAGGTCAGGGGGGCAGTAAAGAGGAGAACTGACTGAAAATATTGCAAAAATCTGTCAAACTGTGCGTCAAAATCGTCAGGTGACTGCGAGAAGCACAGCAGACCAAGTAAACATCAATAGAGAAACAGGAAATTCTTAACTGAAAATCTTGACATGAGAAAGGCTTGTGCAAAAATGGTCCCAAAGGAGCTCACCAATGAATAAAAGGAAAGGAGAGTTGAAATTCACCAAGACCTTTTGGAGAGGCAAGACGATGTTGTGGCCATGTTATCACTGTTGATGAAACATGGGTGTGCCAATACAACCCTGAAACAAAGCGTCAAAGTGCCCAATGAAAGCCAGTCAATTCTCCATGACCAAAAAAGTTCTGTCAGTCCAAATCAAGTATCAAAACTATGTTATTAACCTTTTTTTATATCTCAGAGGGATAATTCATTATGAATTCACACCACCTGGACAAACAGTTAACCAAGTTTACTATTTGGAAGTGCTGAAAAGGCTGCATGAAAAAGTTAGATGACCTGAACTTTTCGCCAACAATTCATGGCTCTTGCATCAGGACAGTGCACTAGCTCACAGGGCCCTGTCTGTGAGGGAGTTTTAAGCCAGTAAACAAATAACTGTATTGAAACACCCTCCCTACTCACCTGATATGGCCCCCAATGACTCTTTCTTTACCCAAAGATAAAGGAAATATTGAAAGGAAGACATTTTGATGACATTCAGGACATCAAGGGTAATATGATGACAGCTCTTATGACCATTCCAGAAAAAGAGTTCCAAAATTGCTTTGAAGGGTGGACTAGGCACTGGCATCAGTGTATAGCTTCCCAAGGGAAGTACTTCAAAGGTGACTGTAGTGATATTCAGCACTGAGGTATGTAGCACTTTTACTAGGATGAGTTCAGGAATATCATTGTCAGACCTTGCATGCACCTATAAAATGACTTTCAAGATATATGAGGCAAAAGCTGAGAGAAACAAAAGAAGGAATAGAAAATCCACAATCATTGTTGGAGATTTTGGCTGTTCTTTGCTAGTAATTGATGGGAGAAACATGCAAAACTAAATAAGGGTGGACAAAATTTAACAACACTATCAACTAACGAGAACTAATTGATATTTTAGCACATTAAATTTAGTACATTATAATCAATATCTGCAAAGTATATTTTGTTTCCAAATGCACATGAGACTTTCATCAAAGTAGAAAGAATGCTGGGCCATGAAACATCTCAATATATTAAAAACATTGATATCACACAAAGAATGGTCTCTGATCACAATAGAGTTAAATAAATAATCAGTAACAGTAAGATATCAAGAAAGTCCCAAAACACTTAAAATAGAACAATATTCTTCTAAACCATGGATGAAAAAATTCCTCTGGTCATTAAGAAATGTATCAGTTGAAGGGAAAATAGACAGACATATCAGAAGTTGTGGGCTTTATAACAAAAGAACAAAACAAACAAACAAACAAAAACTCATAGATACAGACAATAGTTTAATGGTTATCAGAGGGGAAGGATGGGGGGGTGAACTATATCAAATATATGGTGACGAAAGGAGAACTGACTCCGGGTGGTGAGCACACAATGCAGTATACAGATGATGCATTATGGAATTTTACATTTGAAATCTATATAATTTTAACTAATCTATGTCACTCCAATAAATTTAATAAAAATTTTTAAAAAGGCTTAAAAAGTCGTGGGCTTTAGAACAGAAGGATTTAAAGATAAATTTATAATTTAAAATGCTTTTATTAGAAAATAGTTTAAAAATAAGGTAAGTAGAGGGGAGGAAATAAAGATAAAACTAGAGATTAATAAAAACAAATAAAAAAACTAGAGAAAATTAACAATTTAAAAAATTGATTATTTGAAAAGATTAATACAATTTTTATCCTCTGGTAAGACTGATTAAGAATAACAAAGACAATATCAAATACTGGGAAGAATGTGGAACAATTCCAACAATCTGCTATGGGGAGGGTAAACATTGGAAAGCTGATAATAGCTATCTATTAAAATTAAAATTAGAATTATACATGTCATAAGACATGTATAATACCCAGATATTCCATTCCTAGCTATAACACATAACCCAGAATATTCATAACAGGACATTCCATAATAGGTAAAAATAAAAACTATCCAAACATTCACATCGATCAATAGTAGAATGGATGAAATATGATACATTCATATAATAGAATATTATAAAGCAATGGGAATATATAAACTACTACTATAATCAATGTCAGGGAGGAATCTGAAAAGCATAATATTAAACCACACAAACACACAAAAAAAATCCTATTACTACATTTACATAAAATTATAAAAAAGCCAAAACTAATCGTGTTAGAGTGATATTAGTGGTGAGCCTTTTGGGTGTATAGTGATTAACATAGTGGGCGACAGTGACATCCTGGTTGCTGATACTCTTGTCTTTTGATCCAGTGCTGACACATGGATGTGTTCTTTTTATAAAAATTCATAGATTTTTTTATACTTTGATTTATGCACCTTCTCTATGGCATATATTTAATAAAGGTTTTCCTAGAAATTGATCATAGTCTATTGTGATGAGTAAAGCAAATTAATGATAGACATAAAACTATAAAATAATGCAATCAGCCAAACTTCATGTGGCTTGTTGCCTTGTTTCATCACTTCATAATTACAAGACTGAGTAATGCTACAGTCACAAAATTAATCTCCTATATTTATTAATGATAAATGTCTTTTTTATGTTCTTAATATTTTTTTTTTCAAAAGAAACAATGCTAATTTTAAAAAAAACACACGAAATACCGTCTTTCAGTGTATTTCAGACCTAGCAGAAGAGTTTTTGATTTGAAACTCTCATGCTTTCTTCCACTCAGATTTTGTTTTATTATTTGTTCAGATTTAATTATTACTTTCTGCATTGTTATCCAACAGAAGTGTGTGTGATCATGGAAATACTCCAAGGAAATTGAGAGTAGCTATATGTGGCATTGGATACTTAACATGTGACTAGCACTACTAGTCCCCTGAATTTTTTATTTTATTCAATGTTAACTAATTTAAATTGAAATAGTCACACATGATTATTGTCTACTGCATTGGGCAGTACAAATCTAGAGCTCCTATCAAAAAAATGTGAGATATTCTAAAGCGGGGATTTAATATTTTCTTCTTTCTTGGTATTTTGGTACACATGTAAAAAAACAAACAAACAGAAACCAAAATCTTCCTTGAACTGGTGCTTGCAATTCCTAAGTCAGTTTTCAAAAGTGCTTTTACAGCAAGTCGCTGACATCACTTTTTGCTATGTTATGATCGTTGGGTGCTCATCTTTAGTGATGAATTGCTATTGCGGTGTTTCTGAAACGCTGGTTTATGAAGTTCCTGATTCATAGGAGCTTCTATATAAAACTATCTGTAGATTTTGGAGGGTGGGGGAGCAGAGGAGCCCCATCTAGATTACTAAATAGGAATTTTTGCAATGGAATCTTGAAATCTGCATTTTTAACAGTCTCCCCAGTGATTCTTACACAGGACAATTTAAATTTAAAAGTCTCTAAACTACAACGTTCACTATTTTAACTGAGGTATCTGTTTTAGCACCTGTGATGTCAGTTTACTACGGCATCCACATAATGAATAAATGGGAATAGGTCTTTCATGAAAGGCATAAGATGAACGTCCAGCCAAAAGTCCTTTTCCTCAGCACTGTGCTGGCAAGAAATGGCTTACACAAATCTTTACTATTTTCACAGAAACAAAACTCCCCAAATGCCTGTAGTGGGGCTTCTCTAGATTTCAGAATGTTCACCTCTATGTAAATTTCATGGGTTAAATAATATGGGTGGGAAATTTATAAAGTGAAAGTCAAATTCCTTGAAGACTTTCCAATGATATTTAAGAACTGTATCCCTGTAGAACAGTGGTTCTTAAGTCTTGGTGAGTATTGGGATCACCTGAAGAACTCTGTTAAAATGCAAAGATCCAGCCTCCATCCTATTTCAATAAGCCTGAGTCTTTGTGTTCTTTATTACCTCAAAGGTGATTCTGATACTGGCTAATATTGGAGAATCTCTGTTCTAGCTATTGGAGCCAAGAGGGATATTGCTTCTTTTGACTATATTTATTTAAGATATAGCTTACCCTTTCTCTCACCATCACCACAATCATTCGTATATTGGTACTTATTCTGTACTATTGTTGTCTTTAACACAGTTCTCTACATTGTCACTTAAAAACATAAAATGACTCAAACAATGTTGTTTTTCTTCCTGTATGGATGACATTTATTTTATTATGATATAGCTAACAGTGGCCCCTAATATGTTAATTCCATTAAATCCAATTTTAATCATGAAAACTTCAAATCCTTTCAGCATTCCTGTTGACACATATTTTTATTCCCTACCCACACAAGTTTTTCTATTTATCAATCTATAAATTAGAAGGCTTGCTCTTTGCTTTACTCTCTTTGACTTGCAAAAGGTGTCTTTTATATGCAGGTTAAAAACCAAAGGATATATATATATATATATATATATATATATATATATATATATATATATATATATATATATATAATCTCCTGATCAATTCTCAAGTGCAAATATGTTTTACCTGGTATATCTTCTCCTTCACTCCTGTTTGATTGTATCATACACTGAATAAACTGAGTTTATAAACATTTTGATTCCCAGCTCCAACTGGTACTGTGTGCCTTGTGAAATCCCACCTGTGATGATTCATTTGTGAAGCTGAAATTCCCAGAATATAATATCCACACCCCATCCCCATTTCCTGTTAAGTTGTTCTCTGGGATCTACTGTTTTTGATTGGCATAAAAGTTAACTAGCAGAATATTAAAGTAATCCTAACAAAGCAGCAAAAAAAAAAATTCAAATAACCTAATAGAATGAACAGAGAACATCAACAGGCAATCATAAGAAAAAGAGACAAGTGAAAAGATGCTTAACTTCAGTAAAAATTGACCCCAAAAAAAGAAAAGAAAGAAATCAAAATATGGCATTATTGCTTTCAGAATGCCAGAAGTTAAAAAAACATTCATATGACTATTTTGGCAACTATATAGATAAACGGATACTCTAATCCATTTCTGGTATGATGGTAGATTGTTAAGCAGTTTATAGGTATTTTTCCTACAGAAATATTCAGGCATGTGAACAAATACTTGACTTAGGCACTATAACTCTGTAATTAAAAAAAAGGTAAGGACCCCTTAGAGTCTTTATGTAAACAAGTAAGTAGTTAAAACCAGTTGACATCAATATTATGGACTACTATGCAGAAGTTCTTTTCTATTGACAAAAAGATTCCCCACAACACATATATATGTTATTAATAAAATAACAACAAAGAGACACCAAGTAATACATACGACATGATTTTATTTATGACAACAATAAATGGATGTATATATATACATCCATATATATATATATATATATATATATATATATATGTATGTATACAAATACAAGACACATTTTATGTTTGTATACTAGATGTGACACTTAAGTTCACGAACTTGTTGACAACCATGTTGCTAAACTTTTTTTAATATCGAGTGATTATTCATTATGATGTTGCACCAACTATACAGTTAACCAAGTTTACTATTTGGAAGTGCTGAAAAGGCTGTGTGATAAAGTTAGATGAAAACGACCTGAACCTTTTGCCAACAATTCACGGCTCTTGCATCATGACAATGCACCAGCTCACACAGCACTGTCTTTGAGGGAGTTTTTAGCCAGTAAACCAGTAACTGTACTGAATACCCTCCTTACTTACCTGATCTGGCCCCCTATGATTCTTTCTTTACCCGAAAATAAAGAAAATATTGAAAGGAAGACATTTTGATGACATTCAGGACATCAAGGGTAATACGATAACAGCTGTGATGGTCATTCCAGAGAGAGTTCCAAAATTGCTTTGAAGGGTGGACTAGGCACTGGCATCAGTGCATAGCTTCCCAAGGGGAGTACTTTGAAGGTGACCGTAGTGGTATTCAGCAATGAGGTATGTAGCACTTTTTCTAGGATGAGTTCGTGAACTTAATTGTCTGACCTCGTATGCATATATATTTCTATATATGTAAATTATAGTAAAATGATATGCAATGTCATACCAGATTAGTAACAGGGATTATCTCAGGAAGAAGAGTGCAAATGAATAGAGTGCAAATAAATCTTTCTCCTTTACCAGTATACTGTGGATTCAAAAACGAGAAATATATTTTGTTTATTACCAATGCAATTAAAAATAATTACTGGTCAGGGAGGGTCATAATAATCAGACTGCTTCAGAAATTGGTTCCTGAAGACACTGAGTTGGGGTACAGGGAAAAAAGGGGGATTCTGATGTCTGTCTTTCTGTCTTTTCTCAGGTGGTCTTAACATGCTTTTCTCAATCTCTTTACCTACATTCAAGGTATTTTTTTATATTCTCCCAGATTTTATTTAGACTTAGATAAACTGTCAGTCTTCACGTTGGGAATATTGATCTCTTTTCTCTTATGTATCCTAATGGGAAGCTGGGGAAGCCGGCGTTAGGAGTTGCAAGCCACATATCACATTAAATCACAAGTTGAATAAAATATTTATAAGCTGCATTTGAATTTGCTGAAATATCCCCCTTGGGAATTCATTCTGAGAGCCTCCTTTGATACTAGACAAGTACCAAAATATTAAACAAGATCCAAATTACTGAATACCAAGAATCAGTAGGAACCTGTTGTAAGTCAAAAATGGTGGTGAGAGTGGGGAGGGGGCAGGCTTGGGGGGGAAAGCTTGGCAATAGAATCTCCAGGAGCAGTGCCTGAATGACGCCAGGAAAGACTGAGAGACCTCAAGCCAAGAACAACTTGTCATTCAGCAAGTGGGCTCCCTCCTCAAAGAAAAAGTTATGAGCAACAGATTTACAGAATTAAGCTTCTAAATCAGGAAGAACTCTATAGAACCATAAAATCATTGTTTTCCAGATTTTAAATGAACTGTCCTTTATATCTGAAACAGAAAAAAGTTCAGGTTTTGTATAATCTTATTTTCCATTCTGTATGTTGATATATTAAAACGACAGCTACCAAATATGAAAAATTGTTACTGCCCCTTAAATTTTATTGAGGATTACATTTGCCCTATATAAATTTTAATCTCCTTCATAATCCCTGAAGGACCAACTTGAAAACTAACCTCCAGATGTGCCGTGACTATGAAATCTCTCGGATCAAAATAATGACCAGCATAGTTCTATTATTTTCCTTGTTCCTTTATTCTACACTCTGCTTAGCTTTCCTTTTTCTGACAAATGTTTAACCAACTCCCTTAGCAATGGGCTTAGTTCCTTAAAGAGCTATAACTCATCATAAACTGGGAAACTTCTAGTTTGTATCAGATATTAGTAGTATCCAGTGGAATATCTCTGTGTGCATTTAAGACACAGCAAGGAAATGCTTAATGTGAAGTGGTTTCATTATAACAAGCTGCTGAATTATTTACACCAATAAAAATTTATCTGCTGGAGTCTCCTGAAAAAAATTATCCTCTTGGTATATAGAATTGTTGTCTGCAGTGAAATAAGGACGCACAGCACTGCCATCCTACAAGCACCACAGGAACATTTAAATTATTCTCCTACCTCTCATTATCTTTTTGTGTTTGGTAAAGGGAATTAAGGAAATTAATGCCTAGTTGAACTGAAATAATGACCACACAGCAGTATGCTTATCCCTAAAAGACTTTGTATATTACATGCTTTTAAGAAATAGTAAAAATTCCAAGTCTAATAGTACATACCTATATATAATTTGAAATAATGATGACAATGTATAGGGCTCCTAACCATGAGGAAATAGGCCATGTAATTTTCTTATATATGTCAAATAGTAGAACAGGAAAAGAAGAATTGAGATTGCCATTAAGCTAAGAATAAATACTTATAATGTTGGGGTTTTAAAAGGTGATATTATTCACGGTGGCCAAAACATGGAAACAACCAAAATGTCCTTCAATAGATGATTGGATAAAGAAGATATGGTATATATACACAATGGAATACTATTCTGCCATTAGAAAAAATGAAATACTATCATTTGTGATAACATAGATGGATCTTGAGAATATCATGCTAAGTGAAATAAGTCAAATGGAAAAACTCAAGAACCATATGATTTCACTCACATGTGCGATATAAAACTGAAAACAACAAACAAGACAAAACAAAAAACAAACTCATAGACACAGACAACCATATGGTGCTTACCAGAGGGAAAGGGGGTGAGGGGGGAGAAAAGTGTAAAGGGGGTCAAATATATAGTGATGGAAGGAAATCTGATTTTGGATGCTAAACACACAATGCAATATACAGCTGATGTATTATAGAATTATACATTTGAAACCTATATAATTTTATTAACCAATGTCACCCCTATAAATTTAATAAAAAATTTTTAAAAGGTAATATGTTCTAATTTTATTTTAGACGTATTGATTTTCTCCTTTAGGCTCATGTAAAATTATCTATAGAAATATTAATTGGGAAACAGGCCAGGTGAAGAATATAGTATTATCTATTATGAGAATTGAACACTCACTATCAAAACTGTAGGACTCTGGACCAAGAAGGCGACATAGAAGGCTCTTGAATTTTCTTCCTCCCACAGATACACTGAATGCATGTACAGCTATACATGGAGAAATTACCTCTGAGAGAAATCCAGAAACTACCTGAGTAACTCCTACACATCAGCAGAATGAGAAAATATCCACATCCAAATGGTAGGAAAGGCTGAGACATACCCTCACCATAAACCCCACCAGCAGTATAGCATCAAACAATTGGAAGGAACTCCCAATTTCTCTCTGAGAAGTGAAGGGTTTGGACCACACACCTAGTCCTTCACTTTTAAGGCTCCCAGCAGAGGGAGGAGCCCCCAAAACACCTAGATCTGGTAGCCAGTGGGGCTTGTTTTCATGGTCCCTCAGGACTGCAGCCAAGAAGCAGTTGTTACTGGGAACATGAGCACTCACCTGGTTATCTACAGGACTAAGCAAAGAGTGGGCAGGCAAACATGTCCATTTCCCCATCTTTCCCTGGAGGGATTTGACTGCATATTTACAAGCTGCAGCCTGAGAGTCCAGCTTCTAACTAATACACATCTAAGTACTGACTGTGATCCTCCTCAGAGCCCCAAAGCTTATATGCTTATTTTCTGTGACTTCTCTCTCTGGCTTGCTCCAATGATAAAAACAGGTTGTCAGTTTCCTCCTGAGAGAAGCATGTGCTCACATAAGAGCACCAGTATTTATGACTGCTACCCGAGGGATGGACCCCAAATCACCAAGCTCTGAAAGCCAAGAGGCAAGTATTTGTGAATACTTGCATTCACAAATCCCATGGGACTATAGAAATAAAAAGCAGTTTTTAAACGGGGGCAGAGGCATGATCCCATGGCTACACATAAAGGCCTAGCACAGAAAATATCTGAACAGACCAATTACTAATAAGGAGATTGCATCAGTTATCAAAAAACCCCCAACCAAGAAAAGTTCAGGACCAGATATCTTCAAGGGTGAATTCTATCAAACATTTAAAAAAATAATATCAAACTTTCACAAGTCTTCCAGAAAACAGAAGAGGAGGGAACACTTCCAAAATTATTTTATAAGGCCAGCATTACCTAGACAACAAGGCCTAATAGGAACACTGGAAGAAAAGAAATTACAGGACAATATCCCTGATGGACATAGATGCAAAAATTCTCAACAAAATACTGGCAAACCAAATTCGGCAGGACATTTGAAAGATTACACACTGTGATCAAGTGACATTTAACACCAGGATGCAAGAATACCTCAACATATGTAATTCAATAAGTAAAGTAAACCACATTAACAAAAAGGATAAAAATCATATGATCACAGAGAACACCAAAGATTCTACCAAAAAACTGTTATAACTGATAACTGAATTTAGTAAAGTAGCATAATACAATATTAATATTCAGAAATTGGTTGCATTTTTACACACAAAAACAAACTAACAGAAAGAGAAATTAAGAAAACAAACCCAGTTACAATTGCATAAAAAAATACCTACGAATAAATTTAACCAAGGAAGTAAAAGACCTATACTCAGAAAATTATAACACATTGATGAGAGAAATTAAATAAATACAAATAAATGGAAGCGTACTATGCTCATGGATAGGAAGAATTAATATAGTAAAAATGTCCAGACCATCCAAAGCAATCTATTGATTCAATGCAGTCCCTATAAAAATACTAATGGTATTTTTCACACATCTAGAACAAATGATCCTAAAATTCATATGGAACCATAAAAGATCCCAAACAGCCATAGCAATTTTAAGAAAGAGGAACAAAACTGGAGGAATCAAGCTACCTGATATCAAACTATACTACAAGGTAATAGTAATAAAAATGGCATGGTATTGGTATAAAAACAGACGCATAGATTAATGGAACAGACCAGAGGGCACAGAAATAAATCCATGTCTATATGGTCATTTAATCTATGAAAAAGAAAGCAAGAATATATATTGAGTAAAGACAGTCTATTCAACAAGTGGTGCTGGGAAAACTGAACAGATACATGCAAAAAAATGAAACTGGATGATTCTCTCATTCCACATACAAGAACAAACTCAAAATGGATTAAAAAATTAACTGTAAGACCTGAAATAGGAGACATCATCAACATGGCAGCCTGAGATGAGCCTCTGTAAAGTTCCCCTGGAATTTACAACTAATCAAATAATTATAACTCCACAAAGGATTCCCTGTACAGCAGACAGGCAAGACAGAGACCCACTACTAAATTCACCTAAAGGTGAGTGAATCGCGCAAGTGGGGAAGGAGGGAAAGGAGAAATGTGGAGACGGAGCCGCGCGAGCACAGGATGCAGACCTAGCTCACTACTCCGAGCTCAC
This sequence comes from Rhinolophus hipposideros, assembly GCF_964194185.1. Taxonomy (NCBI): domain Eukaryota; kingdom Metazoa; phylum Chordata; class Mammalia; order Chiroptera; family Rhinolophidae; genus Rhinolophus; species Rhinolophus hipposideros. The sequence goes on along the minus strand of NC_138051.1, from coordinate 24,420,947 downwards.
TGCATTCCAGAACTACTGCAGCTGCGGGAGAGGGAAGAACTCGGACTGCTAGGGCTCCATTTATGGCCCACAAGGCTGAGGGGACAGCATATAACACGGCTGAACCCAAAGCTCATGGCAGAGACCTCGGAGAAAAGACTGAGGGAAGAAGGCTGAAAACGGTGGTTTAAGCCCTCACTGCCAAGCAGAGAACGGAAGCCTTAGACACTGAGACTAGCCGCCCCTTCCCTATTCTCCCAGAGTTCGCCCCACCCCCACATGTCTGGTGCTAGAAGAGGAACAGTAGCAATGTCAGATCAAAAGGACAGAATATTTGCCATTCTGAGAACTATGGACTGCAGAAACTGCTTCACAGCCCAACTAGTATCAGCAAAGGTGAGGAAGCTGTGGAAGTAGGACCAGTTGTGGTGGTTGCCCCCATTGCCCTGGGCCAATTCTCACAACTCACCCTGCCCCTGGGCCCACCTATCTGGGCGGATCCCTGCAGGAGTAAACAGAACTTCTGAAACATACAGGCTCTAAATCTGGTACAGGAAGAGCTTTGGAACTTCAAAAGCGCTCCACACACCCACATGGACACTGCACCCTGTGACCCAGGCAAACTATTAAAAAAGGAGAAGCCCGTCTCCCAGAGAATACTCCCATTATGTGAGAAGCTGGAATAGTGCAGAGAAAACATAGCACAACTGTGTGAGAGAGAAAAAAAACACGGCTGCAGTCGGAGAGAAAATAAAACATTTTACCAACAAGTACTGGAAAACAAAAGAAAGACCTCTTCCTATCAACCTGTTGCAGAAGCCACTCCTGTAGATGTCTAGAACGAGAAATAATAAATCAGTAATTGCCATGAATAACTAAGGCAATAAGACAGCTCAGAAAGAAAGTGAAAAGTCTCCAGAAAAGGAACTTAAAGATATGGAAATATGTGATTTAAATGACAGAGACTTCAAGATTACAGTTCTGAAAAAACACAATCAGATGCAAGAAAACACAGAAAGGCAGTTTAATGACCTCAGAAACACAATCAAAAAACAGCATGAGCCTTTTATGAAAGAGATTGAAATTTTTATGAGACTGACTTGCTGCCTACTGCACTAAGAAGGTGAGATTGAAATTTTTAAACAGAACCAAATAGAATTTCTGGAGATTAAGAACTCAATAGAAGAAATTGAGAATGAAATAACCAGCTTAGGTAACGGAGTTGACCAGATGGAGGAAAGAATCAGTGACATTGAAGATAGAAACCTGGAAATTACACGGATGGGAGAAGAAAGAGACTTGAGACTTAAAAGAAATGAAAGAACTCTACAAGAACTTTCTGACTCCATCAGAAAAAGCAATATACGAATAATGGGCATACCCGAAGGAGAACAAAGAGAGAAGGGAACAGAGAATATATTCAAACAAATTGTCAATGAGAACTTCCCAAACTTGTGGACAGAACTTGTTCCTCGATCCAAGAATCAAATAGAACACCTAATTACCTCAATCCCAACAGGCCTTCTCCAAGGCACATTGTATTGAAGTTGTCAAAATTCAATGACAAAGAAAGAATCCTCAAGGCAGCCAGGGAAAAGAAGATGGTAACCTACAAAGGAAAGTCCATTATATTATCATCAGATTTCTCAGCAGAAATTCTACAAGCCAAGAGGGAGTGGAACCAAATATTCAAACTATTGAAAGAGAGAAATTATGAGCCAAGAATAATATATCCAGCAAAGATATCCTTTAGATATGAAGGAGGAATAAAGACCTTTCCAGGCATACAGAAGCTGAGGGAATTTTCTAATACACGACCTGCACTACAAGAAATACTAAAGGAGGCTGTTCGACGACCACCAACAGGGACAATTTGTGGCAACCAAAACATAAAAAGGGGGAGAGTAAAGGCCTGAACTGGAATACGGGAATGGAGAAAGTAAGCATACTGAAGAAAATGGAATACTCTAAATATCACACTTTCTTTTACATAAACTTAAGGGTAACCACTCAAAAAAAAATCTAAAACTGAAATATATACTGTAATAAAAGAAGAAACAGAGGGAAACATCATAGAATACAACCACACAGAAATAACAGACAACAACAAAGAGGCAAAGAAACAATGGAGACACAGCCTTACCAGAAAACTAAAGATAGAATGACAGGAAATCCTCACATATCAATAATCACCCTAAATGTAAATGGACTGAACTCACCAATAAAAAGGCACACAGTAGCACATTGGATCAAAAAACTAAAACCAACCACATGCTGTCTCCAAAAGACACATCTCAGCTACAAGGACAAGCATAGACTCAAAGTGAAAGAGTGGAAATTGACACTCCAAGCAAATGGTACCCAGAGAAAATCAGGTGTAGCTATAATGATATCAGATGAAACAGATTTCAGGGTGAAAAAGGACACAAAGGACAAAGATGGACATTTCATAATGGTAAAGGGGACTATACAACAAGAAGACATAACAGTCATCAATATTTATGCCCCCAATCAGGGAGCACCAAAATATACCAAGCAACTATGAACAGAACTAAAGGGAGAAATTGACCAAAACACAATTATATTAGGGGACTTAAATACATCATTGACAGCTATGGTAGATCATCCAAACAGAAAATAAATAACGAAATAGCAGCCCTAAATGACACAATAGGTGAAATGGACATAATTGACATATATAGAGTACTTCATCCTAAAACATCAGACTACTCATTTTTTTCTAGTGTATATGAAACATTCTCAAGAATAGACCATATATTGGGACATAAAATCAGCCTCTGTAAATTTAAGAAGATTGAAATCATACCAAGCATATTCTCTGATCACAAGGCTTTGAAACTGGATATCAACTTCAAAAAGAAAGCAGGAAAAAACACAAATACATAGAGATTAAACAACATACTTTTAAAGAATGACTGGGTCAAAGAAGAAATCAGAGGAGAGCTCAAAAGATACATAGAAACAAATGACAATGAAAACACAACCTACCAAAATTTTGGGGATGCAGTGAAAGCAGTTTTAACAGGGAAATTTATATCATTACAGGCATATCTCAAGAAACAAGACAAAATGGCTATCATCAATAAATCAACAAACAACAAATGCTAGCACGGATGTGGAGAAAAGGGAACGCTAGTGCACTGTTGGTGGGATTGCAGATTAGTGCAGCCACTATGGAAAACAGAATCGAGGTATCTCAGGAATCTGAAAATGGAACTACCCTATGATCCAGTAATTCCACTCCTAGGCATCTACCCGGAGAAATCCAAAACTCCAATTCAAAAATCAGTATGCACTCCTATGTTTATTGCAGCACTTTACACAATAGCCAAGATATGGAAACAACCAAATGCCCATCGGTAGACGACTGGATTAAGAAGCTGTGGTACATTTATACAATGGAGTATTACGCAGCCATAAAGAAGAAAGAAATCTTATCATTTGCAGCAACATGGATGGATCTAGAGAACATTATGTTAAGTGAAATAAGTCAGAAAGAGAAAGACAAGTACCATATGATCTCACTTATATGCGGAATCTAAAGAAAAGAATATGTGAATGAACTAATCAGAAACAGTTTTGAGGACACAAAGAAAAAACCGAGAGTTGTTAGATGGGCGGGGTGGGGGATAAAGGGAAAGGTGAAGGGATTAGGAAGCAGCTGGTAACCACAACATGGCCTCAGGGTTTTTTGAAAATTAATTTGGGAAACTTATTCAATAATGTTGTAAAGATTTTGTTGGGTATCCCATGGACATGCGTCCTATTGGGGAGCCCACCTCAGAGATACTGTGGATGCCCGATCATGGCATTGTACACCAGAAGCTAAACATTAATGAATGCCAACTATAATTTTATATATATAATGTGATGGCTCGGTGTGAGGTCAGAGGGATAGTGGATGGGGGGTAGGGGGGTTCACAGTGTGAGGGATATAAATGATGAAAGTCTAGGTATTACCTTGTCTTGTACACCTGAAACTAATAAGTTTAAAAAAAAGAAACAAGAAAAATGCCAAATAAATGTACTCAAATAAATGTTACACTTTAAAGAACTAGAAAAAGAAGAACAAATGAAACCCAAGGTCAGCAGAAGAAAGGAAATAACAAAAATCAGCTCAGAACTAAATGAAATAGAGAACAAAAAGACAATAGAAAATAATTAATGTGACAAGAAGCTAGTTCTTTGAAAAGATTAACAAAATCAACAAACCCTTGTCTAGACTCACTAAGATAAAAAGAGAGAAGACACTAATTTAAAAAATCAGAAAAGAAAAAGGGGAAGTTATCAAGGACACCACAGAAATACAATGGATCATCCAAGAATACTATGAAGGACTATATGCCACCAAATTCAATAACCTAAAAGAAATGGACAAGTTCTTAGAAACATGTAGCCTATTTATGCTGAACCATGAAGAACTGGAAAATCTAAACAGATCAATCACCAGTAATGAAATTGAATCAGTCATCCAAAACCTTCCCAAAAGCAAAAGTCCGGGACCAGATGGCTTCACTAGTGAATTCTACCAAACCTTCAAAGAGGATCTAATACTAATCCTGCTCAAACTCTCCAAAAAATTGAGAAAAGACAGTACTCCCTAACTCATTTTATGAGGACAACATTACCCTGATACCAAAATCTGGCAAGGACAACACAAAAAAGAAAAGTACAGACCAATATCTCTGATAAATACAGATGCAAAAATCCTAAACAAAATTCTAGCAAATTGCATATAACAATGCATTAAAAAGATTATTCATCATGACCAAGTGGGGTTCATCCCCGGTACACAGGGATGGTACAACATCCCCAAATCCATCAATGGGACACATCACATAAACAAAATAAAGGACAAAAATCATATGATTATATCAATTGATGCAGAAAAAGCATTTGACAAGATACAACATCCATTTATGATTAAAACACTTAATAAAATAGGTATAGAAGGAAAATACCTTAACATAATAAAGGCCATATATTATAAACTCTCAGCTAATCTCATAATTAATGGTGAAAAACTGAAGCCCTTTGCTCTATGTTCAGGAACATGATAGGGCTGTCCCCTATCACCTCTGCTTTTCAACATAGTGTTGTAAGTCCTTGCCAGAGCAATCAGGCAAGAGAAAGAAATAAAAGGCATCCAAATTGGGAATGAAGAAGTAAATTGTCACTTTTTGCAGATGACATGATGCTATATATAGAAAACCCTAAAGACTCCACCAAAAAGCTGTTAGAAACAATCAACGAATACAGTAAAGCTTCCAGCTACAAAATCAAGGTACAGAAATCCATTGCATTCCTATATACTAACAATGAATCTGAGAAAAAGAAATACAAAAAGCAATTCCTTTTGCAACTGCAGCAAAAAGAATAAAACACCTAAGAATAAACTTAACCAAGGATGTGAAAGACGTATACACTGAAAACTGTAACACATTTTTAAAAGAAATTGAAGAAGACACAAAGAAATCGAAAGACATTCCATGCTCATGGATTGGAAGAATCAACATAGTTAAAATAGCCATATTCCCCAAAGCAATATACAGATTTAATGCAATCCACATCAAAATCCCAATGGCATTTAAAAAAAAAAATAGAACAAAAAAATCATCAGATTTGTTTGGAACCACAAAAGACCCCAAATAGCCAAAGCAATCTTAAGAAAAAAGAACAATGCTGGAGGTATCACACTCCCTGACTTTAGCTTGTACTACAGGGCTACAATAATCAAAACATCATGATATTGGCAGGAAAACAGACACATAGACCAATGGAATAGAATTGAGAACCCAAAATTAAACCACATAAATATGGACAATTTTTGACAAAGAAGCAAAAAACATACAATGGAGAAAAGACAGCCTCTTCAATAAGTGGCGCTGGCAGAATTGGATAGCCATGTGCAAAAGAATGAAACTGGACTGCTATGTGTCACCATGTACCAAAATTAATTCAAAATGGATCAAAGACTTAAGCATAAGTCCTGAAACAATAAACTGCATAGAAGAAAACATAGGTACTAAACTTATGGACCTTGGGTTCAAAGACCATTTTATGAATTTGACTCGAAAGGCAATGAAAGTAACAGCTAAAATAAATGAATGGGACTATATGAAACTAAAAAGCTTCTGCACAGCAAAAGAAACCATCGACAAACTAAGGAAGCAACCAACTGAATGGGAGAAGATTTTTTCAAACAGTGCCTCCGATAAAGGGCTAATATCCAATATATACAAGGAACTCATGAAATTCAACAACAAAAAAACAAACAACCCAATTGAAAATTGGGCAGGAGACCTGAAGAGACATTTCTCCAAAGAGGACATACAAATGGCAAACAGATATATGAAAAAATGCTCAACATCACTAACCATCAGAGAAATGCAAATAAAAACTACAATGAGATATCACTTCACCCCAGTCAGAATGGCTATCATCAACAAGACAAATAGTAACACGTGTTGGAGAGGCTGTGGAGAAAAAGGAACCCTCATACACTGTTGGTGGGAATGCAGACTGGTGCAGCTGCTATGAAAGGCAAAGTGGAGGTTCCTCAAAAAATTACGAATAGAATTATTCCTCTCCTGGGTATCTACCCAAAAAATCTGAAAACATTTATACATAAAGACACGTGTGCTCCAATGTTCGTTGCAGCTTTGCTTATGGTGGCCAAGCCATGGAAACCACCAAAATGTCCTTCGATAGATGAACGGATAAAGAAGTTGTGGTATATATACACAATGGAATACTATTCGGTGGTAAGAAAAGATGATATAGGAACATTTGTGACAACATGGATGGATGTTGAGAGTTAATGCTAAGCGAAATAAGTCAGACAGAAAAAGCAGAGAACCATATGATTTCACTGATATGTGGTATATAAACCAAAAACAACAAAAGAACAAGACAAACAAATGAGAAACAAAAACTGATAAATACAGACAATAGTTTAGTGGTTACCAGAGGGTAAGGGGGTTGGGGGTGGGAGATGAGGGTAAGGGGGATCAAATATATGGTGATAGAAGGAGAACTGACTCTGTGTGGTGAACACACAATGGGATATATAGATGATATAATACAGAATTGTACACCTGAAATCTATGTAATTTTACTAACAATTGTCACCCCAATAAATTAGAAAAAAAAAAAAAACACCTGAAACCATAGAAGTCCTAGGAGAAAACATAGGCAATAAACTCTCAGAATTACCTTTAGTAATAGTTTTACTGTACATCTCCTTGGGGAAGGGAAACAAAAGACAAAATAAATAAATAGGACTACATTAAACTATAAAAAATTTTGCACAGTAAAGGAAACCGTCAACAAAATGAAAAGACATCCTACTGAGTAAGGCAAGATATTCTCTAATGATACATCTGATAAGGGGTTAATATCCAAAATCTATATAAAAAAAAACACACACCAAAAAAACAAACAATCAAATTAAAATATTGGCAGAGGACCTGAATAGACATTTCTTCAAAGAGGACATACAGATGGCCAACAGACATATGAAAAAAATGTTCAACATCACTAATCATCAGAGAAATGCAAATAAAAACCACCGTCAGCTATCACCTTACACATGTGAGAATGACCATCATCAATAAATCAACAAACAAGTGCTGTCAAGGATGTGGAGAAAAGGGAACTCTTGTGCCCTGTTGATGGGAATACTAATTGGTGCAGCCACTGTGGAAAACAATATGGGGATTCACCAAAAAATTTAAAAATAGAGCTATATGACCAAGAAAATCCACTCCTGGGTATTTATCCAAAGAAATGCAAAACACTAATTCGAAAAGGTATATGAACCCCTATGTTCATTGCAATGCTAGTTACAAGAGCCAAGATGTGGAAGCAACCAAAGTGCCTATCAATAGATAATTGGGTAAAGATGAGGTGGTACGTATATAAAATGGAATATTACTCTGCCATAAAAAAGAATAGAATATTACCATTTGTAACAATATGGATGGACCTAGGGGCTATTACATTTAGTAAAATAAGTCAGACTGAGAATGACAGCCATAGGATCTTACTTATATGTGGAATCTAAAGAACAAAATAAATGAACAAATAAAACAGAAACAGACCTGTAGATACAGAAACAAACTAATAGATAAAGGGATTAAGAAGTACAAAGTTATAGGAGAGTCATGGAGATATAAAGTGCAATATGAAGAATATAGTCAATAGTATTATAAAAGCTATGTATAGTATCAGATGGGTAGTAGACTTATTGGGGGGATCATTTCACTACACTGTACACCTGAAATTAATATAAAATAATATTGAATGTCAACTATATTTAAAAAATAGTCACAGGTATGTGCAGAGCAGCATGAGGAATATAATCAGAAATGTTTTAATAACTATGTACAATGTCGGGTGAGTAGTAGACTTGTTGGGGTTATCACTGTTAATTATGTAAATTTTGATGACTATGTTGTTCTGTATGCCTGAAACTAATTAAAAAATCAGATGATCATCTCAACAGAAGCAGAAAAAGCATTTGAAAAAATTAAATATATTTTTATGAGAAAAAACTGCTAAACAAACTAGGAATAGAAAAAATTACCTCAACATGGTAAAGTCCATATATGAGAAGCCCACAACAAATATACTCATGGTGAAAAGTTGAAAGCTTTTCCTCTGAGATAAGGAACAAGACAAAGTTCACTCTCACCACTTTTTTCAATGTAGTACTGTAAGTCCTAGTCAGAGCAATTAGGCAAGAAAAAGAAATAAAAGGCATTCACAGAGAAAGCAAGAGTTAGAACTCTCTGTTTGAGGAAGATACTATTATATAATAAAAACCCTAAACTCTGCCAGGAATCTTTTAGAACTAATAAACGAATTCAGTAAATTAGCAGGATACAGTAACAATATACAAAAATCAGTTTCTATACACTAAAACCAAACTATTGGAAAAAGAAATCAAGAAGACAATCCCATTTATAATAGCATCAACATAAATAAATAAATAAATAAATAAATAAATAAATAAATAAATAAATAAATACATAAATAAATAACAATACAATATAATACCCAGGAGTAAATTTAACCAAAGAAGTAAAAGACTTGTATACATAAGGGTATAAAAAACACTAAAGGAAGAAATTGAAGAAAACACAAATAAATGAAAAGATGTTTCATGTTCATATATTGGATGAGTTGATATTGTTAAAGTTCATACTACCCAAAGCAATCTATAGATTCAATGCAATCCCTATTAAAATTCCTACAGCATGTTTCATGAGAAACAAACAAACAAACAAACAAAAAACCCTAAAATTTGCATGGAACCACAAAGACCCCAAATTGCCAAAGCATGTTTGAGTAAGGAAAGCAAAGTTGGAGGCATGACATTCTCTAATGTCAAACTATATTACAAAATTAAATAATCAAATCAACCGGTATGATTATAAAATCAGACATATAAAATGGTGGAACAGAATAGAAAGCCCAGAAATATACCGATGCATATACAGTCAATTAATTTGTAACAAAGAGCCAAGAATATACAATGGAAAAAGGAGTCTCTTCAATAGTGGTGTTGGGAAAATTAGATATCCAGGTGCAAAAGAATGAAAATTAGATATCCAGGCAAAGATTTCTGGATTAGACAACAAAAGGAAAAATAAACAAGTGGGACTACAATAAACTGAAAATCTTCTTCTTAGGAAAGGAAACCATTAACGTAATGAAAAGGCAACCTATAAAATGGGAGAAAATATTCGAAACCACAAATTGTTAAGGGATTAATATCCAAAATACGCAATGAATTCATACAAATCAATAGCAAAAAAATGAATGCAATTAAAAAACGGGCAAAGGACTTTTTTTTTCTTTTTGCAGAGAAGACATACAAATGGCCCATAGGTACATGAAAAGGTGCTCGACATCACTTATCATCAAAAAAAAACAAATCAAACCACTACGAGATATTGCCTCACACCTCATAGGACAGCTACCATGCAGAAGACAAGAAAACAAATGCTGGAAAGGATATGGAGAAAGGGAATCCTCACACAATATCGATATGAATGTAAACTGGTGCAGCCACTGTGGAAAATCTTACGGATGTTCTTCAAAAAATTAAAAGTAGAAAAAAAAAAAAGTAGAACTACCATATGATCCAGCAATCCACTTTTGCATGTATATCCAAAAGAAATGAAATCATTATCTCGAAAGATATCTGTACTCCCATGGTCATTGTAGCATTATTCACAATAGCCAAGCCAAGGTATGTCTGCTGATATATGAATTAATAAAGTGATACATATAGAGACAAATATAGATATAGGTATAAATATATAGATAGAGATACAGATATATATTATTTATAGATACAGATATATATATATATATATATATATATATAGATATACACACACACATATATATATAGTGGAATATTATTTAACCTTAAAAATGAAGGAAATTCTGCCGTTTGTAACAAGATGTATGAATCTGGAGGGCATCATTATGCTAAGAGAAATAAGCTGTCAGAGAAAGACAAATAGTGCATGGGATCAAATGAATGTGGAATCTTGGAAAAAAAAACAACACATAGAAACAAGAATAAAATGGTAGTAGCCAGGGTCAGGGGTGGAGGAAACAGGGAGAGACTAAGTAAAAGGGTACAAACTTTCAGTTATAAAATAAATAAGGTCTGAGGATCTAATTTATAACATGTTGACTATGGTTGATAAAACTGTCATAGATGTGTTAATTAGCTAGATGGTTAGAATCCTTTCAAAATATATACGTGTATCAAATCACCATGTTGTACATTTTAAATACATTATAACTTTATTTGTCAATTATACCTCAATAAATCTGAAAGAATAAACAATGTGTATTATGAGGAAAAAAACGGATTAATATATATAGCAACTCTAGTCTCCTGATTTAAAGACAATACTGAGATGCTGAGTGTTCTAATTTGTTTATTCCTAGCAATTGAGAGCTCCTGTTTAAGACCTGGAAGAGCTCAAAGAAACTATTTAGATATTCCTTTGTAAGTATGTGATAGATAAGATTATGTTTCTAAAAATGAGTCATTATCAAAATAGGTTATCTTTAGAACATTGTTTTCAGTGGATGATGATTTTACCGCTCAGGAGATATTTGGCAATTTCTGTAAACATTTTTGGTTGTTACAACTTTCAGTTTCTAATGTCTAAATGTCAGGAATGCAAATAATCTCCTACAAAGCAAGAAAACCCTGAACATAAAAAAAATCATCTAGTCCAAAAATGTCAACACACAGTCCAAAAATAATAGTGATGAAGGGGATAAATCCTGCTTTAAAATATTATCTTCTTTAATGTTTTAATCCAAACCTAAAATTTAGCATATTTATATAAGAAATCCCAAACTGTAAACTAGAGCATTAAGTTCATGAACATCAAGACTTTCCATCATTTTTTGACCTAAGAAATGAGCCATTACATATGGCTCAAACTAATATTTTTTAAACTATGGTATTCAATATTGTTTTTAAATTAGGCCCTGGATATTTTTATTTGTAACAAGAAAAAATATATATTCCTTGAAAGCAGTATAAAATTAAGATTAAGGATTAAGAAAATGAGAAGGGATTAAGAGAATGAGAAGGCAAGTTACAGACTGGGAGAAAATATTGGCAAAGGACATGTTTCATAAAGTATTGCTCTCCAAAATATACAAAGAAGTCTTAAAACTCAACAACAAGAAAATGAAAAACCTAATTTAAAAAAAGGCAAAAATCTGTCCAGATACCTAACCAACGAAGACATACAGATAGCAGATAAACATATGAAAAAAATCATATCATTAGGGTAATGCAAATTCAAACAACAAGATATCACTACACACATATTATCCCCAAATTCAAAACACTGACAACCCAAATGCTGGCAAGAACATGGAGCAAGAGGAACTCTCATTCATAGCTGGGGGGAATGCAAAATGGTACAGCCACTTTGAAAGACAGCTAAGCTGTTTTTTATAAAGCTACCATCTACATAGTCTTATCTTGCAATCCAGCAATTAAACTTCTAAGTATTTACCACAATGAGTTGAAAACATATGTCCACTCAAAAACCTGCAGACACAGGTTCATAGCAACTTTATAATTGTCAAAATTTGGAAGCAGCTAAATGTAAGTGAATGGATAAATAAACTGGTACAACATCCAGACAATGGGGACAGTGAAACTATTCTGTGTATTATAATGGGGCATGTACATTATACATGTATCAAAATCCATAGAAAATCCACCACCAAGAGTGAACCCTAATGTAAATTATGAACTTTGGGTGATAATGATGTGTAGGTCCATCCATAGTAACAAATGTACTGCTCTGGTGAAGCATGTTGATAGTGGGAGAAGCTATGCTTGTGTGGGGGCAAAGAGTATATGGGAACACTCTGTACTTCCTACTCAATTTTGCTGTGAATTTGAAACTGCTCTTAAAAAATAAGGTTTTTACAAAAATAGTAATTACTAGTACCATAGGTCAGGATAAATTGTTCAAATTTGTTTTCTTCTCCTTTCCTCTTCAGAAAAAAATAGCTTTTATTTTTCATGAATATACCTCAAAGCATTAATTTTGATTTAATTGAGTTAGGATATGGCCATTAGGCAACAAACTCCTGACTTTGAAGCTCATGTAGTCTCTACAAACAAATCTCCAGGTGGAAAGAGCCAAGAGTATCTATTGGCATTACAAAGTTTGCTAGAATTCAGATTTTTCAGGTGTTAGCCAAGGCTATCTCTGCAGAATACTCCTTTCATTTTACCAGCTTTTGAAGAGAGAGAGGGGAAATTCCTGATTGTAGCATTTGCCAATTTTCATGTTATACAAAACTTCCACCATGGCCTATGTCAAGGTACCAATGTTTTACAAGGCTCACAAAATTCTTCCTCCTATACCTGTCTCATGTTGTGTTTCACCCAGCTCCTTCATTGTATCTGTCTTCTCTTTATGTTTATACTTAAGGATAGAGAACCTGTTCTTGAAGATGATTTTCAAAAGGTAAGGAGATTCAAATACTCAGAAGTAACTGAAACAGTTTGTAGGTTCTCCTAGCCTGGCCAAAGTGTTAGAACTTAAAGTATGTAACTTAGGAATTGAGAAAGACATTATTGTAAACATCAGTCTTCAATTACTTCTCAAATATAATTCTTCTCTGACATATGCTTCTGAAATCTCAATAACCTTTTAACATGTTTTGTTCCTAATCACACGTTTCAAGACAGTGAAATAAGACTGTAAAGGAAAGGAGAAAATAACACACTCCTCTGGAGAAAAATCACAGGGCAGATAAGCAACTACCATTTTCCCCTGTTGTGATGCATGAGATAGATTATATTTCTATGGGGCTTCTTTTGGTGTACATTTCAGGGACATCTAGCATTTAACTACATCCACTTTCCAAATAATAATATGGGAATAAGCAGGAATGGAAATATCAAATGATTATCTTGAATCTACTCTAATTTGTAGTAAAAGTTACTTGCAAATTCTAGAACAACATTAGAAAGTAATGGTGTAATACAACTCATAATAGATTGTCATCAACTAATTTGTTTTTCAATAGCTCTTTAAAGCAGACATGATTATTATTCCCATTGACTGATAAGAAAAATAACATTGATGAAGATAACACAAGACCGAATGAATTTAGGTTATTTTTTACTCAAGGTCATATAGCTAATGAATGATAGAACAAAATATTCATTCATTCATTCAATAAAAATTATTGAGTGCTAACATTACTGAAGATAAACAGGTTTCTATTCTGTTCAGTTTACAGTCTACTGAAGGTCAAAGAATATTAATTCAAGATCACCACACAGTGCTAAATGCTGTGGTACAAAATGCACAGATTACTCTTGGAGCACATAAGTGGGCACCTGAATAATATGGAGGACAAGAGAAGGAAGTAAAAAGTAGCTGAAATTTAAAGAACTGTTAAAAGTTAGGTAGATAAATGATGTTGAGAAGGACACACACAGAGGTAACAACACATTGAAAAGCAGTGAAAAAATGTGGCATTTGAATAACTTACCTAAGTTCAATGTGAGTAAATGAAAGAATGCATAAATCTGAATGGTAACAAAAAAAAACTAGAGAGATTGGAAGAGACCAATAACACGGTAAGTTCATCTTTTATTTTTTGCCAGATATACCTCTCCTGAAAAACATATACTCCAACAGTACCACATCTCTTTATACCAATGATTCCACATTAACACTGTGAACAAAAGGAGGAAATCTCAGACACTGCAGAGCACCTGATTCTTAAAATTCTTTCAGAAAGCTAAACGGAGCCTATTGGTGGATTTTGAGGAGAAAAGTGACAGTCAAATATGAAATTTAGAAAGGGTATTTCAGCAGCATCATTAAAACAGATTAGAGAGATTATTCAGAAGACATTTGCAATAATTCAAATGAGAAGTAGTATTGTTTCAGTGAAGGCTATGACCATGAGAATATAGTGGAGGATTCAGATATTAATCTGTACAGGTTGATACTTGATAGAATATAGGGCTTTAGTAATTAGGAATAGAGTAGAATATCTCCATTTTTGGGGTTTATTTCTATCACACAGTTGTTCTTAACCTTTTTGGGGTCATGGACTTCTTTAAAAATCTAATTAACCCCTATGACTAGAAGGTACTCATACTATTTCATGGGTTCCATGAATATATCTAAAGACACTAGGCTAAATACCACTATATTGGAGTAATCTATGAAGATAGGAATACGGAAAGAAAAATAGTTTAGAGAGGAACGATAATCGTTCATTTATTCTAAACACATAAATGGGCTCATAGAACATCCTAAAAGAGATATGAAGAACTCAGGTCATATTGATCTGACAGAGAGCAGAGAAGTCACTAGTGAAGATACAGTTTTAAACATCGTACCTAAAAGCAGTGTGTAGAATGAACAGAATAGTAAGAAAGGGCTTTAGTCCTTGAACCATGATTATTTAAGGAATGATCAAAGGATAAAGGTACACATGGGAAAGAAGGCAATAAAATAAATCTGGGCATCAAAGTCAAGAATTTAAACTATCACTGTCAGACTTTGGAGATCAAACTCAATATCATGTGTGGGTTTATCCTATTTTACTATTACTGATAGGCTTTTCTAAAATTTTGATCTCATAGAGATATTTCAGTGTTCTTTAATGCTCTGGCATTGTATGATGCTATGTTTATATATTTATGCTTCCTAAATTTTTAAATAATTATTAACTTACATTTAAGTTAATAATTAATGTGTGTAAGTGTGTATGTGTGGGTGCATGTGTAGCCTTTTAATCTCAAAAGTGCCCCATTTTATGAGTGAATATAATGAAACTTGTTTTCAAACCTGGATATGGTGCAAACCTGAGGAATTTTCTCACTATATCATAAGAGAAAGATAAATTTTCTTCACCATACTTATTGGAACTCAATTGTAAATTATTTTGTATTTTTCTTCATTTTCTACATTTTTAAATGATATTAACTGTTTCAAGTCATAAAAAGACATTTCTCTCTTACACCAGCCAAAGCGTCGAAGTTAGTGTTACTCAAATATTTTTAAACTAAATAACTTATAAATATCAGACATAATTATCAGCTATAAACTTTTATAAATTCTTGGAAGGAAATTTTAGAGTATTTTTTGAAAATGGGGTTCAATATTTCAAAACTCACAGAATGATATTTTTTCTGATTAACATTATTACTTCAGGAACTATTGTCAGTGAAATTAAAAATGCTGTACATTTTATTCTCTAGTCTTCTCATATATATGTATTTATGTACATATATATGTATATACATATATGTAGTACATATGTATATATGTACTATCCCATTAAGCCCCATTTATTTAACTCAATAATTATTTCCATGGGCACTACTGGTCTTTTTCCATGTTTGCATTTCTTTTTCGACTGCAGAAGCCCTTACTGGAACACTGAATTTGAGTTTCATGAATGTAGTGTTCTATTCATTTTTTTAAGTTCCTTACGATAGTCACCACTGTGCTTTGAACATTAGAGAAGCTCATAATATTTTTTACATGACTGAATCATTTCTTCATAACATAATGCTAATAACTATTTTGTAAACAGGTTCAGAAATGAATTTGCCCCACTTCAATATTGTAAGAACAATGATTGCAAATGATAGAAAGGTAGATAGTGACAGACATTTGTATTTTCTCAAGAAGGAGACCTATGCAATCATCTAATTTTTCTTGATTTATAAGGACATATTGTAATCTAAAAAGTTATAAAACAAATACTGAAGTAATAAGCTTAGCTAACTCACAATGTGAGTTAAAACATGAAGTGGTCAGTCACTTCATGTTTTAAAACCCGATATTTTGAAAACAAAAAGGTGAGTAGGAGTGAGGGAGAGAGAGAAAGAGAGAATGAGGAAGAAAGGGAGAGGAAGAGGGAGGGAAGGGAGAGGGAAGGGAAGGGAAGGGAAGAGAAGGGAAGGCAGAGGAAGAGGAGGAGTGTAGGAAGAAAATAAAGTGAAGCCCAAGTGAACATAACAGGACTAAACAATCTCAATTAAAATGTATGCTATTGGTAAGGTTAAATTGGTAAACAATTTAATGTATAGGAATACCACACAGTGTTCTGTGAAATTTAAGCTCTTGTAACTTAACTAAATAACTCTAAAAATATAGAAATGACATATGGTTGAACAAAATCTAGTTTATCATAAATCTGTCCATGGTAAAGAAGAATTCATTTCAAAGTAAATTACAAGCATTCTCAACATTGCAGAATAAGCCAAACTCATTTTGACATTTAACTCAATTAGAAATGATATATTGTTGATTATGTATATGCAGTTTATTCATTTGAATGTCTAGCATTCACAACTGATTAGATTGGGGTATGCATTATGAATATTAAACATTTGGATAATATTTCTAGATTTCACTTCTGTAAATTGAGGAACTCAGTTTCATTTTAAAGCAGATAACAATTAAAATGAAATTTTAAGACAGTGTATTATAATTCGCTCAATATTGGTTTTTAGAAATAGTCTTCTGATAATTTCTTTAGATTTCAATTCTATAGTAATGTCATGAAATACATTAGACAAAAATTCAGTAAGGGAATAAAAATGCAATGAAGATTATAAAATGCAATACTCCTGTCCCAGTAAACAATTAAAACTGATGAAATCACAAACCTTGTCCCTCCTTTCTCACATTTATTCCAACTAAGCTACTTTGAGATTGACAACTAAAAATAATAAAAGTCCAATTATTTTGATGAATGCTGCACACTATGCGTGGTAACTGGAAGCAAATTCCAGAAAAGAAATTTGGTCCATTTTCCATACTGCCTAATAGCTCCAAATTCATATTATTCCTATCTGTAAGACAATAATACTGTGAGATGAAGGAGAATTGAGACATTATAATATAACACAAAGGACAAAATAAATTGAATCAATGATTTGAGCTAAAATCAGGGCTTAAGATATATTAGCTTTTTGAATAAAAGTATGCTTTTTAGATTATCTTGGCTTCTGATTCATTCAATACAAAATGTCTACAACAATACTCACCTGCTCTACTTCTTCACAGAGGTGTTAATTCATAGTTATATTAAATAATATAAAATTATTATAAAAATATTAGCCTTCAGTAATGTGGACAAGGGTAATGATAATATAAATAATAAAGACAAGAAGAAGATGGCATATCAAAGAAGTAGTAGCAGAAGAGGAATTTGAGATTTCTGGAAGTCAAACAAATTCTTTCACCTTGATAATGTAACAAAGCAATGCTCTTCATAACAATTAGTAATAAAATATCTTTATCACATAAACATGTACTGATGCCTTCTAGAGCAGAAATCACATTCTGTTTTCCTTTTATGAACAGCTGAATTGCTGGTTAGGATTATGTGCCTGTTATAGTTGATATTTAATTTATCCTATTACTTTCATCAAATACACTAAAAAAAGTCTTACCAAACCCTACCACTCTTGGTGAAGCATCTCTTCATGTGCTTCAATAGCATAATATATTTAAGCCATTCACAGACTTTATCATAACTAGTGTAATCATGAATTTCTCAGTCTAGACTAAGCTTCTTAGGGTCAAAAATTATATTCCCTGGATCCTTGGAAGTATCTGACTCATAGAATTTATTAAGTAATCCAAAGGATGTTGGCCAAATACATTGATTAAATGAGACTATGTTGCCTGACTTACCAAATAAAATTACTGGATGTCCAATTAAATTTGAACTTCAGATTCACAACACAAATTCAGGATATACTTATATGAAAACTTTATTTATTGTATATCTGAAATTCAAATTTCACTAGGTATCCTATATTTGATTTGGCAATCTTAAATGAGAAGAAAAAAATGGCTTCAAGGCAACTGAATTCAGCTAACAACATCAAGAATTTAAATTCAACTCCAAGTTAGAAATAATACATGTAAGGTGTAACAAAATCTTGTAAGCTAAATATATATATATATATATATATATATATATATACATGTATATACATATACACGTATATATGTATGTATGTTGTGTGTATATATATATACATATGTGTGTGTATATATATATATGTATATATATATATATATACATATATATATGTAACATATATATATGTTGTGTTTTGTCCAAAGAACAATAATACTTTCTAGTATACTAATCTACCAGGAAAAATCCAACAACAATATTTCCCTTCAAATTAGGATATCAATTGGCCATTATTGTATATTAAATTATTGCTTAGTAAATATTCATGTCTCCATTTTCTTTGAAGTTGAACTTGAGCAATTAACTTACTTTGATTGAAGCCATATACAAGTGTGACAGTGTGCCCATTTCAAGCCTAGGCCCTAAGAAGTTGAGTAAGTTTTGCTTACCCTTCTGGGAAAGTCCAACCTCTGCTATGAAAAGAATATGCCCTTGGTAGCTGTTGCTGCTTTAGTCTATACTCTAGAATGACACATGTAGAGCCAATCCTGTAAACCTATAGCATGAAGCAGAGTCACTCCAGCTGACCAGAAGAACTGTGATTAAGGAATAAGTATGTAATGTTGAACGCCACCAAAATTTTGTTGATGTTTGTCATGCAGAATCACTGCAACAGTAAGTAATTGATCCAGCCATAGTTTTCACAAAAACACTCTTCCTCATTCCAGCAGAGATACAGTGACTCAGGGGCATCAGAGACATACTGGGAAACACTGAGTTCTGTGGCCTCAGAGATAGGACTGCAGAGATAGTTCCCATTTTCCCTATGTGGGGTCCTCTTCCTACGCAGCCTGCAGGTGGGTGCCATCTTTCCTGTGTTGAGCCCTCCCCACTGCCCAATCTGAATCTGAATTGATCTGTTAAGCTCCACTCTGATGACTCACTTAGACCCCACGACACCCAACTCCATACCATACTAGGTTCTATTGGCAGCTGAACCTTACAGGAACTAGAAGCCAGCAACTGGCAGCAGGCCTCACAGTATCCTGGCTTTTTGTGGAGCAACCGGAGACCTGGTACTGGTGGCAGCCATCCTTAGTCCGCAGTGTGGCCTCTCCCACACACCTCCAGGTCCAACACAGGCAGCAACCAACTGTGGATCACTTTGTAGCTCCTACCAGGTAGTCCCCGGCCAGTCACAGGCAGTGGCTGACCTGGGGCTGCAACCAGAGTTCTTCCAAGAGGCCTAGAACAAACATAGTTGGAGGGTAGCTTCAGACAACAGCAGAGCACTACCCAATTAGTCCCACAAGTAGCACACACAAAGGGTGGTCTCAACAGGCACTAGAGTTCATTGAGGCTTATCTTGCTCCATGGAGTAACCCCACCCCACAGCAGCCTATAAGCTATGGATGGGGCCAAACCCCACAGCCAATCAGTGTTAAGGGTTAATTCCTCCTACTGACGTGCCAACAGCAATCAAGGCTCAAATAGAAGGGTACACACAATCCACACAAGGGACACTCCTGGAGCCCCTGGGACAGTTGACCAGGGAGACTGTGCCAGGCCCCTACAGGGCATCTACTACATAAGGCCACCTGGCAAGACTGGTAGATGCAGTAGATCAACCTAATATGTAGATACAAAGACAGAGAGGCAGCCAAAATGAGGAAACAAAGAAATACATTCCAAATGAAAGAACAGGAGAAGCCTCCAGAAAAAGAACTAAATAAATGGAGGCAAGCAACTTATGAGAGACAGAGTTCAAAACACTGCTTATAAGGATGCTCAAGGAACTTAGTGAGAACCTCAACAAAGAGATAGTAAACATAAAAAAGGACACTAAAACCATATAAAACAGCCAGTCAGAAGTGAAGAATACAAAACTAAAATGAAGAATGCAGACTGGATGAAGCAGAAGATCGAATCAGCAATTTGGAAGACAAGGTAGCAGAACATACCCAACCAGAACAGCAAAAAGAAAAAAAGAATCTAAAAAAGTGAGGACAGTGTCAGAGACCTCTGGAACAACATCAAGATAACAACATTTGCCTCATGGGTGTATCAGAAGGAGAAGAGAGAGAAAGCAAGGGATTGAGAACCTATTTGAAGAAATAATGACTGAAAACTCTTTTAACCTGGTGAAGGAAATAGACATGCAAGTCCAGGAAGCACAGACAGTTCCAAGAAAGATGAAACCAAACAGGCTCACACCTTCACACATTATAATTAAAATGGCAAATGTAAAAGACAAAGAAAATCCTAAAAGCAGCAAGAGAAAGGCAACAAGTAATTTATAAGAAAGCTCCCATAAGACTAACAGCTGATTTCTCAATAGAAACTTTTCAGGACAGAAGGGATAGGCACAAAATATTCAAAGTGACGAAAAGCAAGGATCTACAACCAGTATTACTCTACCAAGCAAAGCTATCATTTAGAATCTAAGGACAGATGAAGAGCTTCCCAGACAAGAAAAAGCTAAAGGAGTTCATTACCACCAATCAGTATTACAAGGAATGTTAGAGGAACTGCTTTAAGATGAAAAAAAAAAAAAAATATATATATATATATATATATATATATATATATATATATATATATATATATGGATAAAATGGCAATAACTACATATCTATCAACAGTTACTCTCAATATAAATGGATTAAATTCTCTAATAAAAAGCAGGCTAGTTGAATGGATAAGAAAACAAAACTTACATATGCTGCCTACAAGAGACTCATTTCATATTGAAAGACACACACAGACTGAAAGTAAAGGGAAGGAAAAAGTTATGTGATGAAAATGGAAATGAAAAAAAAAAAAAGAGACGTAGTAGCAATACTTATACCAGACAAAATAGACCTTAAAACAAAGGCTATAACAAGAAAGAAGGACCCAGTAATCTCACTTCTGGGTATTTATCTGAAGAGCCCAAAATGCTACTTTGAGGGGATGCATGCATCCCTATGTTCATTGCAGCACTGTTGACAGTGGCCAAGATGTGTAGGTAGCGTGGGTATTCATTGATGGCTGAATGGATAAAGAGGAGGTGGTACATATATACGATGAAATATTGCTAGACCATGGAAAGAACTAGGTTCTTGCCATTTGCAGTAGCATGGATGGACCTGGGGGGTATTGTGCTGAGTAGAGTATATTAGACAGAGAAGGACAGATGCAATATAATTTTGCTTATATGTGGAATCTAAAAACAAAACAGAAACAAACTCATAGATACAGAGAACATTTTGATGGTTGCCAGATAGGAGTGGTGTGGACAGGATGGGTGAAAATGGGGAAGCGATTAGGAAGTACAAATTTTTCATTAGAAAGTAGTCATGGGGATGTAGGGTACTATAAGGAATATAGTGAATAATATTGTAATAACTATGTGTGGTGTCAGATGGGTGCTAGAGTTATTGGGGTAATAAATGGGAGGAGAGTTAGGGGAGAGGGTGAAAAAGATGAAGAAGTATAAATTGGCAGTTACAAAATAATCATGGGGATGTGAAGTAAAGCATAAGGAATATAGTCAATAATATGGTAATATAACTATGCATAGTGCCAGGTGGATACTAGATTAGTCAGGGGGATCACTTCTTAAATTACATAAATGTCTAACAACTGTGAAATTACATCTGAAGTTAATATAAAATAATATTGAATACTGAATGTCAAATGTGATTGAAAAAATAAGAGAAGGGGAAGGTAAAGGGCAATAAGTGGTCCAAGTTTCCAGGTATAAAACAAGTCATGGGGATGTAATGTACAGCATGGGGAATATCGTTAATAATATTGTGATAGCATGGTGTGGCGTCAGATGATTGCTGGACTTATGATAATCACTTCTTTAGGTATATAAATGTTGAATAACTATGGTGTACATCTGAAACCGATATAATGTACATTAGCTATAGTTTTCAATAAAAATCTTTTTAAAAATGCACTTTGTGGACTGAATCAGAGAAGTCAAAAAAGTGATAGCCTTGCCTTGTACTCTATAAAATCTTATTGGCAGAAAAGAATCATTAATCCCAGTATTTCTTTTTTTCCCCCTACACAAAAGCACAAGCCAGTTTTAAGATAGAGAATGCATTCATATTTTCAGGACACAAAATATTATTCCTTAGAGGAACTTCTCCTAGGGAATGTTTCCATTGATTGTTTTCCCTAAGTATTTGAAACCATAAATGCTAGCTATAAAATTACTCAGGAACTATTAGATACATAGCTATATATTTGCTAAGAAACCAAAGGTAATAAAAACTATGCTTATTCAGGCATTTTCCAGAGTTCCAACTGAGTACAAAGCAATATATTAGGTATTTTGTCAAGTTACTAAGGTGTAGAAACTGTCTCCCCCAAAATGCAGGGCCGAGTAATTAAAGCAAGCAAACTCTTACTTTTTAAACAAAATATGGTGAGATTTAGCAAATAGAGGATATGTTTTCTATCTATACATTGAGTTGGTCCATTTGTACTGAATTTTTATGACATATAATGTCTTTGTATACTGGATGGGTTTCCAATAATATTATGGACTGAATGCTTGCATCCTCTTAAAAATTCATATATTGAAGCTATTAGCCCCAATGTGATGTTATTAAAAGGAGGGATCTTTGGGAGGTAATTAGGTTCAGATGAGGTCACGACAGCCCAACCCCCATGAAGAGATTAGTGCCATTATAAGAAAAGAAGGAACACCAGAGCTTTGTATCTGTCAGTGAGGGTATAGTGAGAAGGCAGATGTCTGCAAATCAGGAAGAGGGTCCTCACCAACAACCAAATCTAAAGGCACCTTGGTCTTGGACTTTCCAGTCTCCAGAACTGTGAGAAATAAATGCCTGTTGTTTTAACCATCCAGTCATTGGTATTTTATAGCAGCCTGAGCTAAGACAAATAATAGCTGGGACATAAAACAAAAATGGTTATTGCACATGATAGACTTTTCTATGTTTTATTATGCATTGGCTATTAGTCTGTAGAGACCAACTTATTTCATATCCGTATCCTTATTACTAAAAATATTACATAGCAGATGGAATTTGCTGAGTAAGAATATATGAAATGAATATTCTACAACAACTTCCTAGGACCAATCCTGACCTGAAAGAACAAGACGTGTGTTTAAGATGTGTTAGCTATACATTCTAGGAATTAGTGTCAAGTGTTAACCTAATCCATAATTTGAATCTAAGTCTCAATAATTTGCTAACTATCTTTGGTTTAATTGGTAACTTTATTTGTTATTCAGAGACCACTAGCACTTCCGGCACTCACCATAGCACTTTGTCTAGTTTTGTTAACAGTTCTACTTAATAGTCTAGGTTTTATTCCTGGCTTCCTGTTCCTGAGGGCTAAATGTTTAATCAGAGCCCCTGACGTTTTCTTCCCAGTTTCTCTCTAAGAAATGGAAATCTTGTCTCTGACTCCCGATCTGGCATTTGGAGCCTCACTACCTACAGACAGGCTTTCCTGATGATGAGAGTCTAGCTAGCCCAATTTTTAAATTGGGTGACTCACATAATAATTGCTTTGGTGCTGTCTCCTCTTGGGATCTCCCATGGTCACATTATGTACTTGTATTATGAAAAATATGCCTAACTGATCCTACTGCTGCCATTTCATTTTGAATAACAAATGCTGCCTCTATGAGAACTGTCTTTATGCATCTAGAAAATACGGTAATTTTCATGCACAGACCCTTCACAGTTTGCCCACCAAATTATTCTTCTATCCCATCTCTGATTATTATACTTACATTTAAACAATTTTAAATAATGTATTGGTCAGCATACATAAATATCTTTGGAACAAGATATTTAGGGCAACTTTAATTACAATAAGTTTATTATATATAAGCTAATTTATGTTAACTTACCCCAACTTTCAAATAAGGTATTATAGACACTAAAATTTCTTTAAAGATGTTTATTTCTGTGACTTGATTCTTTCTCTTTTAGGAAAGGAATTACAGGATTACCCAGCTAGTCATTTCTGAAAAAGAAAGATTAGGTTTTTATATTATTGAAGGAAAATTATACACTTATAATGGATGTCCTTTATGTCCCACCATTTTCTTGATTCATTTATTCCTCAAGCATGATTATATTTTGGTTTTTCCTTTGTGACACAAATCGATATTCTTTCTGAAAACAATTTTCAAACTCTCTAATGTCTTTCCACACTCTATCAAATTACTTTCCCCTACGTCCATCTCATTTCCTAATCATTACTTTTAGCATTTGTCCTCCATTAGGCAATTTCTAATTAAGTTAGAACTATATTTCACTTGGTCTTCTCAGAGCATGCAACTTTTTCAACCACTTATAGACAGTTGCCCACAGAAATTAGTACTAGTACATGTTTACATATATGTCACTCATTTTACCAAATTCCATGAAAGAATACTTTTCTTACGATCCAGAAAGCAGAAGGAATTCCTACCTCATTAGTTTATATTTTAGGCCCTTGTTTGCTTATATTTGGTACCTGGCTTCTCCACTAGAAGGTAAGTTTTATAATGGCAGTGACCTTGCTTGTCTTGTTCCCATTTTATTCTTAGTATCTGGATATGTTCCTGACATATAGTAGGTGTTAAGTAAATATTAGTTAAATGAATTTGTGATGGGCAATAATGTGATGACACTACCTTCTTATTCTGTGGGTACACCATGGATTTCAAACGACACATTTTAAGCACAAATTATCAAGTAATCATTTATGTATGTGTGAAATTCATATGGGGATAGAATTTTAATCAAGTGGTTTCAAATGAAGTATATAATTCTTCTAAAAGCAATAGTCTAAGCCTTGACTTTTATTCAATAAAATACCAGTGGTTTTCACATAAATAGATGCTCAAAAAGACATGTTTCATGATGGATGATAACGTAAGTAATCATGAAACTGTACATAATTTTATTAAACATATTCTTACATTTATTATAAATCATGTTTGGAGAAAGGTATAGTAGTCATCGTTATATATGCGATTCAACTTGAGGATAAAGGACTAAAAGAAAAGTTTCTATTTTCCCTTAATAATAAGTATAGCACAATTACTTGCAACAGAGAATACACATAAATATGCTGATATTTTTTACCTTCATATTTATCTGGAAGTAAAAATTTTGAAAGCCTAAGCTTTAAGTAAATGGATACAATTAAAACAGTAAACCTGCTCATGCAAAGAAGACTACAAGTCATGATAGGCAATCAAGAAAGTGGAATTTCCAGAAAAAGAAGACACATGCATATTATTTCTGCCTGTCGGAAAGACTATTTTAATAGTTCATGTATAACTGCAATAATACATGGTGGTTGGAGACCTTTCAGATGTTAGCATAACTTTATGATAAAAGTATGCTTGAATTATTGTTCTTGGACTTAATTGAGATACTTTACTATCGCAATGACAATTTACACATTTGTTTGTACCGTCAACAGAATATTAGATTGATGTGAATGATTCCCCATTACTAAAATCTTGCCTGCAGAGTTACTATCTGGTTACATGGGATTGTTTGGCAAGTTGTCAGAAAAACAAAACAAAAAAAACTTAAATTTAGTTATTTTATGCCCAATCCAAATGGATAAGTCAGATATTCTTAGCACTACTATAAGTATTCCACAGTTCATTTTTTAAATACTTTGAAAAGAATGCACTAGTTTTTTCCAAAGCTCTTGGTGATCTACTAGTTTTTTTGTTTTTTTCCCCCAAATGTTCAGATGACAATGACATAAAAACAGACCCTAGAAATCCCATCAATTCCCTATAATTCTAACACAATAGTATAAAATGTTGCAGTTTTGTCTATACAGAAATTGAGGTAGTTAATTATAAAAAACTCACAATAAGATTACTAAGACAGAAATATTATGTATTTTTAAAATTACTCCATTCTTTGATAGGTCATTCAGCACTTGATTCTGGTGATGACTAAAAATCAGCAGTTATTCAAATCTTTTTCTCACAGAGCTTAAAAGATATCTAAACAATAACAAGAAGAAAATTTTACCAAATTTAAAAAACTGGATGGAAGTATAAGGGAGATTTCACTGGGGGGAAAAAAAGTGAAATGACCTCGAAGAGAATTCTATAGTATTTGTGTTTATTTAACTTGGCCACATCCCTGCTATAGGCTTCTTTGCTTTACAGACCCTTTCTCACACACTTTAAATTCTATGACACATCTGGAAACCTCTGGGGGATGATGTGATTTGTTTCTTAGCATTTACACTGACACAGTACATTAAGCTAAATCAAAACAAAACGAAGGGAGAGAGAGGGAAGGGGGAAGGAGAAAGACATGGAAGAGAGGCAGAAGACAGGAGAGGGGGAAGGAGAGGAAAGGAGAGAAAGCGGAAAAGTTGCCATTGGTTCTATTATACATAAGGTCCTAACAACACACTGAATAAAGTAATTCTGAAGTTTTATATACTTCAGTATAACTACTTGTTCTCATTAAAGTTTTCTATTCGAAAATAATCTAAGACTTTTGTAAAATAACTGTACGATGGAGTAGAACAACATCTTTAATTATATGTTGTAAATTTGTTACTATGTGCAATTTATGAATAAATTACACAGAGACAGGAACGTTTCATAAATACAATACAGGCCTAATTATCCTTTAATCCATTTAACATGTTTATATTCAAGGTTGAGGAAGAGTTGAGTCAAAGGGGTCTTTGTAACGTGAAATAAAATGCTTGTTGCTTTAACTAAGAACATTTCCCTTAGACTAAGTCCTAAGATTCAAGTTTAGTGCTATACTAAATTAATTTTTGAGCCATCATAATATGTGAAGCCATTATAATAGGTAAAATCAATTTATGCAAAGAAATGATTATTCATAGTCTTAACTGGTTGAGGAGTTTTAATCTACTAACTACTTCCTATAGCAGAGTTCAGTGGGATAAAAGTCTATGGAATTATTTTCCAGGTAATCAAAATATGAGCAAATGATTCTATTCTCTAGAATCCACTTATATAAATTTTATCCTCTGCAGTTGAAACTTTCAACCAAACCATCTGTCAGGATAAGTAGGATAAGGTTTTAATTACTTACAGCAATGCAATTATACCATTAATGTTCAGCTAAAATTGAACCCATTCAATTTAATTAGTAATGCAGCTGTGAGTGGAAAGAGACAGTTCTCTCAGATCGCCAACACAAGGGGTTATAAAAGCTCTTTTTTTCAGTTGCCAGCACTTTGTTCTGACATAATCCCTTATTCTTCTTTATTATTCTTTGAGTGTGTGCGTGTGTGTGTGTGTGTGTGTGTGTGTGTACACAGTGTATTACCATACATATATACCTAAGCTAAAGGAGTATGTATGTGTGTGTAATTATATATATAATATGTATTATTCACATCCTCACCTATTTGTGACCATGATGTTTTTATCTGCCCCACATACAGCATGGAAATGGAATTAATTCAACTCACTGAGAAACAATTTTCCTTTCAATTAAAATTAATGTTTTAGTGAATACATCCTCATTATGCACTAGTGATGGGGTAAGGGGAAGAGAAAAGATAAGCATAAAATATATCTAATCATCTGAATATGCGTAAAATATATGCATATTCATATACATATTTTATGCAAGATAAGCATAAGATATATCTAATCATCTGAATATGCGTACAATCTATTTGAGGAGATGAGATATTCCTGTATAGAGTAGTTAAATAAAAATTCAAGAAACACATTTGTAGAGATAAAATAATTAAATAAAAACAATGTATTCTAATATGTTGAATATAAAATTAGTGTAGGCCTCAGAAGAATAAAGTTTAGACTTTTTCTACACTTCAAAATCTGGTTTTAATGGTAACTTTACTTATTATGTGCTCACTTTGTAATGTGTACAAAGATTGAATTATTATGTAGTACACATGAAACTAAAATAATGTTACATACCAATTTTACCTCAATAAAGAATTAAAAATTGTTTTAGATATTGGTAAGCATGTAAATGAGGAAAAAGGACCCTTCAGGTTGAGGCAGTGGCTGGTGGATGGCATGGAGACACAGTGACAAAGGGTAATCCAGAGGGAAATCAGGAGCCAGGCCTTCCCAGATAGGAGAAGTCTCCTGTCAGGAAGTAAAGGTGGGCACCATGGATTGAACCCATTCAGTGAGGATCCTGGAATGCATTCTAAGCAGAGCCATAATAAAACATGTTTCTGTAAAATAACCCAATTCCTGAAAGCACCGCCACTAATTCTTATTTTTTGATCTTACTAACACTTACGTGTTTTAAATGGAAATATTTTTTAAATGTTAACACCATGAACATAAGGGAAGGGACTAACAGTTCAGATCTGTGAGGTTTCTACTCTCATGTAGCTCACAGTTGCTATAGCAATGTTTTCGCAAGCAGAGCCATAAAAAAGAAAACTGGCATGTTTTGAGAATTGACCAGAATTGTGCCAACCTGAGACTGTGAAATAAATGAAGCAGCAGCATAGTGATGTGCTAAGACCATGGACTCCGGATGGGGCATGCCTGACTTTAAATCCTATTACTATGTAGCTGTGTCAACTGAGAGCTAGTTAATTAAGGTCTCTCTTCTTTATCCTGCTCATCCACAAAATAAGGAACATAATAGTACCTGATAGGGTTGTTGAAAGAATTGAATAATATTTTAGGTAAAGCTCTTAGAATGGTGGTAGACATATAAAAGTATTGTATGTCAGCCATTATTATAAAAATCAATTTCACAAATAACATTTAACTAGTAAGTAAATTTCCAAGTCATTCTAATAATCAAATAACCAGAGGATCTTCTAACTGTGCATACATCATGCTTCATGAGGATCATCCTCAGGATCTAATTCTAGAAAAAACTATGTCAATTCTAGAAATTAGATCCTCAGAATCTAATTCTAGAAAAAACTATGTCAATTATACCTTAAGTTTCACCACTAAATCCTATGTAATAAATTGGATCAAGTTTTGAGAACTTGAAAATAAATTTATAATCCCGTAAGTGCACACTTTCGGGGCAAAAAAAGCCTAATTCTTTCAGGCATACTTTATAAAGTCAAATGTCTTTACAGGCCATATACTTATAATAAATATGTGAAGCAGAAGAAATGCAAGCAATATGGAAAGGCAAGGGCTGTGACCAAATGAAGAGTATGTCTCTACCAAAAGGTGATGGGATTTGGCTACACAAATTATGTTTGTAGACTGAATTTGCTTATCAGACCAGCAACTTGCAACCTCATTAGTGCAAACCTTCATCTCAAGAAGGAAGAGATTCCCTAGTATTTGATTATCCATTGTTGCAAGCAACACCTTACCTAAATTTCTTTCAAGAAAGGAGGAATGCATTTCTATTCCTTCAAGAAAGGAGGAATAGCCTTTCACTCTTTCATAAGGAAATAGAAACATTGTCAGTATCAAGGAAAAATAGTTTTTCTCTATAACATTATTTTCCTCTGCTTTAGGAAAATGAAAAATGAGAAAATGTCCTTATAGCACCCATCTATGCAAATCTGATGATGATAAAGGAGGAATGCCCAACAAATACCGAAGCTTTTATTTATATATAACTCACCCACCACATATACTGAACATATTAATGTAAAAACAAACAAGGATTATGGAAATGTTCTTTGCTCAATTTCTCCAGTCATCATTCCATGATGAAATAAACTATCTAGAAAAACCCACTAGCGATGACCACGTTGAAATGTTTCCTTTACAAACAATTGGATGAATTTTGAGTCAAGAGATTCAAAATTTTCTGGAATAATTAGTTGTTTATAGAAAAGGATTGAAAACAACCCAAAAGGGGTTAACTGAGTAAGCTAGGAAACATTCATGCAATAGGGTATTTTGCAGCTATAAAAAGAAATAAGAAACATTTCTAGTTACTGGTATGTAGATCCTTTAGGATATGTAAGTGAAAAATAACAAGTTGGCAGAAAATATGTTTAGTATTTTAAAGTAAGTTAGCACTTATCTAAGAAAGTGTGGAGATAAACAAACATTAAAAAACAAGTTACCTACAGAGATGAGAACAAAGAGGTATAGGTGTAGGAGACAGGTATAAAAAGTGAAACTTCTGTTTAACTTATATTGTAGATTTACATATGGAACCTACAAATGTCTACATATTTCATATTCATATATATATATATATGACATCTATATGTACACACATACATACATACATCTATACATAAAATACATTAAAATTAAATAAAAGTGAAGCAAATCAACTTAATAGTGTACAGAGTTATTAGACAAATCACCCAGAGGAGTTGTGGTAAGATGGTGAAATATTTGAAGTTCAATAAAATTCAAATTCCTTATATTTTTCAGTACTTATATCACTAGTGTTGGTAATGAATGATATTGTATTGTTATAATGAATGCTGTTAATGTCATTAGAAACAAAGATTTCCAGATATGGGAAAAGAAAATTGAAAAAAGCAAGGAGAAAGAAAATTAAGCTAAAGCTCTGTAAATGTAAGTTAGAATTGAAAATATCTGTAGGAACTCATGACACATTTTCTTTCAAAAAGTACAGATTTCTTATTACCGTCCAGTCAAAAGGTCAAGAAATCATAAATTCACCAGCAAAGATCATCTCTGTTGCCAGGGTTGTGGTCTCTAAATACCATTCTCCATTCAAAGGAACAAGAGCTTCTTGGAGGAAAAGGCTGACACCCATCTCTGTGGCAGGAATTTCTAATATGAGCTTGGACTCTGTTTTTATACCAGAAGTTATGAGACTGCTACTTTTGTGGTGAATGGGGCTTTTGATATAACTTAAGGAGCTTCCACAGGACAAAATTAGAACATTTTGAGCACCATTAAAGACAGAGATACAATGAATTAAAGTATGTCTCTATGTAAAATCTATGTATTTATAATGATAGCTTAAAATATTAATAAATCAATATATTTTAAAACTGGTAAAAATGATAAATTGGAAAATCAACACTAAAATGTCCTCTCTGCTTTTAAAATTTTCTTAGTAGAAAAAGTTAAAGCAATTTTTGGCTATGAAAAAGAAAAAAACCTTGTTACAAATTATAATAGTTGACACAACAAACTATATTTTGCTCAAAAACTACCATATCTGACACCTCTCTGGGAAATACTCAGAAATATGAAAGATAAAGACAGATATAGAAAACTTGATAGAAAATACCTAGCAATCTGCTTAAACCCCATCATGATATATTATTAGAGGACAGTAGTATTAAATTTTTTTTAAAGTTGGAGGAAATTTTAATACTTTTTACACAGAGAGAGCTAAGGTACATTTGAAGTACTTGTCAAACATTTATATTAAAACCCAGTTGATCTACTGAGTTCCATTTTTAGAAATCATGAAGCAATTTTATCTTGCATAAAGATTATTTTACTAGCTTAAGAGAAAATTTGTCAGTATCGCCCTACTTCCCTGTTTTATTATCCTTGGAGAAACATCGTAAAATGGGTATAGGAGTTGCCATTAGATGATCTGGCATAGAATGTAGTTTAATAACTTAGATGTGTTTCCCTTTACTGTATAGTGAGTATAACAATTCCCAGTTAGAAAGGGTTGTTCATAATGAAACGATGTAGATTCAGCCTTTACCTCAGTGATGGGCACCCAATAGATGATCCCTGGGAATGCCCTTCCCCAAGATATATGCTCACTCTTTAGAAAGAGGTTTGAAGAGTGACAGTTAGCAGTAAGTTTGCAGGTAATTCTTAACTTGCAATGAATTGAAATAATTCAATTATCTAATGTTAACTATATTTCAAGCCTCCTGCATTCTGAACCAATATGTGTTGGAAAATGGAAATTGAGGGGAAAGGACACACAAGAGTTCCATTTTAGTTTGAGAGTGTGCCAGCCTTTCCTTTGCTGCCCTTTTATTTGTTATTTGCACATCTGGTGCCATTGACATTTATAAAGTGACCTCTTCTTCCCTTTTTCCCATATATACATACTCAGCGCAGGGAGCTGAACAGTCATATATGCAGTGAACACAGTATTTCATGGTTAATGTACCATTCTTTATGAGAATATGCTAGCATAATGATAGAGGGCTGAGGCAATGTAATCTATAATTAATACAAAGTGAACTGTCATGTAGGGGAAAATGGGTCTTTCTGCAAAAGTATAAGTGCAGTCATGGAAACGGCTATAGCTCCTTGATTGTAATTATTCAACCTCCCTAGGGGTCTGTAGCAAGCTATTAAAGAGCTAGTGGCCCCTCGTGGAGTAGTCTCCTATCCAATTAAACTTGCACAAGTCTATTCAGGAGGCACACTTCAGGTTGTCAAGTCATTGTGGGAACACCACTGTGTTCCATTACACAGTGTCAAGCACCTGCATTTCTAGTAGAACATAATGCTTTTGGTTACCTTTTGCATATAGAATTTTATCAGAAAATTTTCTTTATCTGATTTCAACCATTTGAACCTCTAGACAAATAAAACATCTGTAACTGGCACAGATAAAGGTCTTCAGTTTCTGATACTTAACGAGTCTGTACTAATTTAGCAGTTTCTCTCCTGTTCAAAAGAAAAGCATATGCAGAAGTAAGTGAGAAACAAAGAAATGTTAAATGTTTGGGGTGATTGGCAAAATAAATGCAGTGTAAGCTAAACCAATAAACAAGTTATTTCACCCGATATCTAAAAGTTTGCACAGCCATATTTGATACAAATTTCGAAATCTTAGAAAAATACACAATAAAAATGCCAAAACATTTTATGATTTTATGAGCTCAGGACTTCCATCAAAACTACTGCAATCTCTACTGCAAATTTCAAAATAAAACTAGGCTGAACTATCAATATGAGAAATGAAAATGTTGTTGAGGAACTCAGATGCAGCACGATATATTGGAAAGGAATTTTGATTGACAAGTAGATTACTCATATATATGTTTATTTATATTAAATCACCCATCATGATGATCAGATATTTCTTATACACCATTTAAAATTTTCTCAGCCTTACCTCTTACTCCAAACTGTGGTTTTTTAGTCACCAGTTATGCACAGGTTTTAATGAGTTTCTGACTGCTAAATCAAATCTATGTTTTACTCTGTCTGAGCCTCCTACTTTTTATATTGCTCGCGGGAATCTCTCTGACTCACTGGCATGAGACACCAGTAGGAAAATATTTGGCACTGTGGTATGCATTATATAAGTATGCGGAAGTTAAATTCTTGGGGCCACATTTAACCACTGAGGTATAAAGGTCAGTGGATAAATACTGGTCCCATTTGACTAAGTAGAGAGTTAGGCTCAAGAATCAGCCATCTATAGTAATGGCTCACTGAGCTCAATGTTTCGTGGCTTCCCAACCTTTAATATTTTTGCTCCCCAATCCTCACTTCTCCTCCCTGGAGTCACCTTCCAAATAAACTACCCTCCCACCAGCCTCTTTCTCTGGCATTTTTTTCTGGGGAATCTAGGCTAAGAACTTATGGTTCCCAGCTACACTATTTACTAATTCTATAACCCTGTATAAATACCTTAACATCGCTATGCCACCATTTTCTAATCTGTTATCCGAGGTACTTAGGCAAGAAGAGCCTTTAAAAACTCCAAAACCATGACTTTATGAAAAAGCAGTAGACAAATTTGAAAATGTGTCATTTCAATTAACAGACTTTAGGGAAAGAAGGATGTAGCTTCATACCTTTTGCTGCTTATCAAATTTTGCTTTTTGTTTTGGTTTGTTTCATTTTGTTTTAACACTAGGAAGTAAATGGCTAGTCCGTTACTAATACGGTTTGTTCAGAGGTACATGTAAATTATGCACAGTTACCAATCATACACAGAGAATTATGTCTGCTCCCGGAAGTCCGTAACAATCTAAAAACTGCACAACCCTTTCTCCATGGTGTGGATACTCCTTTGGAGAAAGTCAGAGTGCTCTTTCATCACTCCCCTTCACACCACCATTACTATGACCATTAGGAGACTAGTGATCTTTGGTAGAGAAAACAGAAAGGAACTATAGGGGTTTAGTTTGGTTTGTTTGTTTTAATGTACCTCACTGGGTCCATGTCAGAAAACCAGGCAATATGAATATGAGTAGACACTAGAAACTGTGGAAAAAGGTAAGATCATTTCATTTTTATTTTACTTTTTAAAGACAAAAATAAGTTCAAAACAAATTGAACAAAGACCGTTTATTCATAAACTTGCAGCACGGAAATCTTTCAGCCATCAGTTTCATTTTAGCAAGGGGTGTTAGAAAAGAGAGTAAATGTCTTAAAGTAGAAAGAGGAAAGCCAAGTTCTGGCAAACATTCTATCAAGGAGGGACTTTCACTTTTGGAAGTGGGGGAGACTTGCTAATTGGTCTTCAAGTACATTGGTCAGTCTGATTGGTTGTATTGGGACAATCAAGCAGTTTTGGGATATTTTTTTAAAAGAAAGAATTATTCAGTATTAGAAGTATAGGGTTTTCTGTGGCTAGTAATTTCCTAGAAAACATGGGGGCAGATGGAGTCCTCCTTTGCAGGCAAACTATCCTTATGACAGGAAGGGTATGGTTACCATGGCAGACAGTTTGTCAAATTTTACTGGCCATTCAAAACCATAAATAACAAATTCTAAAAATTTCCGATGGCAAAAGAAAATGTTAGCAATAAATGTTTGTTACATAGATATTATATATAATAGATATTTTGTATGATGTATACGTTATATAGTGTGTAGCACAATAGATAGATATATAGACAGGTCCCAGATAGTTACTTAACCTCCCAAAGCTTTAGTTTTATCACTTGTAAAATATGCTAACACCCTTTTCACAGGGTCATTTCAAGTTTTTATGTAATATAGCAGAAAACATACTGCATAGCATATATATTTGCCTACCTCTGTCATACCCCATAGGATGTTTAAAGTTGTGACAAAACGTGTCACAGTAATTCTGGGTGATGAAATCATCCCTTTGCCCCCAATCCTTCCAGTTTTATAGGTGAAAGTCCTACATCACAGGAACTTCCTTAGTCATGGGCAAATCAGGAATATTAGTCACCTTAAGAAGTTCATAAAGGTAAAATTTATTCTCAGCTCAGACTCTAAGAATGAATAATCCCCTCCCAATAAAGATAACTTTAAAACCATAATCCAGATTACTGTAATCATATAATGAAGTTTTCTGACCCCCAAAACATTCCCACCACTAAAAGAACAGAATTGCCAAGAGATAGAACTCATAGGTTAGAGTCAGAGCTACCCAATTATGTAGCCTGTTTTGGTTGGCAAACAAAACTAATTCTTTGGAATCAGAATAAAAGGTGCTAATGAGGGCAGGATATATACACATTGAGATTGGATTACTTTGAGCCTTAACAAAAAGAGATACTGAAAAGAATACAAATTGAACATCCAGAACAGCATTTCCTAACACACTGATGATGAGCATTATGAATTCCTTATGTGGGTATACAAGAACTAGTTTGAGATCTCCATGTTTTTTATATTATATATGTACATGGCATGCATATACTATATGTGTATAACAAAATGGTCTGTATGTTTTGGGTATTTTTTAATCCTCAAAAAATTATTCCCATGTTTTGCTATTCATTGTAGCCCCAATATGTAACTGACAATAGGTGCAGAATAAATATGTTCAATTGAAAAGAGAAATGAATAAGTTAGTTGTCTAAATAAATTCCCTACCAAACAAATCCCTTTAGGCATGATTTGTACCTGTACCAGGTCACAATCCTTTAGTCCAGAGAAAGAAAAAAACGTTTTTATTTATAGAGGATTGTTTTTGTTCTACATGCTATATACATCACGATATTCATATACACTCATGTTGTACTATATTGGTAACTGAAATAATCAATGAATTATTAGCACTGGATTATTAGCATTATAACCCTATTTTTCATGGTAATAATAATTGCTAATGTATACTGAGTTCTTACCCTGTGCTAAGGTATTTGATGCATTATTTTCATTTATTTACCTCATGTAATCCTAAAACAAACCTATGAGGTAGTATTTCAACTGCCTATATTTTCAGAAGAGAAAAATTAGTCTTAGAAAGATATAGTAATTACTCTAAGTCAAACAGTCAACCTGGGAGTCAAACCCAATCTGTCTTATTCTAATACCAAATAGAATTAATAAATAGTTAGAAAACTATTAAAGCAAATGTTTAGAAAAGAATATTCAATTATGAACACAGTGTTACTTTTCCTACACTCTGAGAACAAAAATAAAATATCAAAGATCTCCAGTTAAGTGCTTCAGTATTTTCCAAGGAAATAAATTTCTGAGGAAACTACTTAGAGTACCTATT
Source organism: Rhinolophus hipposideros (assembly GCF_964194185.1). NCBI lineage: Eukaryota > Metazoa > Chordata > Mammalia > Chiroptera > Rhinolophidae > Rhinolophus > Rhinolophus hipposideros. The sequence goes on along the minus strand of NC_138051.1, from coordinate 24,384,150 downwards.
CAATAGGCTATAGACAATTTCAGGGTCTATTTATGAAGTTATTCATTCTGTTACTTGCTACAATTCCAAGAGGTTTGCTCTAAATGAGTTAAAAAGAGAGACAGACCAACATCAAAAGGACTCTCCTTTTAAGGCATTTCTAACACGGGCCTCATTTGAGCAGACTCTTGAGACCAAGTGAGAGGCCTAGTCATCTAAATGCACTATTCCTTTACCAAGATGTTTCTTTTGATTTGCTGTACAAATACCTGGCATTTGAAAACAGAAAAAAAAAAAAGTCTTTCGTTGTTTCAAATCATCTTGTATAAATTATTTTGAAAATTCCACTGCCGGAGTTGTTATTTCACTTTTCTCTCTAACTCTTTCAGAGGTTTATGCCTTTGAAAACCAGAATAAGAATTGCTTAACAGTTTATGGATTTTCTTGGAAGGGTCGCATCACCACATTTTTTAGGAACAGTCTTATCTAATTCCAGCTGACCTTGTTGAGTGTGGATCGACTTAAATCGAGGATTGGCAAACAGAAATGAATCCCCGCTCACAGCATAGTTCCTGCCCTATTGACACCTGTCTCACCTTGTGCTGCCCGAGTTCACACAGATTTCAGAATATTTTACTCACAGAATTTCTCTCTTGACAGTTGTAGAATCCGAGAGCAAGAAAGCAAAAAGAAGAAAATGGACAAGATTTTTGAAAACAGAGATTGGAATTGTCATTTGGGGGGAGGGGAGATAAGAAGAGTGATAGCCTTCCCCCCTGTAAGAAAATCTGAACTATTTTATCTCCTCCTCAAAAATATGGCAACACCCAACATCAAGAATTTAAAATGCTAAGTTTAAAGGGCCATACATCCTGCAACCATAATATACTTCTCACTAAATTTTAATCAGCGAGGGGATATAAATTGTTCAAGGCTGTTTCTATGTTCTAATACCAGGTCTAGAAATACCAACTACACCATATCATTAGTTGTGAATCTTGTATTCCCTTATTGATTCCAAATAAGCTCTATTGCTATTAACAGATCTAGTGTTCCATCAGTAAAAATATCAATAAAAATTATGCTCTAAGAGTTGCCCCTAAGAATTTTACTCCTGACAACTGAACTAACACAAAAGGTCAGCTTGTCAAATCAGTCTCCAATAGACCAGAGAATTTGCCCAGTATCAATATTTATTAATAATTTAAAGAATACAGGCATTCAAGAGGCCTGGGTAAAGTAAGGAGAGGTCTGGGACTTCCTGTGTGGCTCCCACATTCTTTTTTGGGAATGGAATGCTCTCACCGACCCAAGATAACAGACAAGTTCTTTAAAGGAGGTACCTGAGTTCCCCTCAGACAGCAGAGAGCATTTAAGTCATGAACTGTTACCATTTTATACCCCAGAGAATTGTATGAGAGCCATGTCTCATAAATCCCTAGATTGTTGGTGTGTTTTATCATGAGCAATCCTAAACCTAGGACATTCTGCTCAAAGCAATAAATGCAGAAGGACTCTTCTCCTTGTGAATTTTATTAGTCTATTTGCCCAGAGACCTAGCTATCATATTCACCAGAATAAGCCTAGCCATCTGCCTATTTTTCCCCCAAACCCTACCCAGCCCTCAACCAAAACCCTACTCAGCAATTGAAGAATAAATGAATCATGGGTCACCTTTTAGCTTCTTCCTCTAGAAATTGACCTTGGAGAAACTCACTGACAACTCATCAAGACGATAAGGATTCACTGGCCCAGTGGCTAAATGGACATTTTTGTCACAGACTCCATGGCCACAAATAGAAAATGCTCCTTCCCTTTGCGGAATCTCTACTGACACTTGGGTTTGTGAATAAAGAAAAGTGACAGTCTACATTCTGTTTTATGAATTTTCTAGTGAATATATCCTATTGACCTTATTAAAAAGAGCTAATTCCTGTGAACTATGAGCAGCTACATCAGAACTGAATTCTTAGAAGGCAATCTCACTGGCTATATTTAACTCATCTTGTAAGGTGACATAAATCAGAATACAAGGTTTCTGATTGTATCTGTTAAGCATGAATATTTGCTGATAGTGCACCTCACATCTCAGTTTACCATATTCTAACCTTAGAAAAAGCTAGTTTTAGGTAGCGATCAAACCACTCACCATTCTAGAAAGTAGCCATTTTAAAACCTGCTCATCACCAATGTGAAGGTTAATTTCCCTATCATTGATACTTGATAATATATTAATACTGCCTATTGCTATCCATACTTTTTAACAGGATAAAAATTCAAATAACCTTTATTTAGTTCCCAATATATGCTAAGACTTTGCCACAGATGCTCTGAATCAATCATTGTATATAGTTAAGTCCTATTCTTATTTATGCCAAATTGAAGCTGCATTTAGAGAGCATACCACTTAAAATTCTGACACATTAATTCTGGAGTAGGTTACTGTAATTGTTCCTCAGGTAATACTGTTGATCCAGCAGGTTACTGAACCATTGCTTTCATATGTGTAAGTGTGCCAAGATTTTTTTCTAAATAGTAATAAATGCCACAAGACAACCACTAGGAGAGAGTTCTCCTACCTCACTTGTTTCATTCTATGAGTAATTTCCCAAAACAATGCTACTCCTTTCATTTCTGCAGAAGTGCAAACAATCTCCTAGTCAATTCATTAATTTCATATAGCAATGAATCCATGGTTCCCTAGTGGATAGAATTAATCTAACAGATCCAGAGCATGAGATTTCGTCTTTTTCCTCCATTTTTGGCCACAAGACCAGTGGTCACAGCAACCTGGCTGTGAGTTTCTCTTCCATAGACAGACATTTCACCCTTAGAAGATTGTTTCGAGGTCTCAACTGGAAAAGTGTTGTCAAGCCAATTTTGACCTTATGTTGCATTCTCTAAATTTGTCTTTGTGTGTCATGAACTGATATTTTGTTTTTGATATCACAAGCATATGTCTTATTTTTCCATTGGGTCAGAACTCATGTAAGAAAGAGAGGTGCTATATATAGGATCCCTTCAAAACTCTAACAACAGATACAAATTATGATTCAAGTTGAAATACAAAAGTAAGCATAAACGAATTGAATATATTATTCTGTAAATGTAAAATCCTAGAAGTGTTCAGGGTAAATATTTTATTTTTATTTTAATAAATTCCAGTGGAATGGAAATATATATTTGAATATCTAAATTGAGAAAAATCATGAAATATATGCAATAAGAATGTTGTGTGTGAGAGTGGAACAAGAGGTAGTCAAAATGTCTATAGTTATACACACTTTCTCTGTTTGATCATGTATCATCCCTCATAATTTCCAAAGCATATCCTGATATGGACTATACAAATTTATCTGTAAAAGCCTAGATAGTCTTTGCATCAGTTGTACTATAAAAACCTGTGACATGACAATACATATGAAATATTTTATTCTTCTGTATGAATAATCATCCTCCATATTTGTTGTTTTCTGAATATTTAAAAAGAAATACATTCAAATTTCATTATGAGTAACTGAAGTTATATCTAAGAAAGAATTAACTGTACACACAATCTATCACCTGAGCAGTAGATATTCAGGTGTTCCATTTTCTGCCAACCCTATTCTAAATGTGCTTTTCTTTCTGAGGTCATTGTGGATTTCTCATTTTCCTCAAGTTTTCAATCATAATAAGTCTTATCGACTGTACCTCTGCAAATGTCTCTCTCAACCAATGCAGTAGCTTATCTAGTCTTCAAATTTCTTCCATATTCTGTTCAATATTTGCTCTGTTACCAGACTAATTTTTCTAAGATGCAAATTTCATTATGTTCCTTTTCCATTCTTCATTTTAAAAAATTTTAATAGTTCCACATTTTTACACAGTAAAATATAAATCTTTTAGAATGGAATTCAAAATGCCATTCCATTTAGTTTATAGTACTCTGTCCCTCCACTGCCGATATCCTGCCTCCCTGAAGCTAGTGGTCTAATTACATGGAAACACTAACAATTCACTGAATATGCATGTGAATGGCTCTCTTTCTGCAAAGAGTGCCTGTCTTTCCTCTATCCAGTAAAATTGTGATGCGATCTTTACAACTCAGCGCCAATATCACCTCCATTGAAAAGCCTTTCCTGAGTCTCCCCCAAAACACCCTGACTAATCATGTCCTCCTCTTCTAGGGTTCCATAGCAACCTCAAGTTTCCTATGAACTTCCCTTTCAAATTCTGAGGTCGTAGTCCCTGCAGTGATTGGCACACTGACGATAACACTAAATACAATCATGATTAACTCACAGTTTTTCTGAAGTTTGCTTTCCTAATATATATAAAAGAGATGATCAGCCTTCAGCTTATCACACAGATTAAATAAAATGTACATGCAAAAATCTCTATCATAATATGCATTCAATAAGTATTAAAGTTGCAATGTTATATTTTCAGAGTACCATTCATTTACAAATTGCTAGCATACGTTAAAGGTGGCTACCAGATACAACCTTGAAATTCTAAGAACAAAATTAATGATTAAAATTGGAACACAAAAGTTCAAAGTAATTGAATACATTATTTATAAATGTATATCTTCACAGCAAATCTGAGCTAGATATGATAAAGTATATGCATAGCAAAATGCCTATATAAAATACCATTTTAATATAGTGGATGATAGGTGATCATTAAAACAAATATTTTGATTGCTTAAGAAAGAAATGCACAAATAAAAAAGCAAAAAAAAAAGCAGAGGAGACAGAGGTGAGTTCAAACACTATTCAATGATTGTCCAGATCAAACACTAAGTTTTATTAATACTTAGAATATAACACTAAGAATATTAACACAGGTCTCAGGAATCCAAGACTACTTTCTATGTTTATGTCATGAGCTCCTAAAGAAGTTCAGATAATAAAACTTTCCATTTGGGATGTGTTAATGAGGAATACTTATATCTGCATGTAAACATACCAAATAATTCAGAGGTAGAGAGACCAGAGTTGGTTCGGTGGCTCAATAATGGCACCAAGAGAGCATTCAGTTATTGTGCTACTTACCTAAAATTCACAGAACTACTGTATATCCAGACTTCATATCTTAATTATAAGTAGGAAGAAGACAGAGTCAAAGGGTAAATGAGGCCCTACTAATTAAGTCTGTTCTTTTACATCAAGAAAGTTTTCACAGAAGCTAGTCAAAATATATCCACTTCACCCCAAACTGGGGCATGTTTACCCTATCCTGACTTCAAGGGAGTCAGATCCACTATTTACATCCTGTGTATTCAAAATTCATATATATCCTTTTCCCCATTACACAAAACACTCTCCCCCATTATTTAAAGAGACAGCCCCAAAGTTCACCCAGCCACTAAACTCGGATTGCATGTTTAAAAAATAACTTATCTGATTTCGAGCCACTAAATTCAGATTGCACGTTTAAAAAATAACTTATCTGACTTCGCCCTCCAGCTGCTGCAGCTGCAGCCCTGTGGCCTCAGCTGAGAGTGGAAAGGTGGCTGCGGCCCCCCTCAGGAAACCACTGTGATGCGATCTTTACAACTCAGCTCCAATATCACATCCATTGAAAAGCCTTTCCTGAGTCTCCCCCCAAAACAGCCTGATTAATCATGTCCTTCTCTTCTAGGATTCCAAAGCAACCTCAAGTTTCCTAGATCTCCTCTTCCCATAGTCTCTCCACAGTGACTTAGGACAGAGCTACATGAGGCCAATGTGTATCCTTCCATCACATGCTGATGTTAGCAGAGCTGCCAAAGATATTTTCAACAAAAGATTTGGTTTGGGGTTGGTGAAACTGGATCTGAAAAAAAGTCATGCAGTGGTGTGGAATTCTCAACGTGGTTCATCTAATACAGTCACTGGTAAAGTTACTGGGACCTTGGAGACCAAATATAAACGGTGCAAGGATGGTCTGACTTTCACACAGAAATGGAACACTGATAAGACAGTAGGAACAGAAATCGCAGTGAAGACCAGATTTGTCAAGGTTCAAAATCTGATACCACCTTTTCATCAAACATAGGAAAGAACAGTGGTAAAATCAAGTCTTCTTACAAGAGGGAGTGTATAAACCTTGGTTGCGATGTTGACTTTGATTTTGCTGGACCTGCAATCCATGGTTCAGCTCTCTTTGGTTATGAGGTCTGGCTTGCTGAGTACCAGATCATCTTTGACAGTGCCAAATCAGGAATAACATTGCAGTGGGCTGCAGGACTGGAGACTTCCAGCAACACACTAATGTTAATGATGGGATAGAATCTGGAGGATCAACTTATCAGACACATCAGTAAACGTTGCTTGGACACCAGGTACCAACTGGTACTCACTTTGGAAGAGCAGCTAAACATCAGTTGGATCCCACTGTTTCCATTTCTGCAAAACTCAACAATCTAGTTTAAATGGAGTGCGCTACCCTCAGACTCTGAGGCTCGGTGTGAAGTTTACACTGTGTGCTCTGGTAGATGGGAAGAACATTAATTCTGGAGGCCACAAACTTGAGCTTGCTCTGGACTTGGAGGCTTAATCCAGCTGAAAGAAACTTCTGGGAATGGGTATCAGAAGATTTGGCCTTCATATATATCCAGAGTGACCAGCAAGCTTCCCCCCTGCTCTTCCCCAGCTAAGAAGGTGATCAAAACAAAGGCTGATCTAAACAAGAGCTGTATTTTACATATTTAGACAGTTACTTGTTAGCTGGTTTCTAGTTGGTTATCTATCTACTTATTTAAATGTATTTAACTGTTAAATGCACTACCCACCAATAATGAAATTGACCTTTATGAAAACTGTAAAAGAAAAAAAGATAACTTATCTGCTCACAGAATTCACAATATACAGTGGTGAGAAGCAAGTAACTACAATATTTAAAAAATCCCATTTGGAAAAGGGAGCATGAGAAACATAAGCACTATTCAATCTATATCACATATCAAAATTAACAGATATCAGAACTATCTGATAGGATTAGTTAGACTTCCTGCCCTAGGATGGAATCCTTTTCCTGATTAGACTTACTGGAAGCTTTTATTTCTCCTGGGTACAAAAATCTTCCTTTTTCATTAGCCTCCAAGGCATCATCTTAGGCAAAGGGAATGGCATATCCTTTTTACTACCTGCATTGCTTCAGCAGTTTTTTCGCCTATCTGTGTTACTTAGAGATAACAGTGTTTGTGTTAGGGACTGAATAATCAGCGGTTGTAGCAGGCCAAGCCTGGAGTTTCTTTTAAAATTCTGCTGTCAAAAATATAGCCACCTTGCAGTCCTTATGCTTTTGGTCAATTCATTGTACAGGTAAAGACAGTCAAAGTGATCATCTACGCACAGCCTGGTAATTTTTAGCTTTTAAGTACAGACTTCTGTTCAGTCCCCTAAATCTTACCTGGCAGTCTTCCACATAAATCTCATTGGCCAGAATCAGACCGTATGAGATCCCCTAGCCTTGAGAGAGGATAGAAAATTGAGATTTCACTTTCCTGTGCTATTTAGAGAGGAAGGAAAAAAAAAAAGGTTATGAATGGGCAAATTTGATGACTGTCTTATGGGGTTACAAATAGAGCCATTCTTCTTTCATTGTCTGTTTTCCAAAGGAGCCACTACACTTCTGTCTTTAATGTTGGGTTCTGAGAGTTGATAAACAGCCATGATTACCGTATCGTTTCCTGAGTTTATAGTCTTCAATTATAATCAATATATTCTTGCACCATGACCAGTGTTGACAAATAAAGCAAACAGAATAGAAAAACAACAAAATAGGAGTTGTTTCTTTTAAAAAAAAGATTAACAAAATTGACAAAACTTTAGCTAGACTAAGAAAAAGGAGGGACAATAGGTAAATAAAATCAGAAATTAAGTAAGAGATATTATAATTGATGCCACGGAAATTTTAAAATCATAAAAGACTATTATGAACAATTATGCACCAACAAATTAGACAATATAGAAGAAGTGGGTAAGTTCCAAGAAACATAAAACATACCAAGACTAAATCATTAAGAAATAGAAATCTGAACAGGTCTATAAGTAGTAATGTGATTGAATCAATAATAAAAAATTAAAAAATCCTCCCCACCCAAAAAAAAAATTCTAGGATCAGAAGCCTCCACAGATGTATTCTGCAAAATTTTCAAAGAAAAAAATTAACACCAAACCTTCTCAAACTCTTGTAAAAATTTGAAGCGGAGGGAACACTTCCAAACTAATTTTATGAGACCAGCATTACCCTGATATCAAAGCCAGATAAGGACAGTAGAAGAAAAGAAAATTAGAGAATACTATGCCTGAAGAATATAGATGCAAAAATCCTCAACAAATAATTAGCAAACCAAATTTAACAACACATTAAAAGATCACACACCATGATCAAGTAAGACATAGCCCTGGGATGAAAAGTGGTTCAACATATGAAAATCAAGCAATGCAGTACACCATATTAACAGAATGGAAGATAAAAAATCATATCATCATCTTAATAGATGCAGAAAAAGCAATTAAAAAAAAATAAATACATGATAAAAAAATTCAATAAACTAGGAATACAAGGAAATTACCTCAACATAATAAAGGCCATATATATAACATATATAATAGGTAACATCAAACTCACCAATGAAAAGCTGAAATCTTTTCCTCTAAGATCAGGATGTTCCCTCTTGCCACTTCTGTTCAACATAGTACTGGAAATCCTAGCCAGAGAAATGAAGCAAGAAAAGGATACAAAAGCATTAAAATCCAAAGGAAGAATAAAAAATTATCTGTGTTTGCAGATGACATGTTATATTTAGATAACCCTAAAAATTGCAAACACACACAAATAAAACTTGTTAGAAGTAATAAGTGAATTCAGTAATGTCGCAAAATATAAAATCAACATACAAAAATCAGTTGCATTTCTATAAACAAATAAGAATCAATCTGAAAAGGAATTGAAGAAAATTTCACTTACAATAGTACCATAAAGAATAAAACACAGGAATAAACTTAACTAAGTAGTTGTGACAACATGGATAAACCTGGCGGTATTATGCTTAGTGAAATAACTCAGAGGAAGAAAGACAAATACCATGTGATCTCATTTACATTTGGAATCTAAAGAACAAAATAAATAAACAAAACAGAAATAAACCAATAGACACAGAGAAGAACTAATGCTTACTAGATTGGAAAGGGTGAGAGGGGAAGGGGGTAGGTGAGAAAGGTGAAGGAGAAGTCAGGGGGATGCAAAGCACAGTATGGGGAATATAGTCAATAGTATTGTAAAAACTATGTATAGTGTCAGATAGGATGGAGTAGACTTATTGGGGGGATCACTTCATAAATTATATAAATGCCTAACCACTGCACTGTACATATGAAACTAATACAAAATAAAATTGAACGTCAACTACAATTTTAAAAAATAGTCACATGGATGTGTAGTACACCATCGGGAATATAGTCAATAATCTTCTAATAACTGTATGGTGTCAGATGGGTAGTAGACGTGTAGACTTGTTGGGGTTATCACTATGTGTGTCATGTAAATGTCTGATCACTATGTTGTTCTGTATGTTTAAACCTAAAGACAGAGAGAGAGAGAGAGAGAGAGAGAGAGAGAGAGAGAGAGAAGTCCAAAAGAAAAAATTTTAAAAATATATCTAACAGTAGGAGTAGTGGTAGAGACAGCCAAATAAGCAATAATTGTTGAGCACTAGTATTTAAGTGAATTAGGTACTTAACTGATGTCAGTGTTTCTTCTAACCTTACTCCAATTTTGTATCATAAAGCAAATATAAGTTAATATTTTGCTTTAAAAAAACACAAAACTTAACCAAGGAGGTGAAAGACTTATACACTAAAAGCTACAAATTGTTCATCACAGAAACATTAAAAGATACAAATAAATGTTCATGATTGAAAGACTTAATATTGTTATGATGTCCACAACTACTCAAAGTGATCCATAGATTTGATATAGTTTCTATCAAAATTCCAATGTTATTTTTCACAGAAATAGAAAATAAAAATCCTAAAATTTGTATGGAACCGCTATGGATCCAAAATGGCCAAACAATATTGAGAAAGAACAACAAAGCTGGAGGCCTCACACTTCCTAATTTTAGAACATATTACACAGCTACAGTAATCAAAACAGTATAGTGATGGCATAAAAAGAGACATGTAGAATAATGGAACAGAATTGAGAACCAAGAAATGAACCTCTACATATCTGGTCAAATGAATTTCCACATTTGTGCCAAGACCACAACACCTAAACTTGGAATTCATTTACCACATGTTATGACTACTCTCATAGTATCCTAAAAACATCCATTCAACCTCATCAGCTTGACATTTCAATCCAAGTTGGGAATTTATTGTGCATTCCATCTAACACATAGTGCATATAAATGCTAAATAAAATTGGTCAAATCTGTTGATACTTATGCTGTTCCTGCCACATAAGTGTCCATTTATCTTTTTCTATTTGATTCCTTTTTGTAAAATATTCCCCACTAGCTTCTGACAGCTATTTTATTTAAATAGCCTTTGCTGTGAACATTTATTGACGATTTCTTGAAAGTCTGTAGCAATCACATGCAATAGTTGCCTCTTTATATGCACTTTTACATCAAATTCAAAACAATAGTCAGGTCGGTTATAATCATCTGTCTGTGCTTCATCTGCATGTTGTATATGAAGACAGAACTTTTATTTACAAACATAGCTTACCACATAATGTTGCAAGAAGTAAGCATTCAAGAAATTAGTGCTTACATATTCCATTATCATTTTTATTTTTGAAAATTGCAAAAATGAATATGTGTAAAAATGAGACAAATGGTTAAATTGTACCCTGTTCAAGCTTCTAAATGTACAAGATTGGCAAAGTGTCATGTTGCCAGATTTAACAAATAAAAATACCTAATTTTTAAATTTAATTAAGAATGAATAAATTTCAGCATAAATATTTCCCAAATATCTTATGGGCGTATTTGTATTAAAAAGAATACAAATACAAATACAAATATTTGTATTGGTGTTTATCTGAAATTAGATGGCATCCTAAATTTTATCTGGTAGCCCTACAAATTGGTGTACTGTAGCCCCTTTGCTTCTTGTTTTTTTAAAGAATAATATTATATTTTCAACCAAAAGATTTCCTTTAAAATTTAAGAAAGATATCATGCAGCCCAGGTAATCTGTCTTAATTTAGTTAACTAATTAGGCCCAGAACAGCCTGTCCATATACTAATTTGCAATCTAATACTGCAACCATATGTGTTTCAAAGGCTATTTTTTAACTGAAAGTTTTCTTTACCGTATTACTATTAAAAATTAAGGCAAACCTTTAGTTCAGTTTAACGGTATTTCTGTTTCACTGAGAATAAACGTTCTCTTTATTATCTAGTTTTTATATAATTACTGTAGTTTAGAGGCATTTAAAAATATTATTTCATGCATTTAAAAATATTATTTCATTTTGGTGTCTAATTTAAAATACACCTGTTACTTTTACCACTAGCTGTCCCTTTCCTCTACCTCCCTACTTATAGTAAAAAATAATAAATGTATAATTTTTTTCTCATCTCATTTCCACCGACCTAACAAAAAGTAATAACAGCTTCTGGCAATAGAATAGTATTAATAGAATCAATAGAGTATTGATTGAAGTCAGCACTAAATTTCAGTGTTTTAACATTAACATTTTTCTGTAATTTCAGAAAAAAACATTTTAATATGAGTTTAGGAGAAAATGTTAGACACTGCTCAGTAGAAATTATTTTAAATTGATTTTACCTTACTTAGGTAACTTCAGACTTCCTGTTACAGTTTTAAATAACTATCTTTTCATTTTCTTTAATATCAATCACAGTTTTTTTTTAATTGATAGACAATTTTGTAAAGTATTTTGGACTTACTGAAAAATTGAGTAGAAATACAGAGTTCCCATATACTCCCTTACTCACCGTGCTCATGCACCTGCACCCAGAATTCTCTATTATTAACATCTTGCATCAGTGTAGTACATTTGTTACAATTGGTGAGCCAAATGTGGTACATAATTATCAACTAAAATCCATAGTTTATATTAGGGTTCACTTTTTGTGTTGAACATTCTATAGGGTTTTGATAAATATAGAATATGTATCCAACATTTCAGTAACATGCAGAATAATTTCATTGCCCTAAAAATTTCCTGTTCTTCACCTCTCTCTCTCTCTCTTTCTCTGTCTCTCTCCCTGACCTCCTGGCAACCACTGATCTGTCTCTACAGTTTTGCCTTTTCAAAAATGTCATATACGTTGGAATTATACAGTATGTAACCTTTTCAGATTCTGTTCTTTGATTGAACAGTATGCACGTAAGGCTCCTCCAGATCTATTTGTGGCTAGCTAGCTCACTTCTTTTTATTGTTCAGTAATATTCCATTGTAAGGATATACCAACATTTCTTGCTCCACTCACTCTTGAGAGATATCTTGCTTGCTTCCAAATTTTGGCAGTTATGAATAAAGCTGTTATCAACATTTGTGTGTAGGTTTCTTTGTGGACAGTCACAAGCTTTTTAACCAAAGTTTTGGATTTGTTTCTTTTTCCTTCTTTTACCAGAATGCCAAATTTGGTTATGTTGTTTATTATTATTATTATATAATGGTTGATGTATTATTATCTTCTGTATTAATTTTTATTTGCCTCTCAAAACAGAGAATAATTCAGACGATTATAGAATCCCTTTCTTTGACTCCACAGTTATCGTGTTGTTTTTGGTTTCCCTATAGGTCTCGTAATGTAATGCTGTAGCTCTACACTCCTGTTATCATGGCAGAATAAAAAGTGTTGGTACCTTTATTTGTGAGGGGAAGATAATGGAGGAGATGGTTTGTCAGTAGTCTTACTTGAAATGAACTATACCCTCTCTCAACAGCCTTTCAATATAATCCTTAATTGGGTTGGTAAATCATACAAAACTAAAAGCTATAAATATACAATCAAGTGTGCCTTCAAATATCTTACTTCATAAATAAGGATTTATTCATTGAAGCCATAGTACTTTATATTCCAAGGTGTTACATCAGTAGCATATCAAGAAAATTAAGTCAGAATCAGACAACTGTTCAAATACTAGAGTATTCAAATGTTAGAATTATTCCTAAAAAAGAATTTAAAATGAGATAATCTCTATTTTTTTATATTAAGATAATGATATACTGCATTTGTGGCTTTTGCAAACATGGCTGTGACTACCCCTGGCATTGTATTGCTTACTGTCTTTTTTGCTTACTTTCCCCACTTATTAAAGCTATTTATTTACAACAAATACTTTGTATGCAAACATTAGTCTGCTGTTAACAAAAGTGAAGCCCAAATTTGTAATTAGCTACAGCTGTACATGCTGCTTCCTTTATTCAAAAGTCTTCTACCATTGTGAAGCTGTTTTGCACATTTCATGCTTTGTGGGAACCAATCTTGAATACTATAAAAAGGGCTTGTTCTCCATATGCTGAGTTCAAATTAACTGTTATCTGTTCTAATTGGGATGGGGGGGTACAGTTGGTAGCAATAGTTGTATTAAAGGAAGGAGAGACAGAAGGAAACGGCTTTGAGGAAAGTTATGCATAAAATTAAATGAGTCTGAATATTATATATCAGTCAATAACTTAAGCACCAATTCAAAGTTCTGTGTCCATGTCATATGTCATTAAATGACAATTAATCAAAATCAAGTGCATCTCATACATCCCACAATCAAAGTATAAGCTGATGCTTTCTCCACTAACAGTTAATCCTACTCAATGTGTAGCCCACTGACAGAGTCTCATACAAAATGTCCTGGGTGTGATCATGGGAAAGTTACTTAACCTCTATATTCTTTAGTTTCTTCATTTGTAAATTAGATATAATAGCAGCATATATTTCATTGGATTCTAGTGAGGATAAAGTGAATTAACATTCATTAAACACTTAAAGAGCATTGCCTAACGCGTAGTCAATGGTATCACTGTTAAATTGCTGTACAATCTGGTACATTTTAGGAGATAAAATTTCTCTATCCATTGTTGATGTTATTGATCAAAGGCTAAAAAATAAAGACATCTCTACACAGTTAATTAAACTGATGAATTATAAAGGGGAAAAATATGGCAATAGAGCAAGATTATTTCCCCGCAAATCTTTGTTTACATTTGGTTGGAATTCCAATCAAGGGAAAATACCCTGGCAGTATGTATGATTTGGGTATTTGTTGTATTCTGCTAAAATAGGAGTACATTTGACCACCCAATTTGGAAGTTGGTACATTTGGCCAACTTCCAAATTACAGAAAATGATTACAGAATAATCGACACTCTAACCTTCTGAATTACCACTCCAGATATGCCCAGAAAAGAAAATTACAAAACCTGGTGAGGGTGAGTTTTCACCAATGGAAGTTATAATTTTCCTGAGATAATTCTATTTGATATTTGATCAACAAAATGTCAAAGAAAGAGTCAATGTAAGAAGAATAGAAAAATGACATTTGCATATATATATATATGTTTATATTTATATATTGCCTATATATTATATATAATTATTATATATACATAATATATATATGTAATATTATGTATATATACACATCACACAAATTCACTCCAAAAGAGTTATGTGTAAAGATCAATAGTCAGAATTTCAATTTACCAATAGAGAATGTTCATATTCAAAGATGTATTATATAGCCAAGTAGTATGTACTCACTGTGTAAATATACCACAGTTTCTTTCTTTTCTTTTTCTTTTTTTTGATAAATACCACAGTTTCTTTATCCAATCGTCTATCGATGGATGGGCATTTTGGTTGTTTCCATACCTTGCCTATTGTGAATAGTGCTGAAATTAAACACAGAGGTGCATATATATTTTTTCAAATTAGTGCTTTGAATTTCTTTGGATAGATACCTAGAAGTGGAATTGCTGGGTCATAAGGTAGTTTCATTTTCAATTTTTTGAGGTACCTCCATAGTGTTTTCCACAGTGGCTGCACCAACAGTGCACAAGGGTTCCCTTTTCTGTACATTCTCACCAGTGCTTTTTGTTTGTTGATTTATTGATGATGGCCATTCTGACAGGAGTGAAGTGGTGTCTCACTGTGGTTTTTACTTGCCCTTCTCTAATTGTTAGTGAAGTTGAGTATTTTTTTCATATGTCTGTTGGTCATCTGTACGTCCTCTTTAAAATGAAATCTTACCCTTTGCAACAACATGGATAGACCTAGAGAATATTACGCTAAGTGAAATAAATCAGACTGAGAGAGACAAATACCATATGGTCTCACTTATATGTGGAATCTAAAGAACAGAATAAACAAACAAACAAAACAGAAACAGACTGAGATATAGGAAAAAAAACTGATAGTTGCTGGATAGGAGGGGGGTGGGGTTGGAGGAGAAGGTAAAGGATTAGAAAGCACAAATTAGTAGGTACAATATAGGCTCAGGGATGTGAAATACAGTTTGAGGAATATAATCAATAATGTTGTAAAGAATACATAGGGTGCCAGGTGGGCACTGGACTTATTAGGGAGTTCACTTCATGGACTGTGTAGATGTCTGATCACTGTTTTATACACCTGAAGCTGAAGTAGAAGTAGAATATTAAATGTCAACTATAATTAAATATATATATATACATATATATATATATATATATATATATATATATATATACAGTCACAGGATGTGAAGTATTGCATGGGAAATATAGTCAATGGTATTGTAACAGCTATATACGATGTCAAAGAGGTAGTAGATTGGGGGGGGTATCACTTTGTGAGGGGTATAAATGTCTAAGTATTACATTACTTTGCACACCTGAAACTAATTTTTTAAAAAAGAAAATACTATTGAAAAAGATGCATTCTAGAAATTAAGCTTTCATTAACAATCATATTTTATTAAGCTAAGTATTTCTAAAACTCACAGATATGTAAATCTCAATAAAATCCTGTAGTTTTCAGGCAAAATCCTAGAGGGTAACACATCAATTAAGACAAATAATCTGAGGATGTTATTTCCTTGTTTTCTTCAGATAGACTCCCAATTTAAAATCAAGAATTAAGACTGAAAAAGTTCTCTGAAAAGGTGTCAATCTTATTAACAACTATTAAAACTAAATCCAATATTAAGTAATGAAAAAGAAAATATTGATAGAACATAAGGAAGTACTGTAAAAATTGAATAATCTGAACATGTTGTGTTTTGCATTTGCTAGTTCCAAAGCAAGATGTTTGTGTGCTTATGGGTGCATTTTCACAAGGTGAGTGGTGAGGAAGAAAGAGAGGTACATGATTAGAGAGGAGTGAGTCTTTCATTCCTGCCTACAAGAATTATTTTTCACAGCACAAAATGACATATAATCGTGAAACTTATGTGATTCATAACTCTACTTCAGTTTATTAATAATGTGCTGACAAAGCTCCAACTCCAAGCAACAATCATTAATGATAGTCAAATACAAATGTACGTTGCATTAGGCATCCACAATTTGGATTTTTGTCAGGTAGCCAATTTTTAACACCTATTCAGAAAAAAAATTCTTTTGAAAGGTTCATTGGTTTCTGCATTCTTCTTAAAATTCTGAATTCAGCTCAACGGTTGGCAATTTGAATTAATGTTGCCTCCATATGACCCTAAGGCCACTATCACTCTTGAAAACATGAACATAGGAGATATAGCTACTCTTATAATTATCTCACAATCTCAAGTTTCCTGAGAATAGCTTGAGGTCTTTGATATCCACATTATGGTTTTTAACTGGAATGATCAGCACTCAGAGCACTGGAAAAATAAATGTCTAGGGGCTTGGTAATCATACAAGCATCTAATCCTTGCTTTCTCCAAAGCTACTGTTGCCTATTTACTGATGAGGGAATGGACAGATAATTGTGGAAAAACTGCCAGAGCTTCCACGGCTCAACATTTGTCTGATTTGTTTACCCCACCATAACTCTTCCCTTTGGTCATGACATTGGGCTTCCTGCTTGAATCATGCATACGCTTGCTGTGTTCTCTGGATGCTTTGTCGTAAGACAATGAGTTACTTTAGTTGCACAAATTGACTCATTGGACAGCATCTATCCTTGCTGTTCATGGCTTTATTCATTTCTCCATTCCATATATTCTCAAGAGTCCAGCATGTTTTGTACCATGGCCCACACAAGTCAAAGCAACCAGAGCTATGTGTGATACAGAAGCACTATAACTGCCTACCGTAGGAATACTGTGGCTTCATTGCCACAGTATTATTTTTAATCTCATTCTTAGATACTGAGCTTAAGAAGTTTTCTCCAACATCTATCTTACATTAGTTTTTCTTTATTTAAATAATTGTATTATGTGGTTATTCATTGTCCATTCGTACTCACCAATTGTCTAAAAATTGTTTAAAGGTAGATAAGTGGGTTTGTTTCTACCATAACACAATTCTTCTATTTGCCACAATAGAACTGTTATCTTTTTACAAGACAGCCACAAGTAATAAAAATAATGAAGAAGGATTTAAAAACTAAAAACTCTAGTATGATGTCTGTATTCACACTTGAAATCTTATACCTGTTACAAGTATCAGACTATGGCCCAGACCTTGACTGAAATATTTATTTGTTACTTAAGGAAATAAAAATCAGTCTTCGCATAACAAGCTTATTTACAAAAAAAAAAAAAAAGACAACTATAAACTAAAGAGAATATTTTTGGTCCAGCTGAACTGTAAATAGAGCTAGTTGCATGGTAGTTCCCCTAAAATAGCTTACCCACAAAGTTTACCCACCAGGAAAGGTTTAGGTAGGAGATACATGATCATGCTGAAAACAAAGACACACTGAAGTAATAAATCTGAAGAATCAGAATTAGGACACCGGCAACTATAAAGGATAAAGCTAAGAAACCACAAACCATACAGGGAGAAGCCCAGATAAAAGACTGTGATATACCTCAGATGTTCTAAACATGGCAGGCCCCTGGGCACAGCGTACGCATAATAAGAAAATTCACCTATTTTCCACTTCCAATCTATTTAACATAAAGGTGACTTAAAGCTGCTGAAAATAACTCTTGTGCCTAAAATACAATTGCTGCCACATGCCTGAAAAATTCAACCATTCCTGTTGAAGACGTTTAGAAGATGTTCACGACTTTGACACGAGTCATATTCCCACAATTGCACCGTCCCTGAGTTCACTTCTCTGTGAATACTAGGTCTGGTAATTCAACCTTGCCCTTTGGTTTCTGGACCTCTTATTGCTCTGCATCACTTGATTAAATGCAAATTCAAGGAAAAAGTATCAGTAATTTTGTGTTCGTGCCCAAGAAATTTTATCTAATATCTCAAAAGGATCTCACTGTTCTGTGGTCATATTTTCTAACTGCTCACATCAGCTATTTCAAATCTCATGAGTTTCCATCCCCATTTATCCTGAATCTCACCATGCAACTTTACCTGCTTCTTCACAAAACAATAGCACTTCTAGGTGGGAAATCCCTCAACTTCCTAATCCCATCCTACTGAAAACATTGGTGCCTGCTCTTATATTTATATCCTTAAAGCCTCTTTTCCAGAGCAAATTTCTCCTCCTGTCATACGAATTTAATTTTCTCCAATTTTCATGGACATTTCATGTATCAGCTATCTCTTATCTCTCCTAAATTCCTAATACACCACTCTCTCTTGCACTGGCTCTCAAACTTGGCTTCAGATAGGAATCATCTGGAGAGTTTAAAAAATAATTATTGCTGGGTTTCACTTCCAAAGATTCTCATGTAGCTGGTGGGAGGTATGGCCTGTGCATTAGGATATTTAAAAGCTCTTCAAGTTATTGTGATGTGCAGCCAAAATTCAAAATCGCTGTTCTACTGGCTCATTTTCCCAAAACACGAAACATTCAGAATTATTACCATACTGTATTTATTTTAAAAAGCACACAATGTGCAAACCTGTGACAATTTAAGCATCAAAAGAAATAATAGTACTGTTACAACCAAATGAATAAAATAGCAATGTGTGAGTTTATATTAATATAGCTCTTCCTTATAATAAAATGATAGCTATCAAATGAGGAAGGCAAATTGGAATTAGAAAAATCAAAATTTGGCAACCATTGCAGTAATGACTAATTCAAGAAATAAATTCCGATGGAAATTAAAAATAGTGAGTGAAAGTAGGATGGGAAACAGAAATTTGAAAACTTGAAAAATTTGAAAATCCCTCCCCAAAGAACATTTACTAATTAAACATGAGACAAAAGTGGGTAAAAAGTGATTTTACAATTCCAAATTCAAATGATGAAAGTTAAAATCACCAATAATGGGATAAATCAATATCATCTATCACTCAATAGGAGGGAATGAGAAAAAAAGAGCATCACTTTGGTGATATTTCAGCCAAACAGTATTGCCCCGGTCAAATCATCAAGAAACACCACAGAAACCAATTTGAGGGACATTCTATAAAATTACTACTCTGCAATATTCAGAAATATCAAAGTGATAGAGTCAAGGAAAGACTGAGGAACTGTCTCATAACGAAAAAGTCTACAATATAAGACAACTGTGTATTACATGAAATCTAGATTGGATCCTTTTGCTGTAAAGACTATATAGGATAGTTGCTGAAACTTGAATGAGGTCTCCAATTGAAGAATACAGTTGACATTTGAACAATGCTAAGGTTGGGGCACCAACCCCCGTGCAGTCGAAAATCAGGTATAACAACAACTGGCCCTCCACATCTGCAGATTCCCAGCCACAGATCAATAATACGATACATGGGAGTTCTCTGAAATATTCTCACAATGTTTTAAATTCAAAATGTTTCAAAATAAAAAGAAAACAAACAAAACAAAAACTGACCTTATAGCTTTCACAATGTACCTCTAGCACTACAGTAGTTGTTTTGGATTATTTGCTTGTTTGTATTTTCTTTATAAGAGTTACTCTTCTAAATATTTCTTTATCTCCTTCCTTTCTGTACAGTTCCACTTTTTGAATGGTTAGAATCTATTTGTTTTCTTCACTCATCTGTTTCCTTTTCTTCCCCAAGCCTGTGTATTTGAATTCTGCTACTAATATTCTACTAAATTACTCTTACTAGTGTCATCTGTGACCCCTTTTGCTAAATTCAGTAAAAACTATTTTTTATGTGTTTTGGCACCATTAGTCTTCCTTCTAAGTATTTTAATATAACTTTTTCCTTTTTTTTCTTTGCCTAGTACCTACCCTTCTCACTACTTCATACACCCATTTAGTTATCAAATATTTAATGAACTTATTTTGTGCATCAGATACCTTCCAGAACAGAAAATCCAGTGCTAAAAAAGATAGAGTAGGTCCTTGTTCTCATGAAGGTTGCATTCAAGTGTGGAAAAATAGACAACAAAGAAATAACAGGTAAACAAACAAGATAGTTTCAGGAATTATCAAATAATATAAAACAACAAGGTAGCTTGACAGAGAATGACTGAGAAAGAGGACTCTAAAGTAGGGATTATTTTAGCTAGGTAAGTCAAAGAAGGCATCTCTAAGAAGGTTCTATTGAAGTGAGAAATATCAGACAGTCTAGTAGAAGGCACTCCTGTCAAAGGAGCAACAAGTTCAAATACCCTGAGCATTGAGCAAACTTAGTATGTTTGAAGAAGAGAAAGAAGAATGGTGTGGCTAAAATGGAGTTATCAAGGAGTAGCATGGTGGAAGCAATATCACATAAGGAGATTGGACTTTAGGCCAATCACAATAGAAACCTACTAGAGTGTTCTGATCAAAGCCAGTGGGGTTTCCTGATTCACATTTTATGGTGAAATTGGTGCCTCCTTTTCACCATGTCCCTTAGAAAATATGTCGGACTCTATGATTATTTTATTATTTGCCCTTCTCTTAACTGTTGGTACATCCTAAGGATTTCATCACAGACCATCTACTTTTCTTACAGTACACATACCCTTTTGATAATCCACTCCTATAATTTCATCTAACACATATTTATTGATGGTTCTCTATAATCTCTTTTGAGCTCCGAACCCACTGTCTAGCAGTCACTATACATCTGCCTGGACTCAGCTCATCATCTGACCCTTTAGACCAGCTCTTCCTCCTACATTCCCTGATTTAGTGAATGATACTGCCATCCATTCAGAAAGCTTGTAGGTAGACTTGGTTACTCTATATACTTAACCATATCACACAAAATTTTCTCATTAAACTCTCTTTTACTCATATTCTTCTATTTCTTCTCCCTGCATTGTAATGTCATTGGTTTAGACTCTGTTTGCATGATCTCTCAACCAATACACTACAAATGCCCAATGTTTCTATTTATATTATCAACTCTACCACATAGTGCATTTTGCTTACTCCTGCCAGAATGAACTTTAAAAAACACATTTGATCAAAAGGGACTCAGTCTTAGACATATTTGAATAAGTGGGGTTCCCTTCAATGTGTCTCTACTGAAAAAAATGATTAATAGGAACAGCAATAATAATTGTGATGTTGATGATTTGTTGAGTGATTGTTATAGGACATTTCCTGATATAAGAGTTATATATGTATTAACCCATTTCTCATACTGACTATAAGAGGTAGGTATTATTATTACTTCCACTTTACAAATGAGATAACCAATGCTTGAGTAACTTGCCCAAAGGTAAATAGCCAGTAAGTGGCAGAGCTAGGATTTCAACTTAACCTGACTCCAGAGTTGGCAATGACTAAATTCAAACTTACTGGTACAACATACGAGTCTCTGCATGTTTGCTCTTTGAAAACTCCCTAGCCCTCATTTCTCAAACATTTCTCTCGTACTTGCAGGTAATACTAAACATATTGCAGATCCCTTGCCAACATCATGCTCTCATCTTCCATGCCATTTTCATGAGGTCCCTCTGGTTGTGATATCTCTCTTTCTGTTTGTTAGCCAGTTAGAGCTCGTTTGTCCTTCAAGACTGTCAAAGTCTATTTCATATACCTCCAGGAAATCTCCCAGTTGATAATTAATGCATTATCAGTCTGTGCCTTCCTCTGTTCTAGGAACTAATCCTGTCTGTATCATCACCTTTTCTTGTTGACCTTCCACTTAAAATTAAGAATTCCTTAAGAGAAGGAGATATTTCTATATAACAGTGCCTGTATAATGATTGGTTCATTTTTTAAATAAATTAATGAATAAATACCACCACCATCTATTGGTATATTATTACAATTCAATTTCATGGTTACTTATTAGAGAAAGTGGTCCTTAAAAACGGTGTACCTAAAGTTCCATTCAAGATGGCAGAATAGATAAATGCTGTGCTTATCTCCTTTGACAACCACATCAAAATTACAACTAAACTACAGAACAACCATCATTGAAAATCTTTTGAAGTCCAGCTGAACAGAAGTCCTATAACTGAGAATATACAGAAGAAGCCACATAGAGACTGGTAGGAGGAGTGGAGACACTGTATAAGCTAGTCCCACACCTGAGCGTGACTGTTAAAAATAGAGACAGATATCTTGACTGCAGCGGTCCCCCCTGAGGAGCAAGGGGTCCCAGCCCCACACTAGGCTCCACAGTCCAGGGTTCCAGTGCTGGAATGAGAAGTCCCAACAACTTCTGGCTATGAAAAACAGCACAGATTATGGCTGAGTGAGATGGAAGGTGGCTAGAGTCCCAAGCATTCCTCTTAAAGGGCCACTTGCTGATGGACTCACTCACTGTGAGCTCCAATGTTGGGCAGCAGCTTGAAAGGTGCCAGGGACATACAGGGAGAAACCGAATTGTCTGGCTTCAGGTAGAAGAATAGAGAGACAGCTTTCTTCCAGACAGAAGTGCTAGCAGAAGCCCTTGTTCCTTTGTTGAGCCCTTCCCCTACCAGATTACAGACGCCAGCAGGTGCTATATCTAGTCCCATCATCCTGCCTAACACCATTGACAACCACGCTGGTGACTCCCTGAGCCCTGCTCCACCCAACTTGCAGGCCCACCCAACCCACTTCAGAGGCTTTTCCATACAAAGGGCCTGTCTTGGCCCATACTGCAGAATTTCCTAATATGGGTCAAAGGTTCACAAACCCCAAATAAGCAGCATCTCACCTTAGCATACCCTGTACGTCTAGCTGAGCAGCCCCAAGCCTGCCACTAGTGGCAGCTGGCCTCAGTTTGCAGCTTAGCCTCTCCTAGGCAGTTCCAAGCCCAGCACAAGTGACAAACATCTGCAGATCACTTTGTAGCTCATACCAAGTGGCCCTGGGTGGGGTACAGGCAGCAGCTGACTTTGGCCTGCACCAGAGTCCCTCTCAAGAGGCCCCAGAACCAACATACCTGGTGGCCAGCTTCAGATCATACCAGAACTTTACCTAACCACCTCCACAAACACACCCAAAGGACAGACTGGGCAGGCACCACAGCCCCGCTAAAGTAAATCCTCTTTCGTAGGGTCAGCCCCTGCACAAATCTCCTCCACTTTAATCATAGCCATTGTTAAAAACCAATCAGTTTGATGGTCAATCTCTCCCATTTATGTTCAAACAGCAACCAAGGCTCAACTACAGCATGAGGGCAACCCACAAAATGGACACACCTGGAGCACCCAGCTCAGGCGTACAGAAAGACTATGCCACTGGGCCCCCCAGGACACCTACTACAAAAGGCCATTCTACCAAAACCAGGACATAGTAGCTCTACCTAATACATAGAAGCAAACACAGGAAGGTAACCAAAATGGGAAGACAAAGAAACATGTCTCAAATAAAATAACAGAACAAAGCTCTAGAAAAATAACTACACAAAATGGAGACAAGAATTTGACCAGATCCAGAGT